>NW_022280076.1:270075-363989 GCF_004355925.1 Anarrhichthys ocellatus | reverse complement strand
ACCACTAGAGGGCAGCAGTGTTAAATCATTTAATGAATCATAAACATTACACGATTTACCACTAGAGGCAGCAGTGTTAAATTAAGTACAATCCTGACTTTCTTAACACTTTCAGTGTGTGGAATGTGGGCTAATGCTATCAAACGAAGCACTGAAGCCTTCAAAAATAAAGCGACACCTAGCGACGAAACATCCAACGCTCGTGGGAAAGCCTGTTGGGCTTCTTGTTGTGTATGCAGGTTTACATACACATGATAAATAAATGTCTTTGTGATCATCACATTGTATCATCTCATGTATTTGACAAGGGTTTTGCCTGTTCAACTCCGCGAGGACACCGGCGTCCTCGATCCCCTCCCCTTCCGTTCCGTTCCTACGGCTTGCTTGTGCAAACTACGTCACAAAACATGGCCGTGTTTGGTATCCCAGCATGCCCAAAATCCTCATCTTTGCAAAGAAATCATCGATTTTCTTTTATTTCTTATGGATTTTTCACAAAAGGAGCCCAAACACACACTGTCCAAAGTCGCCATAACCTCTGCAAGTCGGATCTTGCAGCATTTCGACGGAAAAAGACACATTACAGACCCAACAATGTGCTAGCAGATGTTACCATGGAGCTAGTAGCTTCAGAAAACACTAGTACTTAAACTACAAACCGTATCTTCCACTTCTGTAAGCCGTCAATCAACGTATAACCTTGCGTAACTGAGCTACCTTCGTACTCCATCGTGTCCACATTCGCAGCCATTACGCACAGTGAGTCTGCTACTTACATACCATGTCTTCTACCATATATATATAGTTTTTGCAATTTGCAAAGGCTAAAAATAAAAGGAAAATAATGTAATATCAAAATATAAAGGGAGAAACACCTTTAGTGTGTCAGAATATCATTTGGTTACCGTGTGTCCATTTGGGTCTCCAAATATCCTTTTAGAGCTCTGCCTGGATCTCTTCATGGAAGAAACACTGTAGAATCGTCATACTTTGTCCAATCTTCTTCAAATTTGAGGCAGTTGTTCACTGATAGTGTAGTTACAGCCCTATACTGTCATTTACCTGTACAGATACAGCCACATGCAGTTATTTATACTGAAAGATACTTTTTTATTTTATGCGGACAAAAATCTTCAATTTTTACTGACTCCAAAGGCCCACTGCTCTGTTTCTATATGACCTACAGGTTTTCTGACACTTTTGATGCATATAGTCACAGTGGTTCAGAAGCTACAGCCATTTTAATTTGGGTATGTCATTTCAGGCGGTTTTGCTCCAAGATAGGGGTGGAGTTGAACAGGTAACAATATAGTTATTGAATACAAATCAAACCAAGAGTGAGATCAATTAGTTAAACTAATAGTGTTAATATTTGAATGACACTTTGTACTTGAAAAGTTGGGCCCCGAGGTCAAAAAGGTTAAGAACCCCTGCAATAAAGTTAGGGCAAATTCCTCTTCTGGCATCTTATTAAAAGAGAATAAGTATGAGGAAAGTAGTGAGTGCAGTCTACTGCCCGTCTCCCACCAGTGACACCAAAATAACTGTGTACATTAAATGTAATCAATTCTGTAGATGGGATTGATAAGGACTAATGATCGGCCCAGATTATGTTATCGCTTTTTCAGGATTGCCAGCAGTTGAGTTACTGAAGGTCTGTGTTTGGTTGTCTCTCCTCCAGAACGGTCAGTTGCAGCAGAGATTGGATAATGTCCAGAGAGACTTCATTGTCTTCAACAGAGAAAAGTAAGGAACCTCCTTCTGTACAACCAATACTGTTCATCTCATTGTGAAATAAGTTGCAATATAGTGGAAACTTTCAGGAAACATCACAACTGTCAGTGGATAAAATCAATATTATTATTGTATTTTTTAAACTGCAGCAAAATTTAAAGTTTAAAAAAAACGTCCTTGCCAAATGCCACAGTAAATTCTTAAATGTCTGTAAAAACAGCTAACTTTGGCCATCTCAAAGTTAAAATGATGAAAAATAGAAACTATTATTAGCCACTATCCTTGGCCATCAGAGGCAAGAGGTTAAGGTAAAATGATAAAATGTCAATAGTGTGTCCTAATGACGTTCTTTACTCACCAGGTCAAAGAAAGCAGTGGTGGACTCAGACTCCTCTGAGCTGTCCATGAGTGAGAAGAACAAGGCAATTGAGGACGGACAGAACAACAACGTCGAACCGGCTGCCTACTTATCGGGATAGGTCTGGAGACCCGACATCCCAAACGTAGTCCCTTACCACTTGCACCTGCCCACAGCTTGTAGATCAGCAATTTACACAAAGACACTTATTGTTCTATCAGCACAGGCACTCGTCTTCAATGTTCCCCGCACCACAACACGTACTTGTGTGTCACCGTTCGACCCACGGAAACCACATCGAGATCTGTGGACCTGCAGGAGTGAAATAGACTCCCGGAGCAGCAGTCGTGCCAGGCCGAGGTTTTTTTTTTGTTTTTCTCTTTCCTGTCACGAAGAAGAACGACTCTCAGCAGAGTGTCACTCATATCATGCTCCTTTACATCACTCTGGTGCTCTACGGTCTGCTCAACCTCTACTCTGGGCAGCGTGCTGAAGTGGAAAGGAGGTCACTTCCCTGCCAAAAAAGAAAAAAAAAGGAGACAATGCCACACCTGCTCAGCTGTTACAGTAATAAAGTCTGATGTGGTTAGCATTGGCTGAAAGCTGTATGTACTGCTGCTGACCTTGGCGGGACACTCAGTTGTCTATTGTCAGCCGTGCATTTTCTGGTTAATTACAGCTATTTCAGCACAATGGTTCTCCAGCTATGGAAATGGACTTGACAATAATTGGCATGAGGGTGGACATCTTTGTCCCGTGTGATCCACATGACTTGAGCATGACACTAAGAGTACAACACATTCAAACGGAGGGGTTACTACAGTATAATGAGGCCTTTTATTTTAAGAACGCAACCACAGTTTTCTCTAAGATAGAAAATGAAGAGCTGAACTGTAGGCTTGGGTGTGAATGGCTCACTTTAACATAGCAGCAGATACACGGCGGTAGCGGTCATTATGCTTAGCTTAGCTTAGCTAGTCGAGCTAACAAAGACGGTAGGATTGCAACATTTTGTACAATGTCCCTACTGCAGATAAGCAACTGCAAGTTTTATTTTCCCTTGTGTACGCTTTAAGTTACTATTGAGTCAAAACTGAAATTCGAAATGCATTTGACAAACACTGGTTTTAAGGTTAATCTTGGAGGTCCATTCTTGAGATTGGAAGTTGTATGAAGTGGCTGAATTAAGGCCACCCGGTGTGGTTGAAAGCTCCGGGCACAACCACAAGATTACTGATCAATCTGCAAATGACCAGCGGGGTCTTTAAATAAAGTTTTATAGCTATGAAAACATAGAAAAAGGTAGACGGTAGGTGTTATATGTTTTGCATTGAACTTTGCTTTGCACATGCTTCTTCATCAACTGTAGCATTTATGCACAGAGAGACAAAAAAAATCTAAAGCTGTGAGTGAACACTTATTCCCTTAGGGATGTTTTTATAGACAAGCTGAGTCCTAGATAAGATTTATTTTCAGTTGCTGTATGCACTGAATTTCGTTTTTTTGTCAAATAATGTTCGTGCCCTTCTTCTTTTGTGTTGAATACAACCAATTACATGTGCCACCAGATAAGTCTGTAAATTTGTATTCGAAATTAATTGCTCCCATAGAATAATACCATCTGCGACAACGTTGTTGCGCAGATGGTATTCAACAGTAATTTAGCACCAACTGAATAACACAGTGGGGAAAAAATTGTAATATTGATTTTCACATTCAATGTTGTTTACCAGAAAACAACGATGGAACAAATAAAAAAAAACAGGCCAGACATTACCCCCTTATTCATACGATTTAAATATACTTTAAGATTTGTCTGAAACTATATGTCTAAGAAACCACACCTGCCTCTGAAGTTTCAGAGGGATGCCTTATAACATAGATATGGCACACAGCTCTATCCCGCAAACTGTTCGCGTAGGTAGGAAAAACCTGAGCTTTTTTCAAAATCAGTAAGTAAATGTCATTTCTACTAATGTCTAGTCGTCCTATTGACCTCGATCTTATCTATGTGCAATACAACACAATCCTTTCAAGTCTGTGATGCTTGTTATAATATTTAAAATAGATTTCACTCTATTCAGTTCATTACTGTTGGCACTTTTCTATTGGAAATTGGTACAACGTTTTGACTTAACTTTGTGTTGTTGTTGTTGTCATTGATGTAAATTTACAGATCCAAAGGTGGTTTCCTGTATAAGTTGTGAGATATAGTGGGATAGTTAAACAGATCCTGGGTATAGTCGGGGTAAATTATATTTGTGAATGATTATCTTACTTTGTCCATATATAGGAGGTACCAGATGAGTTGGGTTTATTGTGATATAATCATATGATGTGGCTGATTCAAAAAGTAAACATTTAAATAATAATTGACAAATAGCATTTTACCCAGGTAATACAAATGTTCAACAAAACTTACCAACCTAAAAAGACATTAAGTCTGGGAACAGATTTGTTCCTCACCTGTGAATTTCATTCCAATTAAGGTTTTGTTGTCCTTCAGTTGTCACTTTGTGTTTATTGTATTCAAATGTGATGGAGTTGCAAACTATTAAGGTGTGCCTTAAAAAAATGACTTTCTTTTTCTGAACCAATATGACTATGTCTTGTGCTTTATTTCACTCTCACGCCTTTCTGAATTACCATATTTTATTGAATAAGCACTATAAGTAAAATGGGACATGGAATGACATCAGTAGTGAAAGCAATTAAGCAAAATCAGGAAAGTGGAAAGATCTAAAAAGAATGTTAAATCATCGGGCTAAAAGGTATTTTACCCTAAACAAAACTTGCATATATGATGTGTATTTAATGTGCAGGTTGCTCTCCACTATCCTAAATATGATGCTGCCCCCTAGTGTTAACTGACAAGTAGTGCAGTTAGTAACCGACAGAGGGGTAGATGGACTTGGTATGAACACCCATGGTTAAAATAATATGTAAAGATATAACTAAGCCACAAGGATGAGTCTCCAACTACAATGGCTGTTGTTTATCTTCACACAAATCAGGCCTGATTTGACAAAATAGTCTCTTAACTCTTTTTTTCCAATGGGTCACAGAGCTTTTCCTTGACAACGCACCCTCAGCATCCGAAATGCTGTTGTGATAATGCTGATGTGCTTTTCCTATTCTCACTCTTTCTCTCCCACACACATCCACAGTGAACACATTTGTGTCCACCACTTCCCTAGGTCATCTAGAAGGCACGGCCCCTTCTCTCCTCCACAGTGGAGATGAGCTGAGGCAGCACATCTCCACATTAATGGCAGATCGGAGGGAGATTTTCAGTTGATCAATGCTTCCCCAATATGCTATGTGGAATCCCCAATGATAAAAGCAGCAAACCTCGGTTTATCACATGAATGTTAACAAAATATATTGTTATCTACTCACACACACAGACTGGATAGCAACCAATCTACATTATCCTCTCCGGAAATGTTTTCTCATCACAGGCATACACTTTCTCATTGTGTTACCTACAACACCAACAAGCACCACACACACACACACACCACCCCAGTTTAGACTGAGGTTGCTGACATCTCTTGTTCCACACCTAGTGTGCATTTTAAGATCGTCATCAATGCCACTTGGCATGATTGCTATGATGTCATTAGACTCACCATTAAACAATGCATGAGGGACCTTGCAGCACTTTTACTGTTGGACCGCACAGTGAGGGTAAATGTGTGTGTAACTCCCACGGCTAGGGAACACAATGGGACTGTACTTTAGTCATCCTATTAGTTCGACCACACAGTGCGAGTGTCATTAATGTGATTAATTATTTTCATGAAGTGCACTTTCCTTACCAATCATTTAAATTGGCAAAGTTTGGATCCACGACAGCCTGCAAATATGATCAGTCTGTGATGCAGGAACAGCCCTAATGGTTATCCTTACAACAGGGGAAGAGGTGAGACTTACCTTTATGTCCTGCTGGAGTTTTGACTTTCACCCAAACTGCCATTTGTGTGTTTGTGGTTCTTTAAAGTTGACTGCAATGTCTTTTTACAGTTTTCTTCTTTTACCATCCCTCTCTGCAATATTAACAAAAAAAACAAACACCTAAATTACCTGCAGTCTAACCCTACAGTACTTGTACTTGAAATTTAACTGGTTAGAATTAAACATTCTGAGGCAAATTCATACTCGTATTCAAATTCTTATTCGTAGTTACAGCATCTGCAGTATTTGCATGCCATGAAAATGTTAGCAGCCAGCCAAACTATCTCCCTTTATCTCAAACACAGCAACTCTGTAATTATGGGGAAAAAAATTACCTAAAAGTGGAACTCCTCCTCTATTGGTGGGATTTGCGTTTGCTCTTTCATAATAAACATGAGTGTGTGTGATCATGTTAATGGTGTCACCAAATGTTGACGTAGCAGTCAGGGAGCAAAAAAGCTAGTTTGACATTTATATCTGAACTTTTTGAAGGACTTGTCACAGGTTCGGGCTGCCTGAAGGAAGCCTCTAACTGAACAAATAAAAAAAGAGAACCAACCGCTGGCCAGGTGAAATAGTCAGCATTTAGTTAATTGATTGCAGGTGATCTACTACACTTTAGAGCTGCGTAGTGTCGCTCAGCGCTGCCCCTGGTGGCCAAGAGATGGATTGCATCAGAAGAGGAGCATATAGACTTTAGCTGTGGGGCATGAGCTGTTGATCCAGTGGTAACAATGTTTATTTGTCATAACAACTCAATATTTATCTTGGCATTAAGTATCGTTTTTAATTTTAGAATTGTTACAGATCTGACATGCGGAGCAAGGAGAATATTTATATATATATATATACAGTATATATATACTTTTTTTTTCTGTGATAGTAGGTCAAGTCTCCCAGAGATGCTGGTGTAAATCAAACCTCATGCTTCTATTACGCATGTTGTTCATCCAACTTGAACCCCTCAACTCTGTCTGAATTGTTTACACAGTCAGTCACCGCCACGATGACTCACTGTCTGAATAAATGGGCAGTTCATACTCTATAAAAGGAAAGATATAGTGTCCAATAAAGTGGAAACTCTAGGCGTATAAACAGCCAGCAAAGATGCGGATACTGATATATAGTGCCCTGGGGTTTTAAGCAATTCTGGTTTATTGAGAAATAAATAATGGTGTTTAAAACAAAGTAAGTAGACACTCAACATGTAAAGCTCACCTGGATATGTTAAGAATACTGTACATGGCGTTGCCCTTATAATGACAGGGTTGCTTCTGCAAATTATATCTGCATTAGAAAAGAATCACAGGTACAAATTCAAAAATTCATAAAGAAAAATTCATAAAGAAAATTCAACCCGATGAAGCCGTTTTTAATCTAAAATGTGAATGTAATGCTAATGCAAATTGTAAAAATGTGCGACGTTAATTCATGAGGAAGGTCAGATTTGATTACCATAAAATAATTGTAGCCTACTTTTACACTCTCTGTAACCTTAGGTCTCTTTCTCATTAATTAAGACCATTTTTATAACCGTTCATTTTCTTATGTCCACCTTTAGTGCATACTTCTCAATGAAAAAAAAGAGATCCCAGTCAGTCAGTTGCAACTCATGTTTATTCAGGAAACAAATCATACCTCCACAACACACCTTATTTTTTTACCTGCCATCTCTGGGTTTTGATAAAACAGTAAAAAAGAATCAACATTAAAAACAATAACAAAGGTTGTCAAACTAACATAAATACAACAAACCACCACTCGTTCCTGCCCCAGACTCTGCCCCACAGCAACCAAATAAAACACTTCCCTTACTGCACCGCGATCCTCTGCGTTGCCAGAATACAGCAGAGAAATAAAGAGCTCTAAGCACCCCTCAGAACATTCAGATCCAGAGTGCTTCACGTAAACTAACTTGGGCCCATGGTTATATTCAGGCTGGTGTTGAATTAGCATTGGTCAGAATGGCATTATGGGCTATGTAGGGATGACAAGGGAATGATGGTCTTCCTCTTGTTCTAAAACGAGAGCCCAGTTAGTCAGGAATGAAAAAGTCAAGCAAGAGGTGAAGTGCTGTTATCTGAAAGCAGGTGTTTGTCACTTATTCATTTAATTGCATCTGGTTTTCTTCATTGCCCTCAAGGGAGTGTATTTGTACTTCTTCTGAACAGCTTTTTTTTTTTGTTAACATTTTTCCCCCTCTTTTTCGCTTTCAAGATGATTTTAGGATGAGCACATTTAGCAGCCAATAAGCTAGAAGCAAATGCAAAGGACGGTTTCTTACAACGTTCAATACAGCCATGATGGAGTGCAGGACATTTTTTAAAAAAATTGGGAGATACAGAATGCTAAAACCCTTTCTATTCATGTGTCTGTCTTCCTTTAATAACATCAATAATTAGCCAATCAATACAACATGGGGATGGTATTCATCAAGCACCTCAGAGGAAGAGGGGGTGGCAAAAGGATCATGGATCACGTCACCCATGATGTTGTGGCCCATGCAGCTCCGTGTCCAACTGCACTCCTGCTCTGAGATTTGATAAATACCTTTTACTTGGTCCAGTAAACCCAAACGGGCTGCAACAAACATCACTCACAACGCTACATTACATCTACCGTATATACAATGCCATCTAGAGCTAATCAATGGTACTGCATGATAAAACATGGCTAATGTGGGATCTAGTGTTGCTGACTATGGAGGAAGCAGGCTACTGAAAAGGGGGTGACATTGAAAGCCAAACAGGGTGAAAGAACCATCGCATCAATCTGAGAAAAGCGTTATCCATTTTCCTTTGAGAGCAGAGTTTGTTTGTATGTGATGGTATGCAGTTTTACTGGTGTAGTTTCTCATTGCCAAATAACAGAGTGAAAATGTTGTCACTGTAGTGTGGTGTATTCTATACTGAGAAGAAGTGAAGCTAAAGACTGGTCATGTGTATTGTGCTTTGTTGGTATCCTGTTGGTATCCTTTAGTGGCGATTCTAAACCACTTCAAAACAAACTCCCCAGGAAAAGGGATGCTGTTCTCATCTGAGCATGGTAGCGTTGTGACAGGTAAGGCATGAGGATTCAGTGTTTGGCTCTTTTAACTAATCATGGTCCTCTGCATCTGCTCCTCCCTCCCTCCCCCTTTCCCTCCCTCCTTCCCTTCCTCCCACCCTCACTCCTGCACTCTGGCTGCTGTCGTTTTCTGGACGCACCCCCTCGTCTTCCTGCTGTTTAACTGAGGGATGTGATGTTGGAACGACCACCAGGGGGCACTACGATACGCCGGCCAGCAGGCCTGATAGGGAGATCATCTGGGATGGAGGGGCCTGGACAGAGAGGAAAGGAGAGACAGAAAGTGAATTACATGGAAGAGCAAAGAGGCAGTCGGAAGAAAGATCAAGGGTGAAAAAAGGGGCCAAATTGAAAACCAGGCCAAAGAGAGAATTATAGAGAGACGTTTAAAAGACTTACAAATCAGACCAAATCGCTTCAGATGCAACAGTACAATTTAAAATTCAAGAAAATGCTGCAAATCAATATTATCTTCTCTTTGCAGAAAACCCAATGGTAAGAAATGGAGAAAAGACATGGATTTACATATACACACCTTTGTAATGCTAGTCTCTAATTATGTATTAATATCCCCACCTGCTAATTAATTAATGGTGCACTGTAGAACACTCCATAAGTGAGCCTTCAATGGGACAAAATAAGTGAATTTAATGTGTATGGCAAAGTGGAGCTCATGCATAAAACCTCCAAATCCTCATAAAGTGTTATCGTTGGTTAGCATGTACTTTACTTTAGGTTCTGTCTGCTCTTAAAACTAGAATTTGTCCCATTTGTCAATCCTTTCAGACTTCATCACAGGACACAAATACCTGCTGTCATACACTCGCATTATTACTTTCCAGGACACATTGTCTATGATATATGTACCTGCCACTGAGACGACAGGGTGATTCATATTTCAGCAGACCATGCCCTGTATGAGTGCTACTGAAACATTAACAAAAGAAGCGACAGTTTGTCATAAAGCACCGTATTTCCAAAGGATGAGCCAGGGCCTCCGCTGCAACAAATTAACAGCGAGCATATAAATGGAAAGTAGAGGGATGTCAGACTATGATACACGGTATCTAAGCAAACAATCCTTCCCATCTCATTCCAGACAAGTAAATACACTCTGCAGGTGGTGGCCCTGGAAAAACTAAAATAGATTGACTCATTCTGAGAGTACATACACGTACTGTATACGCACGCATACACACGAAAACACAAAGAAACATTACAAAGTCTGGGAAACCAAGAGCAGCCTTACTCCCCTCTCAATTGATGTACTCAAATGTGGAAATTCTTTCCGGCGGAGGTCACTGTCGTATTTCATCGATGAGGTATCACACATAACCTACTCTTGTAAAGACAGGTTGCTCAATAAAACCAACTAAACACCAATCTGTGGAGTTTAAAAATGATTTATCCACTATTTGAAAATACTACATGCATTCACAAATACAGCCAATACCCCTGTGAGAACAGCTGTGTGCTGTCCAGGTAAAAAAAAAGGGGTCGCTCTCATTGATTTACATGGACATATTCACTCCGTCAGGAATGGATGGAAACACCGACTATCCGATTCACGATTTTACCATGTGCACAAAGTTTCACTGTTTGGCAGCATAACAGAAACAATTTCTCACATTTGTTTTGTAAATCAAAGCTAATCCAATGCCTTACATATGGGCATAAACAGACTGTCACTCAGCAGCTCTGCATAATGGAACAGATGTCGAGTGTGAATACATAGTGTTGTGATCTCTCACATTAGATAGGCTTTCTTACTAGAGTCTAGTAACTAGACCATGTCCAGACGCCTGGACTGAAATCTTGTACGCTGTGTGTTTTAGGCCTTGAGCCAAAATGCATATCCAGCGTGACTTAAAGCAAGTGTAACTGTGGAAAACACTTGAAACTATGTAGCTTGACATTACTAAAAGGCTGTAGTTAGAGGTCACAGTGTCCTAAAGAGCAATAAAAAAAGATTGTATTTGAGAGGCGTGAGATACTGTAAGAGAGTAATTCAGCGGGAGAAAGGGATTTAAGGTGCATTTCTTAGAGATGAGTCATGACAGAGAATGATTTAACCGAGTTAGGAAATAAGATGTTGAGTAGTGCAAAATACATGTGAAAGCAGGAGAATAGAAGCCATGATTTGCTTACTACAATGTACAAATACAGAAATACTGAGCTCATATCTCGAATGCTAATTCATCTAAAAATGTAAATAAAGTTACCATCCTAGATGCGTATGGGTCAAAAGTAAAGTTTGTATGGTTTCAATTTGGGGTAATGTTGACTTCATGGTAAACCACAAAACAGCTAACTGGTTGCGTACACAAATTTAACTTCATGCCGTCTGCGCTCTGGCTCATTAAAACTCAAAAGGAGCTTACGTGGGCAACTTAATGACATGCATTAACAGACAAATTGCCCTTTTTTCGAAAGGAGCCTGGTATACTGCAGACAAACGCATGCCATACTTTGCACATCATAAAGCATGAAACAGGATAACGGGAGATTATTAGGTTACTTCACAGGCTTGAAGCTTATCGCCAAGGGATCATTCAGAGCAACATGCAAAAATAAATCACATGACTCCTTCACAGCATGTTGTAGCTCAGTTGAGATAAAAGGGGGCCGTGATGGTGGATGGACTGATGCACATGCATGTGTCTCTGATGTGTCTCCATACAGTATAAATCAATACAGACCATAAACAGATGAAGGGCTGGGTGATAGAGGGGTGGGGTTTGTATTAGGAAGCTGAGCTCACTGCATTGTGCAGGGTTACCTGTTAGACTAAATCCAGACTGGTGCAGGTTTCTGACAGGCTGTTTGGTGGGAGAGGTACGTGCTGAGGCAGAGGGGGTGCCACCACGGGATATGGAGAATTCAGACACGGGGCCGTCGTACATTCCCCTGGGTACTGCCCTCAGGACTGCCAGCTATGGGACAAACAAGAGCAGAGATGGCGGCGGCGAGGAGAGAATTAAAAAAGAAGCAGACATTATGGTGTTTGGTATCACAGACAGATTTAATGTTACCAAGTCCACAACTGTTTTGCATTATACGGTTGTTTTGTGTCTGAATTATATATGCATTTTTCAGAGAGCCTTTTTCCTGCTGAGAACCAGTTCCAGATTTACACATACAAACACAAACAGACATACAAACACAAGTAAGCAAAACCATTTTACAGCAAGTTGTGAACAAGCCATTGTCTGTCAGTCTGTCTGTCAGTGGCATGACTCAGAGGACTCTTGGAAACTCTGTGAAGAGTTAAAAAGAGACATCTGTGAACGAATAAAGCGTCTACCAAGACAAACAGTGCACTGTTACTGCAGCTACATGTTCTCATCACCAGCCAGCTGCAAATTAGGAAATTGTTGAACAATGAGATTTTTGGCCCATGAGATAAGAAGGCAAGAGAGCAGACGGCAGGGTCTGCTTTGAGTTTAAACTGTTGTAAATCAAATGGTCGAATGGGGTCAACTCTTAATACTTTGAAGGAGACAGGAATTACCTTTTTTTATTCCTTGATGAGGTACAGCTACTGGACAGTGAGTTAGAGCTCTTGTGGGACTACAGTAACTTATTGTAACTGTAGACTCTTCTACTGTATGTGGTAGGTCCCTGGAAAGTCATACACATCCAAACTCACCGTATCATCTTTAAAACCATGACGACAAAGCCTCGACCACCCTCACTGCGTGCACATTTTGCAGCCAGCGCTCTGAGGCTGAACCTTGGAGGCTGATGTCAGACTTACTGTATCTCCCCCACATCCTACTTCACTGCCTCCATCCTTCCCGCCCTTTTTTCTCCCCATCATTAAAACTTCTATTTCAGCCCTAACTTTTCTAACTTCCAATCCAATAGATCTTGACTCCTACCTTCCATCTTCGCTTATTTTTTTTATTGCTATATGAAGTGTAAATGGTAGGCTGGGCAGAAGTAGAACCAGTATTTACCTGCTTCCTGGCTTTAATACGCTTGTAGGCAAAGTCGGGGAAGGGAGAGCAGGGAATAAAGCGGCCCACGCCGGAGATGACGTGCATGTTCCCATCTTCCAGAACAATCTTCCCCTGGCAAACCACCACATGTGGGGCTCCACGCAGCTCCATGCCCTCAAAGACGTTGTACTCAGCAGCCTAAAGCACACAAATAAAACTATTAGATACTTAGGACAAAAGCTATGCAATAGAACAGAATACATTAGCACAAAGAAGTTAAGAAGTTATAGAAATATGCAGATCAATCATGCGAAAACTAGAAGAGCAGATAAATTGACAGTAATACAAATGTTGAGTAAATGTGAACCACAATCATATTAAGACACATATGCATACACTATATATGCTCTCACAAACACATACAAACACACAGAAGAAGAATCATATCCTGTTAAGCCCTCAATAGAGCATTCTGCAAAACAAGCCTGACTTTTTAAATCCGATGCATCTCATTTGAGAGAAAACCCCCCCAACAAAATAAAACCTCCTGTAACCTTCCCTTAAAGGACTAATGAAGGAATGGAGGAGATGAGGGAGACAACAACAATAACAGGGGGAGCTGTGAGAGGATGGATGTAGAGACAGGAAGTGGAGGCATAAAGCCTCTTTCTCCTCTACTCTCTCTTAATCCCACACTCGCTTTCTCCCATTCTTTATCATTCATCACCTTGATTCTTACACTTTTTGTTTGGCATGTACAAACAGCTGCCATCATCCAGCTGGTGTTTAAGGCCTCTGTTCTTCTCACTCTCTTTCCAGTTGTCTGTCTCCTTCGTTCATTTATCCTTCCTTCTGTCTGTTTTTATCATCTTGTCTTTCTCCCCCTCACCCATTCTTGCTTGTTTTATGTGATCCCAAGATTATTGTGCCCTATTCACCCTCGTCCAATTTCCCTTTTTGTGCCAATTTTCTTTGCTCGACATGTTTGGGATCTGTGATGGCCCCCTCCCCTTACTCCATTGTTCCTAGTTTCCTCTGCACACGGTCCTGTTTTCTGCTGCCGTCCAAATTCAGGCCTGAACAGGACATAACTAAGACTTACTGCATGCCAAACATGATGTCATGACTGAGCAGAGTGTGTCTCGGAGTGTGTGTGTGTGTTGCTGCCTGTTCTTGTTTATGTGTCAGAATATCCTTATTACCATCTATGTATTTTTGTGTTGACAACAACAACCAATCCACACCAGATGTGGGCTCAATGATGACAAACTTAGACACAGCACAGTGTAAATCCTATTTACTCTGCAGGGCAACGCATTCACCAACACTGTGTGCTGGTAAACAGTGCCGCTGCTGTTTGGCCTGGCCTCAGACTATCCATTAAGGTGGATTTATTGGAACTGGGAGCTGCTGTGCTCTGCTCTTCTGCTCTCCTCTGATTTATCTGGAAAGGACGGCCAGCAGGAAATGAAAAGGTGACATCATTACGTAAGAACCCAAGGATCCTCAGTGGATGTACTCCACATTTGGAGAAGGCATATTATCAGTCCAGTTCTCTCCGTCTCTTTCCATTCCTCCATCTGGAGACAGAGACAATGTTCCGTCTCTCCTACTAAACAGCCGCCATTAAGTCTTTTAGCAAGGCAAAATAAAATCTACAAGCTTACGGAAACCAACTCACACATGTTGTTAGTAAATTAAGTCTTTCCTCATTCGTGTATTTCTGTATATACGCAGGATTTGTTCTAGGTCAGTAAAGCCCTAATTTCCTGTGGAGAGACTTCCTCTGCTGCCGAGTGGGCTCTCTGGGATCTTCTAATGTCTGCTTAATGGTAGGAACCTCATTATGTAAATGTGTCAAATGTGTGTGTGGCCTTTGCCTTTGACCCGCAGAGTGAGAACAAAAAAAATCTGCTATTGCATAATACAGTTTCACATATTTCTAATATAGCTTCACTTGTTTGATGAATTGCATAATGTTCACTGTGATGTGCTTTTAAAAAGAAAGCAGCGCCAGCAGGCAACAGATCCCAAATCGCAACAAAATCTGAGTGAAGGAGAAGCAATGTGGATTGTAATTGCAGAGGATGGAGTCGATGGTGGTCACGCTACACTACCAGCTCTGAATCAGACTGCACGAGACATTTCCCTTGACATCACATGTCTTATGGCCAGAGCTGTTTTCTACTTGATGAGACGAGTGGTCAAGCAAGGATGTTCCAAATCTCTGCGGTTTGTGGAAGTATTCGAAATATCAGTTTCTTGCATAATCCTGTGCAATCAATGACATTCTCTAAACCCACTATGGTTGTCCAATCATGAAAAAAATGTTCAGATGATGTGTTCAAGCAAATGTCATACGTAGATAAAGGAAATACCTCTTGATTATACAGCTCATATCTTCGTTGTTGATTAACTGCAGTTGGACTGTTTTGGTCAATGTTTGCAGCACTGACATAATGTTTGTACATTTTAATAATCCATTTTGTTTCCTGATCATAACTCCGGTCATTGCTGAGAGTTCTATGGATTTAGTGAGGCTCAACTTAACAGTGAGAGCTGGTCGTGTGATAAGTACAGCATGAGATTATTAGTAGTGCTGAACATCCACTGAGACTTCATTTCCGTTCAGAGGAACTGAGAACTCCCTGGAAACTGTTCAAAAATGTGCTCCCTCTCTCTCTCTCCCTCTCCCTCTCTCTCTCTCTCTCTCTCTCTATCTCTGTATTTTGCACACATACACACACACAGATGTGGACACGTATCTCTTATCTCATGTTCTGCTTTAGTCTTTAACTAAAGATCAAACCCTTTTAACTGCATTTTTTCATTCCTCACTTTGTCCTAATTTCTGTCTCATAAAGATTTTTTTCACCCTGGCTTTTATATATACAGCAAATCACATGTTTGCACCACAGAGCATATGTATGGATGCCATCAGGGTTACTGTAACAATAACAGCACAGACATTACTCAAGAAAGAGTCCCGTCATTGTTGGTGTACTCCCCTCTACATGTATGCACTCTAAACTCAACTCTCAAACTCAAACTAGGCTGAGCCACAGAAAGTTATGAGTTGAATTTGACTGAAACAAAAAAAAAAGCACGACCTTTGACGGGTGCACACCGTTCTTACCGAGTTGTGTGTCTTGGCAGTGATGGTGCGGATGGAGTCTGTGTCCCAGATGACCAGGTCAGCATCAGAGCCCACGGCGATCCGACCCTTACGAGGGTACAGGTTCAGGATCTTAGCGGCGTTGGTGCTGGTGACTGCCACAAACATGTTCTCGTCCATCTTACCTGTAGTCTGGGGGGCGAACGAGCATAAACAGGGAATAGTAAGCATTTGTCAAAAAAGATTGGTTACAGGATACAATGGTGCCCTTCATCTCGTAGGGAAATATTTTCTGCTCCTAGATATAGATGGATTCACTTTGTGGATATGTGTAGCTCTGGCTGGATCACATTAAGATGATATTCTCCTTTTGGGTTGAGGGATTACTAGACCCAGTGCAATTTGCCTATTGAACCAACAGAGGAGTTGCCACTTTACTTTTTAATGTTGATATTAGCATTGTGAATTTCCCGAAAGGGTCAGGGTTAATGGCACTGTGTCAAAACAGTGCCTATCTTCCACTGAAGCAACACAGAGATGATTTACTTTGCATCCTCTGTTCTGGTCCGGACCGAGTGCCGGATCAATCTGGGCCTGTGACCAATTTCTGATAAATGAATGAGACTAAATAATGATCTCCACAGAGTTCATAGAGACAGCTAATCCAATTAATACGGCAATAGCTTCACTCAATTGAGCCAATTGAATCGATTGTTTACCATGCATAGACAGAACAACAGCGTAAGAGAGATGTGAGAGAGATGACAGCATGGAGAATGAAGCGATTGACCTGCTACTCTCTGACTACAAACTACAGAATGTCTTTGAATGTCCAAACTGAAAGTTTTCCCGGGCAACGTGCAATAAATGTACATTTTCCTTTGTCTCCAGTGCAATAAACATGCATAATTTGCACAAAAGCAATCGTTACTGAGCACCGTAGCAGTTCATTTTATCCAATTCTATTTTTTAACCATCACCTTTTTAAACATATTTTTATAGTCTTTATTGTTGTGCTGTTATGTGTGTACTGTCACTGTTTATCTGCTCTGCTGCGAGCCAAACTCCCCCCAGTGGGACAATAAAGAACTGTACTGAACACCTTGTCGTCTTGAGGTGTGTTTTTGTCAAAATCATTGATATCAATCAATCAGATACTATGAGCAAGATATTCAAGGAATGTTGTATCCTTAGTCCATAAGCTGTTGTCAGGAGGCGACTAGCTTAGCTTAGCATAAAGACTGGAAAATGGGGAAATTGCTAAATACCTTTTAAAATACAGCTACCAGCACTGCAGGAAGCTTAACTCAGTCCAGTCAAGTATGGTGTTAGCTTGGGCTTTAAGTAACTACCCAAAGGAAATAGATTCCGTGTAACTTATTAAAAGCCCGTCGACTTTTTACAGGCAGCCCAGCAGTCCACAGCTGTCGAAAGCTACATGCTGTGTGTCTGTTAGCAGTACACTGATGTAGTGATAACGAGAGAGAAGGAAGGGAGAAAAATGAGGGCAGAGTGCTGTATCCAAGGGTGAAGGAAAGGACAGATGTGGAGATAGAAAAGGAAATGACAAAGCAACGCAGAGACAGTGACATCAAGACAGTGAAATAAAGCTTGAGAGTTAAAGAGAGAGAGAGTAATAACCGAAGAGAATAATTTAGAGAAAAATAGTGAAAGACAAACAAAAGGAGGGAGCCAGACAACAAGAGCCTTTTAGAGCCATTTCAAATGCAAAAATGTAGTCTGTTTTAAACTTCTGCAGAAGTCCGATGTTTCCTTGCCATCTGGGTCTAAGACAACATACAGAATTTGCTAAATAAAGGTCACAACAATATTGACATTTACAATGCCATCAGGCAAAAAAAGCAATTTCTTTTCATAGAAGTGGTAGCTCTCAAAACGAAAAAGATAAATTTGCTTATTTGTACAGTTTTTTTATTTGGTTCAAAAACGTAGTCCTCACCACAGCTTTATCCCAGATGAGGGTCATCCTCTCCTCCACTCCGTTAAGACCTTCTGGGATCTGAGTGAAGTCATCCTTGCCAATCGCCTTCTGGGCCACGCTGAAGGTACAGTGAGCGCTGCCAGTCACACTCAGGTCTCCGCTGGGGGACAAAGAAACATGAAAATACAGAGTTATGATGGAATTATACCAGCACAGCATAGTACAAGCTGTGAATCACAAGTAAAGACGTTTATTTACTTTAGCAGGACTTGCACAACAAAACAAAACAAGGACCTCAATTACCAGACGAAGCCCACCAGAACGCATTAATCTAATTTATACTAGTTCGATTATAGTCTGATTGTCTGATGATAAACAACTCAACCAGAGGGAGGTGCAGTGATACGTACCTGGACAGCATTGTGTTCAGATAGTCTGGAGTGGTGGGATCAGGGCTGAGAGGAGGTGATGTTACAAAGGAAGCCGCCTTAGCCCAATTCTTGCTCCAGTAATGTGTCCCATCAGTCCCCAGGCTGGCTGTGATTGGCTCCCCAAACACAATATTTCCTGGGAAAGAAATAACAATAAACATTCTGTTCAGAGTATCAAATGTAAAGCGTATCAAATTGATTCATTTTAGTGGTTCTTGGCAATCAACAGTTGCATCGATAAAGCTTGATTGATTTGTCAGCAGTTTAAATCCCACTAAGGGCTTTGGTAATTCATTTGTTTGCAGCAGAGGAATCATGCCTAATGTCTAAATAAACCAAACATCACCCTTGGAAATGAACAAATGTTTATGTTGAGTCAATTGTGGTTGAGCTTGTTCTTCCATGCATGATGAGTTAAGAGTTCAATTCCTGCCACTAACATTTTTGTGTTTCTGCATGGTCCTTTGCTCTCACAACTCACCGTTGGATGTCCTTCCTTGTTTAAATGTCAGGAAATATGCTCGGGAATAGTTCCAAACAAAGGTGTCAAGCCCATAAAGGCCCCTAAATGGTGTACAAGACTGCAAGTCTTTCTGAGGTCAGCCTGTTTAAACCTCATGTGGCCTTTTGCCAAAGACATCCAAACACACATTCTTCTTCTCTGCCCTCTCCCCGTTTTCCTGTTCCATTCTCAAAAATTGTATATTTCGCATTCCATCGCAGCCAGACAGCCCCTCGGTTCACCTCTGCTCTTTCCTGGGACTGTGAGGAATGGGCTGTGTGACAGCTGAACCACAGAAGAAACCTGAATGACAAATCTGAAAATTCCTCTGAGAAGAGCCTCTTTTTTCACTATGTCAAGCAGAGACTCTGTGTACATCAGCAGCTTGAGGACGGACAGTAAAATCATCTTATAAGGGCATAGGTGTAGTGACATGCTGGTATGTGCATTTCAAACGTCTCAGAAATCAGAGAGAAAGATGGCAACCAATGAGCAGAAGTAAAATATCAAATAAAAATTCAAAGCAAAAAAAAGAAGAAATTTCTAAGATTCAGTTCTAATCTCTTTTTTCCCCTAGATAATTCTCCATTATAATTTCACAAAAATTAAACTGAACAATAAATCCATGTAATTGTATTGTAAAGAATTGTATAAGATGTAAACATGTGCTGTTATTCACATCACATGGTAGGATAAGGTACATAGGATAAGGTACATTTCTTATGTAAATAGCATGTAAAAAAACAAACTAACATCTAAGTACAGTACAATCGCTCATTAGATACAAACACATCGTTTAAGATATTCTGCATTGTGCGGAGACTTCTAAATGCTGCTCTTTACCTTTTTTCCTTGCCTGTGAGATGATGTCAGCGGCACTCTTGCTCATGACTCGGGTCACATAGAGAGGACAGTTGGTCTGGCTGGCGATGGTGATGGCACGAAACACCGCCTCTGCCTCCAGCTACAAAGGGGACAGGACATTGTGGTGGACTTGGAATGTTTTTGCCATGAGGATTTTCTCAAATAACCTTCAAATATGTAAACCACAGCAAACTATGTATTTTCGGAACCGCATTATTTGAATTATGTGGAGGCTGATAAATCATAAAATGGATTACATCGAGTTAGGGTAGATAAAAGTAAATTCATGAGATTAGCGAACAGATGCTAAATAAACTTTGGTGAGGTCAGAAAAGAGTGCCACATGCTCATTTACCTAATTGTTTTTGTTACCCATTGGTGATTACTAAATTGCTAAAATATTTTGTGAAAGAACAAACAACTTCCTAAATGGTTAACGAGATGCCAGTGTATGCCTCCAGATGTGTCGACTGTCTTCTTCATGTGCAAACACTTCAGCTGATTATTGTGCTCTAGTCTACAAGCTCAACCTGGGTCCAATAACCAATACATTAAAACCAAACAGGACACCAGACACTGATAAAGCACTAATCCAACTTTGTCTCTGCTCAATTAAATCATGTAACCGAGCTTTTGATCCTTAAGACGCCACTTGACTGCATGACACTATGAGACTGGTGGGACAACTCCACCGCGCTGCACCACAGAGTGGAAAATCTCAGTGACGCTAAAGGCTGACAAGTTGCTGAGTTGAGAGCGTGGCTTTCATTCACTGTTTGTTAAAGGAACATTTGCGCCAACAATTGGCGGAACGAGGGAGTTTTCCCCCAACGCCTCGTATGTGTCTGAAACCACATGTGTGTAACAAGAACAATGTGTGTCAAGAGCAGTCCAAGAACGTCATTGTGGACAATGTGAGTGTGTGTATGATCCTCGTAAAATAAAAAAACGGCACTAAAACACATTAAAACAGCCAATATCTCAATGAAAAGGCTTTGTATGAAAACAAATGTACTTGGCTATTTCAAAATGTTAATTATTGTAATCAGTGTATAGGTGTGTGTGTGTGGGTTATACCTCTTCTGGCCTGCTCAGCACGTGTCCCTCTGGTCCGGTGATACCTATCGCCAGCATGCGGGCCTGCTCCTGTTGAACAAACACGCAAAGAGTTGACTGCTTAGCTCAGAGGCGTGATACTATTTCTGAGTGTTCAGTGATTTGTGTGGTCGGATTGATGTAAAGTTTTGTTCACATTCCAAAATGATATTCTGTTTCTGTTTCTCTCTGCCTGTGCGAATGACATGAGAAGCAGTTTTATCATGTGGGTCAGGCCACACACAGAGGACTGTAGAGGCTGCTCTTTTGTGTCGCAGTAAGTGCAGAGTCGACCCGTTGCATGGAGACACTTAGGCATAGCGTCTGTCATGTCACCATGGATGCTATATGATGGTATGCTTCCCCAAAAAAAGACTTATTTAATTACCATATTTTCTTAATAGCGAATTAGTTAGTTAGTTTTATTCTCAGAATTTGACCACTTTGAGTCAACATAAGACTTACACTTTGTGAGGAAGGATATTATTGAATTTTTTGCACTTCATGTTTGTTTCTTTATGTATTTCTGGAGAGAAAATTGAAGTTTAAGTTTTCCTCAAGCAAGCATCTAGTGGTCATAAGAGGAACTGCAGCTTGAGACACTTTCGTGATGGTTTCAGCATGTATCCATGGTGGTTGTTGCTTGGTTACAACATCTCCTCTGCACCAGCACTAAAATCCACACACTGGTCTAAACAATGCCTCTCTATCTCATGAGCTCTGAAGTAAAATCAGGACATGACATAATCTGGGGTTCAGGGAATCAGACTACATCAAAGTTGTAGTTTAAGACTGGATTGGAGATCTGGGATTTGCAATGAATCAGATCCAACACACACACACACACACACACACACAGTGACAGAATCCAGGCATGGTCTGCAGCTCTGACTAATACCAACCCCCTCAATCCACCAACTATTACAGGTCATTCACTTTCATTTGTGTAAACTACACCCACACATTACGGTCCTACAGGAAACACATTCTCCCTCTCATCAGTGACAGCGTGTTTAGTCTGTAGGCAGTGGAGATGCACGGCGATAAGGCTCGACCAGACCGGTGACATGAAGTGAACTAAACTGACATAAATCACACGAAACCAAAACAAATCGCAGAGTTGGCCACGAGACAAGTCATTAAAGAGGGGGCAGTGACGAGTATGAGGCAGGGGGGAAATGTGAAGAAGAGCTGCATCTGTCCGTTTATTTATCTTTACCTCAGCGATGATCTCGCCATTTTCAGCATGGACCTCAGCGATGCCTCCCCTCTCCGCCAGGAAGGAAAAAACATCATAGAGCTGGAGGAGAAAGACACAGAAAACGGTGAGAAGTCACAGTGGCACTGTTTGTATGTTTAAAATCCTGCATGGCTGTTTACACAAGAATCAGACGCTTCTTTTTTATCCTGGGGGTCATCCTCAAGCCGCAGTTTACAAGAAACCCACAATTTGCATGATGTCTACTACGACACGCTGCAATTATTGTGTGTGGTCTCCAGAAATGGTTAAACTCTTGTGGGATGACCTGCAGTTGCTGTTATGTTGCTGCACCACATTTCCTTAGTGAGCTGCATGACATCAGTTTTCAAGCTGGACTATTTCAGTTGCCTCATGTGCTCCTCTGAGCGACCAAATTAGCTATGGCTGTGCATGAGAAACACGAAGAGTCTCGCCTCACACCGTCTGGACTTAGACTTTGTTTTTCTACATTTACCAGCTCTACTTACAGTATGAACTTACTACGCTGTGCATGACGGGCTACAAGTTACATAAGGACAGGGTGTGTCGCGGGAGAAGAAAAGATTCATTCTTTCTAAAAAATGTAACAGTAAGTTGGATATTTTGTGTATTAAAGTGAAGGCAAACCAAAGGTCAGCATTTACTTACTGTTTAGACACTGCTGTTATGCAAGTCAGCAGTGACTGATTTAAAATAATTGTAATTGCTTTTATTCGATTACCTAAATAAGATAATAATATCTAAATCACTTACTGAGTGAAACACTGAGTGCAGCCAGAGATGCTCTATAACAAAGATAAGATGCATAACAAGCTCCACCAATGGTTTGAAATGGTATACACTTCTTGTCTCCAAAGTGAGCGTGGTCATTGCTGTTCATACTGGCCACAACCCAATTCCATTTTAAGGAATTCAACTCAGAGCGGAAAAGCTTTCGTCATCAGTAGTGTTTTTTGTGGTTGTTGTTTTGCCTGGTTGTTGTTTTGACTGGAGCTACATGAGTTAACCAACCTTAGTAACCATGATCGGAACAGGAACAGCAGGCCTGGAGGCAAATTAGTGCGGTACTTGAGATTTCTGGTGAGTTGTTTTTCATTTATTCAAACTATATTATTAACTATAGGGTAGCGTTTGTGGTGGTTTGTGTTAAGCGTAAGCACTCATTTGGTGGTTGCCTACCAAACATTTTAAAAAAAGGATGCAGCTAACTGAAAAAAAGAACTGTCGATTTTGCCCCCCTATCTCTTTGCTGCTTTAAATTTAGTTTAAAGTGTACACTATGCTAAAGTTTGTGTACCTCACTGTTGCTCATCTGGTAATAGTCCTTGTAAGCCATGTAGACCTGGAACGAGTTCACACCTGTAACAAAGAAAAACAACATACGGAAGAAAACATGAGCAATGATACTGAAACCTTCCTAAAAAAGATCAAAGACGGATATAAAAATGGTGAGAAGATGTTCTGTTACGATGTCACAGCCTACCTTTCTCCTTGATGAGGGTATCCACCTCCTGCTTTACGCTGTCGTTCCAGTGGGTGATGTCCACATGGAGGGAGTAGTCGCAACAGGTCTTCTCATCAGCCCACTGCCTCCACTGGGCATAGGCCTCCATCAGGCTGCAGCCGGGTTCTGGGATCACATGGTCCACTGGACGGTAGAGGAGAGAGGACGGAGGGATGAGGGAAGGAGAAGAGAAGTTTGTATGGAGAAAAGGGTTTTAGGAGAGAAGGGAGATGGATGCAGAAAGGAGAGGTGGCAGTGGAAATGAAATGATTGGAAAGACAAAGAAGTGTTAGAGTGCGTGACAGACGGGGTGATGTCAGGATTTGTCTGCTGGTTTCAACTTTCTCCCTGTATTCTTTATCTTGCATAATCAGCTGTCTGTCTGAGTTCCTGCAGTGCTCAGCCAGTGGGGGCCGACCTTGTCAGATTACATTTTCAGCATCTTTGTCTGGGTGCGGGTGTCCTTGATAAATTTGGGGGCCATTTCAACAGTGGATATTTTCAGACTTTTGTTGTTTTTTTGGTTATGTAACCACGATCAGAGTTTGGCACACAAGGCATTTTTCATGATGGGACCACCCACACTTTTGGTGGCTGAAACATTAAAGTTCTTGTGTTACAGCTTTTAGTATATTGCCAGTAAGATTTAGTGGAAATGTAAGTAAGAATAGTCCCACACATGCAAACCTCCCTGCTGAAGCATAACTGTCAATATATTTTTATTTTATATAATAATATATAACATATAATTTAGATCATCATCAAATTTGACAAGCAAGATTATGCTCAAGCCCCTGAAATCACAAATATAACAAAAGACAACTTTTAAAATGTGTGAATTTTTTCTATTATTTAGATTGTATACTAAACAGAGAGCACACGCTTGCCTTTTTGCTTGCCTAAGGTAGATTTCTGTTTTCACTAAAATTATAAATAGTAAATCCTCATTGTACACAACAGGACAGCACAAATGATCCTGCTTCATCTTACTCAGCTGTAATAACATAAGACCGCCTGCTGGCTCACCAGCTGACTGACGTCTTTATCTCATTAAAGATGTGCCAATCTGCTTATCTGGTCTTTGCATGTTAATAGCATCGAGCTGGAAACGGCAGTCAGAAATAAAAACCGTACTATTGTTTATTATGTAAACCATCTGAACTACTTTTGTGTTCACCTTCACACCAACACAACATCATCAGTGGAGACAGACATATACAGTAAGATACCAAACACAGTGCATGTTTTCACGCTCTCTCCAACACATCACCCACTGGAATATAATCCCTCAATGAATGGAGCCCATGGACAGAGCTTACTACAGTTGCAGGTCTGTTCGTGAATGCCTCCGTTTGAACACAGCGCCACACTGGCAGCATAGCAGCAGCGTAGCAGCCAGCTCAAAAGAAGTTAATGGTATTAATGAGACTGTGGTACTGGTGCTGTATACACCCCCCCTCCTGATCCTACCCCTTTACACTCAGTCAGTATGGTCCTCTTTTGGAGAGCTACCCAAAAACAGACCAGAACCGCTTCCCGTCTCTTTTTTTTCTCTTCCTTTGTTCAGGTCTCGGCCTTCTTTTTTCCCCTCTTTTTAGCTACCGTCTCTATCTCAAATTCAGCTGGACTGTGTGAGCAAGCTTTCCTACAGCCCTTACCGATCATGGTCGTGCCCCCGGCAAGTGCAGCCTTTGTTCCCTGAGCAAAGTCATCCACGGTCGTGGTTCCCCGGTACGGCATCTGGAAGTGGGTGTGGATGTCGATGCCACCGGGAATCACCATCTTCCCGTTGGCCTCGACGGTCTTCACCCCACCGGGCACGATCAGGTTGTCGCCGATCTGCCTGTCGAGGGAAGTAGATGTTGTCATAATTGTATGATGATGTGATGTTGCATTCATAAAAGATGTTTCGACAGCAGAACATTACTGGGCCTATAACTATTTGGGCTATGTGCCAATTAAGTGAATCTGATTTAAATCACGCTGATATACTTTCAAGTAAATCAAGATAACAAATGAATAAAGCAAGCAATTCCCAAACACCGATGGGCAGGAGGTGGCTGATTTATAAACATGTCAAGTCACAATTTGATATCAGCAGACATTTTTTGAGAACATTTAAATCATAAGCAAATGTTTTTAACTTTAAACTGGCCCCCAGAACAACGTCAGCCACGCTTGAAGCAGCACATTGTCACCATGCCAACTCATCAACACTTCACCCCTGCTAAAAGAAAAACCCTGTTGTTCAGACTTTATAGAGGGGACATGCCAGACGGGCAGAGAGGCAGGCAGAAGCCAGTATCTCTGTGAGTTTGCCAGCAGCCCAATGGTCCGGCAGGGTGTTTATTATGCAACACCAGGCTTTCCATGGGTGCCTCTCTCTCAGCTGCCTCACTAAGGGACAAGGGGGGACAAAGAGCCTATAACTGGAAAACCAAGTGAGAACAGGACGGGGAGGAGAGAGAGTGACGGAGGGGACCGGCTGATTCAGGGAGACACAGAAGGAGGAATTCACACACCCTCGCCTTGTCTGGTGGGACGAAGACATCCTCATACTAGAGGACGAGGCTGGCTGCTATCACCACAGCTTGTCTTTGATCCAATGGAACAAAGGCTCTGTTTTTGGTTCAGGTCAGCCAGTAGGACACAGTGTGCATGATAAAGCAGCTTGTGCTCATGCATTTATTGATTGAAGTTTCCATACCACTCATTTATAATTAGACTGCTGTAGTTAGTTTGGGTTGCTTTGCACTGCAATAAATGCACTTGACTTTACGTTTTCCTGTGTCACAAAGAGTGATGCAACCTATTTTACCTCCTAGCGTCACCTGTCTCAAGCTCAAAACATTTCCTTTAACCTGTCACCTGCCCTTCTTCTACGGATTATAATCATAATGAAACAAATTAATAATTAATCAAATCTTATAGGGAACATTTGAGACCATTAAGATTCTTTATTCTCTGATTTTTGTCCATTGCAACTACATGCAATGAAAAAAGATCTGTTATGGATATTTGAGAACATGGACTATATACATTACAGTAATACAGTAAGGATTTCTAGTGGATTAGTTTCTGCATTTACTTTTGGTCAGGCAGATTAAGATTATCTCTGTGATACTGAAGCTTTTGGAAAGCTGGAGGCTCGTGCTCCTTGCACAGATGAGAGTCATTCTTGCAGATGTCCCAAATTTTGAGAACGACAGGGAGAAAAGTCAAAATGGACAAAAATATGACAATAAGGAATCCGAATTCCCCTTTAACGTTTTCACAAATTTGACCTAGCCGACCCATCAAATGTAATCCAGATTACTTCACATGTTGAGAAAAATGTGTATATTTCTACATATGCTTTAACATGAGGGAGAGGCTACAGATGAGCTACATGCTGTACAACTTGAGTGAAAGACAGGAAATGGATGAGGAGCGAGTGGGGGATGGAAGCAAATGGAAATGAATAAGAGCAGAGCAGAAAGGAGGACAGCGGAGGACTTACTTAATGACGCCATCTTCCAAGTAGATATCGGCATGGAAGGACTGGTCGTCATTCACGATCCTCCCTCCTTTGATCAGAAGCCTGTCGCTCTGTAGAGAGAGGGATGGGAGGGACAAGAAGAAATAGATCGTTATGATTAGGTGCAGTTTGGCTTGAAACATTTTCAAGTAAGCAAGCTTCATTAGAGGATGATCTACTAAGCCAGATCATTTCTTCTGTATATTTAGAGCTGGACAATGCTGTTCTATTTCTCTTTAGTTGGATCATTTCCTTCTTCTTTCAACCAGAGGAGATGAACAATGTCTCATTCATTCGTTCATTCATGGCAAGGAAGAGAAAGGGCATGTTTGTCAGTCTTGTCCCATGTAAACACACCACATACAGTTTAGCTAGGGACCTCTCCCTGTGGTCTCATGCAAGTGGACCCCTATTTGCAATGACATTTTCTTGACATCGTTGTTAAATGAGCCCAGCAAATTAAAGCGAGGACTATCTAGCACTGTTTCCTCAATGGAAAATGTGCAGTAATTGTAGTAAACTGGTGCAAAAACTGAATCGGGGAGTGCCAGTTTGATAATGAATAAAATGATGAATATGAAGAATCGAATTTCAGGAGAAGGTATTCCTGCAGGAAGACAGGGCAGCGTTCACTGTAACTTATATTCCCCTGCATTAGAATGACTGCTCATGGTGATAACATTTGAGAGGCTGACATTTTGCTGCTGGTCGCAGAACTGAAGCTGCTTTTAAGGACTGACATGGATTAACATCTAAAACCATGTTTATCCAGATTTCATTACGCAACAACTGTGGATGTTTTTTTCTCAGTTTAATCCATTTATCCCATGGACCAAAAACGCCATCGGCCTCTGGGCGTTGCCATCAAATCTGCTGCCGCTGCACCACGGACTGACAGGGCGTTGTAATGGCGACGGTTGACTGCAGGAAGAAAGACTAGAGAGGATGGGAGACTGGGCGCATGGTTTAGCTGACTACTGCATGACTGTCGAACCCGATGGAGGTCTACATGGATAGAGGGGAGTTTGTTAGTTGGTAAAAAGGACAACTGTGCAGCTGCTTTGGGAATCTGTGGGCAAACTGCTTGAGATGGCGGTTAATCGACTGGCCACATTAAGACGAAGGCTGAAACGTCTGATACGCAGCAACTCTCTGTTATGGCTTTTTAGGTTAAATGTTATGAGGTTTTGTGCTATTTTGGGGACAAAACAAGTAACAGATATACTGTATTTCAAATATATTAAATGAGAAATCTAGTCATCAATGATGAAAATAATCATAAATTACAGCCCATCATGAGCAGTATCTAAAAAAAGAGGACCAATCTGGAGTTTCTGGAGAAACGAAAAAGTAAAATTCTATGACATAACGACTTATTTTCTTTCTAAATCAATAATATTAGGTTGTATTCTAAACAGCATGGATTCTAAAATACATTCACATGCTATAACATTCTCAGTTATTCGCCCTGCTTCCATATTTTCCCGACAGCACGATTTACAGCCCTGGCGGTGAACCCAGTGTTGCATCACTATAATGAAGTGCAGCCACTCCCTCACACAACAGAAAAAAAAGGAGGAAGAAAAGAGAATAATACCGTTCTGTATGCATCTCAGATGATACAAGCTCAATATCTGCTGAGCTCATAATCACACGCAATGTGTGTGTGTGCTTGTGTCTTTGTGTTTGTGTTTGTGTGTATGAGATTTAGGTGGTGATGGAGTGGTGTGAAACAGAGCCCAGAGCTTTCCCTGGAAACCACACCCTGAAGCAACGCATTACAACACGCAGTCATCAGCAGCTGGAGCACAGCACCAGATCATACTGTTGAGCCTGCAGCTCTAAATCTGTGGCTCGGTAGCTCAGAGATTATTGGGATGACTGTAATACAGTTCTGTGGATAAAATGGATGCTTTGGAAATAATCAAAGTCAGCACCTTACAGAGGTGTGAACATTTCTTAATTCTAAGAGGCATCGCGAGGCAGACCGAGTAGCACTACTGCATCTGTCAAGCTTGTTCCTCTCCTTTCTCCTCAACTGCAATAAATTGCGTTGACAATACTTTGAAGAAACCGCCTACATTTAAGAGTGATGGAGTCATACACTAAACGCTCACTGTTTCCAGCTTCTTAAATTTAAGGATTTTTTGTTTTTCTCACATTCATAACTGTAAGTTGAATATTTATTTTGAAAAAAAAAATCAAAGACTGCATCGACTGCATCAGACGAATAAAGATGTTTTATTTGATTTATAATACTGTAGTGAGAGGTGTGTCCTCATGCATGTGTGCTCTCTCTCTTTCTCTCTCTCACACACACACACACACACACACACACACACAATCATATTCCCCTTTGTCTGTTTCTGCCCACTCTCCCCACTGGCCTTTAACAACATGCAATCATTTGACAATCAATAGCATTTCCATCACAACCCAGCAACTGGTTTCAGTATTCCATTTCAGTTAATGCATCTGCTAGTGACATACATAATGTATTACTATGACTGTGGACTGTATTTGAGACTCGACTTGAGTTATTTCTAGTCAGTGCAAAATTAGATGTTAACTGTTAAGAATTATGGGTGACCAAACTGTGACGACACATCGTTTTTTCTTCTTTTTTAACACTTGTTAATCTCACTTCATAAATCTAAAAGCAGTCAGAGCATTTATTGTGGCTTTTTCTGATGGAATCTATGACAGACGGCAACATTTCCCAGAGCTCATTCGACCACCTACAGCAATAGGACACTTCCAACATTTAATGCAAAATTTAACAAGTGGCAGCATGCTGTTTCCCAATATGGCAACGGTTGAGCTGTCAATGTGTGCCAAAAGACTGTTTATTGTTTCAGAATTTATCCATGATTCTGTCATACTCAACAACAAAAAAACTCAGCATTTCTGCATTATTTTGACTATTAATAAAAGGAAAAGAGGGACAATAGAGGGGTGTGACACATGGAAAAACGTGTTTTTCCTGCGAGTGGTATTATTGCCAATCATAGCAATGAAGTCCTCCCATCAACTCAGTTCATTATGTTTTTACGATTTCAAATTATAACAAATGATGCATCAGAATTCAAAATCTTGTGTGAGTTAAAACCATCTGCGCTGTTTATGATGCTGGTAACGGGTCTAACCCGAACCATTTGTTACAACATTAATGGGACCACACCATCCACATATTGAACAATCAATCAAAATGCTTTCTGAATTTTTGTTGCAGGCCTGACAATTGAATGGCAAGAATGAAATTCAACTTTGTTTTGTAATTTTGCCTGTTTTCGTACCTCCATGTCGGATCTGAACACGGATACTGAAGCCTTGCTACTGCTTTCTCTATTGCTGCTGTTTTAACCACAATGGATTTTGATTTAAACTGATTCTTGCCCACACTTCCTCCTGAATCCTTTTTGGATATCGATTTCAACCACTTAAATCAATGGAATCTCTACCTTGTTTTAAGATGTTCAGACGTTCAGATGAGACTGATCAGAATTTCATTAAGTGTCCATCCTATGCTAATAGCTGGCTTTTTACGAACTTTAGATAACAATTTCTGTTCTTGCATTTTGAAGTATTCAATCCTGTGAAAGAACTTGTTTTACACAGCTCTGTCATAATCTGAGCACTGGGATTGGAGAAAAAAAAAGACTTTGATCCATTCAAAGATTCTATGATTCTGGTTTGGACTGGCAGAGGCGACTCTCAAACCGGGACAAACCCATTGACCAGACATTGACCAAAAATAGTGATTTATTTTTTTTCTGGGTTTCCCAGAATAAGCAGCTACAGTGTAGAAGAACAGCAGCAAGGCATGTGGAGATACAACCAGACTGAACAGTCTTTGTATATCTATCTCTTTTTAAAGACATTCAGTGAAATAGTTGGTACACTGTGTGGCATTCTTCAATTCAGGCATCCTGCCTACATGTAAAATAAATTCCAACAAAAGAAAGTCTTTGCTACAAATTGTTAGGCTCAAATCTTATAATCTGAAAGCTTTGATTTAAAGCTATGACACAACATGCTTCAATCGTCTCAAATCTCATACCCAACCAGGTTTCTTTAGAGAGTTCCTTTAGACATTTCTAATCTACTTTAAACATTTCTCAATTTTAATCTAGTAACATAATATGCCCTTTTCATAACAGCCATTTTGACATAGCAGGGTAAACACAGGCGTAATGAATTGAATTAATTGAGGTCCCATTTTATTTAGTGTGTCACAGTCATTCCAGCTTTCACAATACCAAGGCCCGGTCCAACGTAAATGTAAAGCCGCCATAATAAAGGCTATTCATTACACCTTTGTTTGTTCACCCTGCAATGAAATGTCAAAATGGCAGCTGTGAAAAGATATGAAAAAAATGATATTAGACCACAAAGATTCGTACTATCTCAACAGTTTTGCATTTTCATTCAAGGCAGCAATAATGCTGTTGATCCTGATTTGCTCTGACCTTCCAGGGTCACTGACCATGTCCTCGTTTGTCAATCATGTCTCTGTTACAACGCCCAGTTTTTGGAAGGGAAAAATAATCTCACTGGATGAGCTGCACAATGTAGTCATTGTAGTTTGTGCAGTCTGTGTTTATTCGCCAAGAAACAGCCAATATATCGACGGATATTAGCTGTAGCTAACTAGCTATAGGTGGCTAACTAGCCGTGTACACACTAGGGGTGTAACAACACATTGATCTGGATCTAAATACTAATTAAATGATCAACGATTCAACATTATCACATACATCATTAAGATGTCTGAGTCATGTTAAAGTAACACATGAGGATAAGTTCACTAAGATTAGTGCACTAAGCTTAGCGGGTACTGGCCTATAAAGATAAACTGTGTGGTAAAAATGAAGAGGTCAAACCAAAACAACCGTTACAGCTGGAGAGAGAAATAAATAAAATATCTAAAAATTAAATGATGTTTCACCGTAGATCCAATAAAACCGATGCCTTGCTCTTGGGGCAAACAATTTAAGTAAACAACTGTTTGGCTCCAACCTCCACAAATGTTTCTTCTTCATCTTCACTTCCATCAGTGTACTTGTTTATATGGGATTGCATGCGTGACTGTAAACAGCGTGTGCTGGGTAAACAGTAGAGGATTTGGTGTTTCCACCAATTCCGACAGTTGGAGGAGGATTAGCTGAAACACATCACGCAATCACAACTGAGGTCAACCACAAATGTTTATAAAAAGCTCCTATCCGAGTTGCTGCAATCAAAGAGACGTATACTAATGTCTGTCATTAACCTAAACTGATGCTAGAAATATGCACGGTTTAGGAAACTGAGTGCTTCCAGTTGCTTTACTGTTCTGATGCATTTTAATTTAAATCTGAAGTCATTGGGGAAAAAAGTCATTAATCTAATTTTACCTTCCGCATCCTCCCTCTAGAGCTGACAAGCTCATAAATTAAAACATCTGGCAACGACGTAGAGTAAAGTTCAGGTGGAAAAAAAGATCTTGTCATTCAACTCTTGGGAGAAACAAAGCACCAACAATAAAGCACCTCTCGCTGCACGGGAAGCTGTCATTTTCTGTTACACAAGGCCGCGGCAGTAATCGAAAATAGACGACAGGATGTTATTCTTGTACTACTACGCTGATATGCACTGACAACTATTTTTTCCTCATAAACAGGGATGCAAATGACTGCCAGCCCCTCCTCCATGCTTATTAAGTCGGGATGGTACACGTCTATGAAACAGGCCATTAGAGGAGACCTCCATTAGCTGTGAGGGAGATCCTTGTGTGCGGGAGAGAGCAGGAGGGGGGGGGGGGAGAGGCAGGCAGGGACCAGTGGAAGAGGGAAGTCATCCTGAGTGTGCCTCTGCTTCAGCCTTGTTGCCTAGCGACGCAAAAAAATATTTACCCTAAACCCTAAAGCTGCACAGGGATTTTTCTTTCACATTCTGCAAAAGTGAAAACAATGAGACTTATCAATCTCAATCAATTGCGGAAGACCCAGCCGTCGTACAAACAAAGACCCGGCAAGTCTTGAAAGCTGATGTTGTGATAGGCCGGAGTAGTGCAACAATGTTACCACGGCAACACAAACAAAAAGACAAAAGCCCCAAAATATGGATCTGATTGAGCCAGACAATTATAAAGTGTCTCAGTCAAGAGGTCTGAGAGGTGTTGGTGTGTGACTGAGGTGTGTGTCGAATCACATCCCCGCACGACAAACCAAACAGCGGTTGTTTCCCTGCCGTCACAACTGTATGTCGGTCGCCATGGTGAGTCGCACGGCAACGCCTGGGTGGCCACGGGGTATTTTGTTTGCACTCGAGCCCGCTCTGCTGCAGCCTGCATGGTGATGGCACACTCATGGTTCTGGCGGAGCCCGGTTTTGTGGTCCGTCGACGGGGTTTCATTTCTTAGGGGCCGTGCCCACAGACGCCCATTCCAGCTGGAGGGGATTACTGATGACATGGACCAGCCTGGAACAACACTGAGGCTGCTGTGAGCGGGTCTGAGGGAAGGGAAGGACCACGCCTAGAAATCTGACGGAGCCACTCTGGCAGAGAGCGGACGCAAGGCAACAGCTGGAATAGAACGGGCCGGGATGGAAATACAGAAGGAGAGCCTGGGAGGGGAGGAGGGTTATGAGCAGATATGTACACTAAATGATTTAAGACTTCAAAACTTACTGGGGAGATGTTAGTCCATTCAACGAGCTGATGACTCTGTTCAAGTTTTAGTATGGTTTTTCTTTTATGAAATAGTGGTAGAGTGTTGATTTTTTACAAAGTTAAAGTAAGAGAGCAAGCTGCCGCTTTCCAGAACCACCTCTTAAAACCTAGATGTGGTTCACATTTTATGGTCAAAAGACTGGTATTGAGTTTCTCTCTCTCTCTCGCAAATGTCACTGACAATATACCACTACTACAGTATATATGTCTTCAGGTTTGCAGAATGACATTTCTAATTCTTAAAATGCTCAATGTATCAAACTCCATTATGGATACTATTACGGACTGTTCTCAGCCGTAGCCATTAAATGTGTTTGCGTTGTGTTATAGCCCCTCTATATAGGTGTTTTCACTGTTACTGGCAGAGTCCGCCTTCCTGTGCAGCATTCAAATTGTGTTTTGACGCAAAAGAGATTCACAGGAAACGGATGAATGCATGTACTGGATGTAACATAGATGTAATTTAGTTGTTAATTGAGTATTACTTATGACTTTGTTCTCAATGTGACCCGATCAAATCCTTTCAGTTTGTTTGGGGGCACTGTAAACAGATGAGCTCGTTTTGCTGTTGTGTTTTTGAGTAGAAGCTTGTAGTGTGTTCGCTGCCCCCAGTGGTGGATACAGGTATTGTTTTTCAACAAGTCGAACAAATTAAACGGCAAAATACATTTTTCTGTCCATACCCTCCAGAACGACACATAGAAGTGTTATCTGATGACATCATTCGTCAGTACCCTCAAAACCACGTTAGAAATCACTGCTGAAGTATAAATTCTGTTTTATGATGTGGCAGCGGTATGATTCATGTTTGGTTAGGTTTAGGCTCAAAAACAACTTGTGGGTAAAGATCATGTTTCGGATTCAAATCCAAGTGGTTGATAAAGGAATCATTTTGAACTGAATACCATCCTGTTGTATGAAAACACTCTTGTCATTACCAAAAGTAACCACAGGTGTCGCCAAATCAGCAAGGAATTAAAGTAGCATAACTTCAATCTGTTGGAGAGACAAAATACTGGACTACCTTGATATGTTGAGAGTAAAAACTGATTTGAGGGGTAAAGCAGTGTAAAAACTGTGCTTGTTCATTACATCATGTTTGAAAGCCAATGAATAAGTCTCCTGTGAACTAAAGCGGTGTGACGCCACATTATCTCTGCTCTTGGTCAAGGACATCAGTGAGATACTTTACTGTGGCAACAGCTGAATGTCAGTCTAGTTAACGTGTTGGTTACCACTCAATGGAGCTTTTCTTTCAGGATTACAACAATCTCCAAACTGAAAAATGTAACTCCTGTACCCAGATTGCATGTATCTTGAGGCCATCAAACTGACTTATGTTGTGCATTTTTCTCATCTGTGATTTCTCGCCTCAATGTCAAACTATGAAGAGAGGAGACAGATCTTTTCTTGGTGAGCCTAGTGCTCTCTGCTGCAGCATCACTTGCTGATTATGTCTAGTGACATGTGTGTTTGGACATAAATATCACATCTTATGAGATTTGACACCCCAAAATTCCACTATAGAAGAAGGTTAAAGAAAAAAAAAAAGGACCCAACCTTGGTGGTTGAGGGGTTGGTCACATGAACATTTTCATTCCTATAATGACTGTGTAAAACATGCCATGGAAAATTCTGCCCCAGTTTAGCATATTATAGAGACATGGCCTACTTAAAGAGTAATGTGCGTATAGTATGCTCAGAATACAGACAAGACCTCTACGGCGGTCGTACCCCCAGAAAAAACCATTTGGTGTAATATCAGCTGAGGAGACGAGACAAAGGCTGTGTCTCCCACAGCCGAGTAACACACCCCTGACTGCAGCCTGAGCTGCAACAATGAAAACTGGAAGGCAGGCGTTTCAGACTCACACACTCTCACACACACACACACACACACACACACAGAAGGAGAGGGAGAGGTTTCTCTGCAGTAGTATCACAAACCAGCACCCAGCTGGCTGGCTGAGTAACACCGGCCTGCCCCCAACCTCCACCCCTTGATGCTCTGCCTGGAGTCTGAATCTTTCTCCCACCCATGATGCAGGAATACAAGCACCCCACTACAAGGCCAGCTAATCACAGCTCATCACAAATGGGTGTGTATCCCCCCCCTCTCTTTTTACTCCCCTCGCTCTCCTCTGCACCAGCCTGCAACATGAACAGTAGCCCGTGTCTCTAGTGTGCAGGGGACCATTTCCATTCTTCACATTAAAATACAAAAAAAGGCCCTTTTTTAAAATAATGAGCTCATGCACAAGAATTGCAAATCAATTTACGCTACTCTGTCTACCCTTTTGTGCAATTTTTTGCCAACAAATATCCGCGGGACTATATAATTAGGTTATAGTATCATTGTGATACTTTGAAGTGTGTCACTAAAACATTGTTCATCAAAATGGCGAGTGAAGCTCTTTGAAAGGTAGACTAACGTCACTGATCAATAGCCTCCCATTCAAGTGATGAATTAGGCCCCAAATAATCTCCTTAACAGAAAAAGGGCCTTCCTTGTTAAAATGGCTAAAACGTGATTTGAATCGCTTCACGCGCACGAAATGATGGGTATCTCTTTATTTATTTATTGCTAAATGTAAATATTATGTAGGGGGAATCGATATAGCATATAGCACAAAAATGCAATATCATAATGATATGCCACCAAACTACATTTATTAATAATAATTAAGAACGATCGGGCACCATAAACTCACATCGATGCAGAAGTCCCTGCAGAAATATTACAGTGATTTCTCTTTATGGGCGAGCCGGCTCGCGACACGCATGGAGCCGCGCAACAAAGAAGATGCAGGACACCTTTAAGAAAACGCCTCATCTCCCTGCCTCGCCGTCACTATAACAGACAGTCATGCCATTTCATAGTGCGTATTTTTTCCAACGACTTCCAGCAGTCAATACAAAGAAAAATTGACACGCCTCGAGTCTCGCTGGTGGCTGCTTTTTATGTTTCTGACACATGGCTGTGAAACGGCAGCGCGAAGCACTAACGCAGCGATTTTTTTTTTTGTTGCAACAGAAGGCATCAGAAGTTCCCAAAGCCAATGAAGCATAAATAACTGTTTTACTCACTGTGATCTTTGGGATGTTCTTTTTTCCTTGGTAAGACATGTTTTCGTACGATTCCACCTTTAAAAGTCAAGCTTTGAAAAGACGGTATTCCCTCTCGGATGCTGCAGCGGCCCTCGCCTGGATGGGAGAGTCAGGGAATGGTCGCCACTCTGTCAGTGCGATGTAAAGTGCCTCGCAGAGAGCTACAGGAGCGTCTGTGGCTCAGTCGCCCGGCCCCTCCCTCGATCGGCTCAAATTGGAAAGAAGCGATGACACAATCTTTCCACCGGGGGGCGCAGCGGAGCAGCTGCTGAACAGCCTGCAGCCAGTTGTCTGCATTACTGAGCTGTCGCACCTCTTTCTTTTTTCTTGCACATATGACAACAAATTTACCAATCAGATGTTTTTCTTGCCGAAACAGCAAATGAATCTGAACTGTCTGGTTTCAAATGCAGCATTTTGTGGTCTAATCTGCATCTGTGTTTCACAGCCACGGTCCCTAAGCAGTGAACTGATCAGAGTAGAAGGACAATAATATTTGATTGAGTAGAAAGCAGGACTCCCTTCACCGTGCAGGTTAGAAATCACCATCATTATACTCGGTATCATTATTATTATTAGGTCCTAAAATTAAATGGCTGCTTAAAAATCCTACTGTTTCAATGTAATACTGTTCAACATACAGCCATAAACTAAATGAATAGACTTTTAAGAAAAATAAATACATTTTTAAAGGGGATTTTGAAATTGGAAAATGTTTGAATAAAAACAGAAGAAAATAAGAAATACATAAATATCTAAAAATGTCCAGATGTCATTTTTCATCAACACAAGCACATCTCTTTAAACAACATGTACATAACTCCTTATAAATTCAGGATCACTTTTTTTTGTTTCATAAGAAATATTATATAAAAATATAAGATTCAAGTAGGTTAACAATGTACATCTTTACACATAATTACCTATAGATTTTGTTTTTGTGTACACAGAGGAGGCGCAAAATGGTGTAGCAGCTGTCACAGAGACTGCCCACCACATTGCACACCCCATATGTCTACTCACCACGACACACACACCCTCTGCTTGTCCCCACCCAGCCATGTGTCTCTATTGTTTGGACCTAAAGTGGATCCCCTGCACTCCACCGGCCGTTTCCTCCACCACTCCCCTCCTCAGCACTAATGCACCCATAATGAGGTTTAGAGACATGTGTGTGAGGGTGTGCCTGTGTATGTGTACGTGTGTGTATGTGTGTGTGTGTGTGTGTGTGTGTGTGTGTGTGTGTGTACTACAACTATCATCTAGAAAACCGTACTCTTGTTTAGTTTTCATTGTTTTCAAGAAAGATAGATAGTCGTAGTTAAATATATTTGAGCTATGAAATGTCCCCTTTTGTATTACTCTATTGAAAAATAATTTTATTTGTGATTCATCTCATATCTTTAGGCTTATAAAAAGTGTTTATTAAAAAGATTTTAAATGATTTGTTTTGTAAACGAGACATTGAATAATTTGTCTTTTTTTTAGGTTTCATTATATAAAATATCTCTTTGTGTTGATGCTTTAAGTGTGTGTGCAAACGTGTGTTTGCCATACCCTCTCACCCTGAACTTTACTCTACAATCATACATTATATATATTGGGAGAAGCTATGTTTCAAAAGTTGATCTATTTTTCATGTCAATTAATTGCCACTGATTGTTTTCCTCCTGCTTTTGGCAGCATGAAGACGCAGCGCCTGCATGCTGACATGTCCTTTCATGGCCGTGAGGCAGTAAGGCATTACCTCAGCATTCCCAGACCTTGGAGAATGCATCAACAACTCACATCAAGTTCGCAGACCTGCTACCACTGCAGACCGCATTAACCAGCTGACACTGATAGACAGACAGGGGGCAGACAGATCAAGGATGCAGAAAAGACATTAAAGCTGCACCGGCAGAAGAAGCACCAGGTGGCCCCAAATGGAAGAGAGAACTGATAAACATTCCCTTCAATACCCTGAAATCATATTAAATGGCATTTCTCACCTATACTCATTAGCATGGTCGTGTTTACTTACAAGTGATCACTGCAAGGATGCCAGATAACTTAGTAAGTGACAATGGTGAGTGCAGCTTCTCACTGCGCTATTTTGGCATCACAATGACATCATCAGGGTTATTTTCTCAGACCAGACAAAGCTCCTCCAAACAGAACACATTGTAATAACTGTTTTTACAGGCTGAGCAGTACTCCAAAACTGACCATTATGTGTAAAATTGGTGGACCTTAAACTACTGATGCTCTCTTCTCTTCCAGATTCTTTCTGTGAATCAGAATTACAAGGTAATGTTTTAACTACAGCAGCTTTAATAATTACCTCGAAGGATGCCTACATAACGTATTATTGTCGCTCACATGCATAGATGTGTATGGGCAAGTTTCAATGTGTCAATGCGTATGTGGTTTACTGTTTGAGTGGTTCAGCGTGAATGTAAGTGTATAAAGGGCTCCTCCCCATCTGACCGCCATCCTGCAGGATAACAAAGGGGATGTTACCCCCCCATCCCCATCCCCAACCAGCTCCCCTGGGACCCTGGCTAACCACTCCCCACTCCCCACTCTTCAGTCCATTAGCAGCTGATCGAACTTATCAGTTGACCAGACAGAAGGAAACCAATAAAACAGTCATGATAGTTATTGTTTATTACCACCAATAAATGCAATGAATTTATTTAGCGTTGAATCATAAGATAAGTTATCTCAAGGTAGCCACGCCCTAAAGCATACCTTGCTTTATTGTCTATTTTACTCTTAATGGGACCATCATTTACTAAATGAAGATCAAGCTGTATTGAAGAAGACTTGTGAAAAACTAGTGATGAGACCATAAACTCCTGTGTACAATGTTTACTGAGGTAGTAATAACTCAAGTGGGAAGTTCATTTTCTTTGTCGCCCCTTGCTGGCTGTCAGAAGAAATGCAACCTAAAGGCACTTCAGCATTGGCTTCACTTTTCAGGACTAGAGGTTGTCACCTGATTACTACAACGTCAACACAAGCTTATTGAATATCTAAATTATTCAACCAAAGCCATAAAATAACCACACATTAACGCAAACAATGAACAAACATAACAACTACAGCTGATTAGTGTCAACTAACTTTAAATTGAAACTGGTGAACTTGAAACTCGGAAAAAGAGACACTCTTGTCGGACATCAAAAACGGTCATCTTTTCCACTTGTCATTAGTTTGCAAAAAGAGATTCATGTTAAGCCAAATTAGCATCCAGACTATAATGTCAGAAGAGTAAGCATGTCCTGATTCTGTTGTCAGTCTGATGTCATCAAACACTTTCCAAACAAAGCAGAAAATGTGCACAGTCTAACTATGTCTGTTGATTTCAGCTGAATCATCTGGTCCCTCAGGAGGTGCAATATTGCAGTTCAGTATCAAACCTCAGGGGGGGGGGGGGATTAGTAGGGTATGATGTAAGGATTCAAGTAGGTCAGGTAGGGTGCGTGCACAGCCCAGTTTCCAAACTGTCTTCTGTCAGGCTGGTGAATCAATATGAGCACAGGACTCACTGAGGTGTAAATGATGAGGACAAACCCTTCAAACTAAATAGACAAAAAAACATTTGTCATTTCTACTTTAGATCATGTGTCAATATTCTCAAATAAACAGTCTCGTGGCTTCAATCAGTCCCCTAGAATTAGACTTGTTGTCTCACAGGAGCTCTGTCACTCTTCTGTTTGCAGCTGTGTCTCCAATGACTCAATGGTGGGAGACAACAGAGGGCGATAGCAGATCTGCCCCTGCAGCAGAAACAGCAGCAGGCTTGTTTTGCTTATGTGGTTAGACTTGGAGCAAGCAGTATTCAAGTTTTAGAAACATTAACTTGCATCATGCATGAAAGAGTATTTAAGCATTCAACAAAAAAGATTGATGATCTTTGTAATTGATGTCTCTCTTTTTATGTCAGTTCCCTCTGAGCCAAAACTGTGAGAGTGTGTGTGCCAGAGCCAGAAAGACACAAATCCTAATTTTTGGTGCCCAGACAGTGATCTCAGTATGACTTTAGAAGAACATAACTTTCCTGCTCAAAACAAGTGCCCTTTAAAAGCGTGTGTAGTAAATACTTAATGCTTGCTTCATAGCCCATACTTCTTATTCCTTATTCAAAAAAATTGCCAAAAAACTCCTAAAACCTACACTTTTGGAATAAGATACAAATGTCATAGTCACAACTGGTGTAATGATGACAAGTGGAGGTTAGGTTTGGCATTGTCGTACTTTGAACTATTATCTTTATTAAAAGTGTCTCCACACAAAGTTTACGGCCTTGAACCGCTTAAAAAAATAGTTTTACTCTTGATTTCAACACGGAAGGATTGTGAAATGTGTTTTCTGCAGGAATAAATAACATTTTAAACCTTGTCTTTTTAAGAAGACATTTTGATATGTCACAGAAGGAAAAGCACAGGAGCAAAGATTACAATTATTGATGGTTGGATTCCATTTTGCTGCTTCAGTTTCAAAGGTCCAGGTCACACTGTCATGACTTACTGGGGCATTTGAATACAATAATCAATACCTGTGCTTTTCCTATCCAGTATATATGTTTCCAGTATTTAACATGTCACAACACTACTGACCCACACTGAACATTATTAGTTTAGATACTGAGCATGTGTTACTACTAATGATACTACTGACTACTGCTCCTTACCATTACATCTGCTATTACTACTTGTAAAAAGCACACCTTACAAACCATGCAGTTCCTTCTAAACAGCCACAACCACCATGGAACATAACTAGCATCACCTAAAGAAGACCGTTGCAGCCAGCTGGATACAAAATGGCAACATTCTGAACAAGTCGGAAACCCTTCACTCAAAATGAAGGAAAACAAAACGTCAAACACATTTTGGCTTTATGCAACATATCAAAAACCTCGAACAACAGTCTAAAGTGGTGTATTCAATCAAGTGGAAGGTTAAAGTTTAAAAAGTTGGATTTTTGTTTCAGTACAACAACCTGTATCTATTGTGCCAATCTGCTCTCGTGTTGTTTACACGCCATGTTTCAAGTTTGATTGCATTCCTTTGGTAGCCAGATGCACCAGCTGTTTCTACGCTGTTCTGAATTTGTTTTTACAAACATACAGTATGCCACTAAGATGTAAATGCTACAGAAACCTTTGTGTTCTTTTTTATACTGCACACATACTGCAGGTTTTAAAGAGAGGACATGCTCATATTTATCAGTTGCATTTGGTGTGTAAATAATATCACCTTCTCTATGCATGCACATCTCAATAATATACAAACTTGGATGTCATTGCCATACGATGATTTCTCTCTGTACCTTTCTAGCTTATGTCACTGTCTTACATTTTAGCTTGTTGCTCTAATGGGCCTAGGCATTGTCAAAATGTGGGCAACACATTTTCCCCTCAGTATAATGTGTATATACGTTGGCTGAATTTTCCTGCAGTAATCTTCAAGAGTTTAAGAATTATACAAGCCAAACACATTTTGATGAAAGTTGGCAGTGGATGGTAACAATGTCTCATTTCCCAGCCATTTTGGAAGGCACTGTGTACACTGTGTTTTTGCTCTTTCAAAAGGTTGCAAGACTGTACAGTCCTACCTCTCCATCTTTCATTGACTTTAATATTATTCTCTGATATTACTAATTAACTATTTTGCTCAGCAGTAAAGCATTGAACACCACACTTTAAAAAAAACCAAAGGTTGGTACCAGAAGAGAAAAAGTACAACAGTCACAATAGTGACAGTAGGAACCACTCCTGTCATTTAGCCTACTGCATCAGTCTGCTAAGTAGCAGTCTTCTTACCTTTTCATCTCCCAGGTCCTGCAGCACTTCTTTGCTGCCGCTGGTCCTGATCTCAACCCGAGGAGAGACGTTGCCTCCTCGCCTGTCCACACCAGGGAAGATCGTGTCGTCACTCGCCGGGCTCTGCGCCTCCGGACCGGTCTCTCGTCTGGCGGTCCTCGGGGTGCGGGAGCCCCTCTGGCCAACGCTCAGGGCATCAAAGTCTATTGTTTTACTCTCAAATGCGCCCTCGACGCTGCAAAACAAGCCGCCGTGTTTCTGCCGGGGCACCTGGTCGGCCGTGCCGGGTCGGGCGAGATAAACCGGCAGGTCGTCCTCTGCCCTGTCCCGGTTTCCCCTGCGCTCCGCCATGGTGGAGCGCTGCACAAGTGACCGAGAAAGACGGTTAAACTAGTGCTGAAGTGGTAGTGGGGTGTGTGTGTGTGTGTGTGTGTGTGTGTGTGTGTGTGTGTGTGTGTGTGTGTGTGTGTGTGTGTGTGTGTGTGTGTTGTGGAGAAGCCTGAGCTGACAGGCAGACAGGAGTTCACTTAAAGCTAGAGGTGGCAGAGTACTATATTTCTGTCAGATTTTAAAATGACTTTCTTTTTTTATATATGCAGGATTGTGGATTTAGATTTTTTTGTAGTTTAAATTAGCAGCAAAGGGCCGGTAGACCAAGGGACCCTTTCAAATGGAAATGGCCTGAGATCTGTCTGGAAACATGTCGGCTTACTTACTTTTAAAAAACGTATACCTTTACTGCGAATACCGAAACCTCTCCTTTCTGTTGTAGTTTATTTTTTCTGGATACAAGCTAAACTATTGTATTCGTCCTTAAAGTAGCCCAATGTCCAGAAGTTCCAATAATCTGCGAGCTGATATCGAAATCAACTGATTGGCTTCAGGTGCGCACTCAGCAGGTAGCGCAAGTTTCCAAGGTGCGGCCGGAGCTGTCCACTTCGTCGCTGTCCTTTCAGCACCACTAAAGACGCCTGGCATGTAACCATAGCTCCACCTGCTCTCTCCGCTCAAACCCCTTGGCTATAGGCGGAAGCACTTCAACTCAAAGCAGGCTAAAGCTGATGTTTCCGCGTGCGTGTGTGTTAGTCTGGGTCTTCCACGACGACACCACCCGAGGGGATCACTCACTCACTCACGCGCCAGCACAAATGAGACAGGATCTTGTCAGCAGCGCGGAGAGACGAGCAGCTTTCAGGCAGCGGGTCTCAAACTGAGAGACTGCTGAGTCAGCAGGAGTCAACACCGAGTTAACAGGAATGCAATTATGTAACGGCCATATATCAGCACGTTTCACAAGTTTGAGTGGGGCCAAAGTATACTCACTGGGTCTTTTTGTTTGTGTTATTATCCCTCCAGAACATTCCCTACCTCTTTTCACCGATAAAGGTTAAAAACAAAAGGTTAAAAACAAAAGGAGAAACACAAAAGGAGAAACACGGTATTTCTCTGGATTTTGCTCCTGTACAAACCAGCTAGAAAATACTTAAATTAAAATTACTTCAACCATACTCGGTTACCACTGATTACTAGCCTTCATAAGTAGAATCACATCAAAATTCAAATTTTTTACCTTGTGTACTGTTTAAATCCCACTTTAAATTGCATATGGATTAAAAGTTGAAAGAATAATGGCAGTTTAGTTTAGTCTACAGTAAGAGGATGTGTTTGTTTCACTGTGAGGTTGAGGCTTGGTGAGAATTTTCATCAGCTTGATTAGAAATAACAAGCAAACTTCAGATCAAGTGCCTGTGTGAGTCCACAGAGATGTGTAAGAGTGTCAAGGTCAGTCCCATAGGCTGTATAGAGAAATCACAGAGTCTACAGCCTCAGTTCTCACCTAACAGGTTGTCAGCAACTGATATGAAGCCTTGGTTGTTTTCAGACAGAGGTCCACTTCATGGGGAACGTCAGTCTGAGCCGGCATCCAGGACTTTCCTATCGTGCTTCTGCAGGCCCATGCATGGCAACCAAACTTCAACTTTCAAAAATGTATTTTGTAAGCCAAAGGGGAACATCTAACCGGCAAAAATTCTAATTTGCAGGAAAGGAATTAAAGCTATAAATAAATACAGTATCGCACACCATTTCCCCTTTCGTTCAAATGTAAGTTGCTTTGAAGATGTCATTATTTTTCTGATCTTTTGTGCATTACATGTGTTGTTGTTATTTTGTGTCATAGTGGCTGATATTGCCTGTTTTTACAGATTCTTTGACGTTCATAGAAAGCACACGAGATGCAGATGGGAAAGGGGGGGGGGTGATCAAGCACTATGTTCTGAAAGGATGGCTTAGTGGGGATTTTTTCCAGGGGACTGAAGCTGAGTAAAATATGATAAGTAGCTCTATTTCCACATATTCCTTGCTGAATACCACTGTCGCAGTTCCTGTGGCTCTGTTGGCATCCAGCACAGCAACTTGATGGGCTGGCAGAAATTTCCCCTAACATGAATGTGATTAAAGCATCAAGGTTTGCGGAGATGCCAAGAGCCCGCTAAAATTCCCTGCCTCTTTACTTCTATGTTGACTTACAGAGTTTCTGTGTTTTAGGGCTGTCTGTCCTGTCCTTTCCTCCAGTGTGTTGTGTTTAGACAGTAAATCATGCTGAGAGAAGGGGGTCAAAACATCAGAGACATCATTACACTACATGTCAACACTTTGTGCTTTGGCTGGCTACGCAGTACACTGACACCAACCAGCTTGGATGACTTGAAAAAGGGTTAAATATTACGTGAGAGAACAAGGACAGTGCTCGGAGGCTAGTGCAGATGTTTGTTTTACTGTGGTCTGGACAGAGCAGACCGACTGGGAGGCAGTGGAGCCATCAGCTCACACTGTCTGGTTCTCAGTGTCAGCGGTGTCATGATAGCTGCAAACCAGACAAACAAAACATCCAGTCAAGAAAATGTATTCAGGGTAAGTCGTCTAGTATTTTTTAGCCAACAATGACCAAAGATTTGGCATTGCACCTTCTGAGTGAATGAATGGTCAAGATGCTCACTAACAGGAAATTGCTCCGACCTAATGAGGCTTTTAAAGCAATTACAGCAGCGATGCTGGAAGAAAGCAGGAGACAACCCCCCATCTACATATTAAAAATGGATGTAAGGTAGGCCGGCTAGTTGAATGAATGTCCCCCATAAGACTATACAGCTCTAACGATTCCACTGGCTTTCAGTGCATGTGCATCTAGGCATGATGGAATGACGGCAGATAGCACAGAGATTAGGCGAATCCAGTCTTCATAGATTTGGCAGCAAGAGCGAGCGAGACCTTTGAAGAAGTAGGTAAGTGGGCCACTGTTCCACAGGCAAGTCAATAGGAGTTAATTCAAACAGGAAATGCATAAAGTCTGACAAGTTCCACGTGAGCTCATGCATCGGCGCACCCAATTCCAGAAATGAAATGAAAGTACTGTTATCAACTGTTAAAGACAAAAAGATTACCGTCCACAGATGGTCCCATTGCTTCCTGTGTTATTTCTATGTATCTGTTATGTGTTGAGTATTGTATGTCTGTCTAAATAATTAGTTTTTCACCTGGTTATAGGTACACAGAAAGATTTATCTTATAGGGAAACAACCATAAATATGTTTAGTCTCACAACAGACCTGTTCTTGAGTCTAACATCTCAGCCAGTCTGCCAGTTGAATAATAGGGTACAACTACATGCCCTCACATTTTATTAATTTTTGTCTGGCCTCTATATGACACTAATTTATTATTGTATATTATTAGAAACTGTGAAACCCAGACTGCAAACCTTTCTCGTTGTTATTCACAGCAGTGGGGAGCAGGAGTAGGGCAGTAGCACACAGTCACCAGCAGGAGTGAACCTTTGGCAACATGCACAGGGTGATCAGGAGAGAGCGAAGACAAAGGCCTACATTCAAGACTTGCCTGATGTAGCCAAATAATAAAGGAATGGAAAACAAGAGGTCAAAGCTGCAGGAGAAAACACACTTCAGCTGCTTTGCGCTATTAGTCTCAATGCTGGAAATGCATCATTATTCTCACTTTTGCTCAAAAAGATGAGAAGAAACCAAGTGAGCCACCAGTCTAACATGAGCCATTAAGTCAATGTTGCTAAGCAGCTGAACAGAGCAGATTGGGCAGCTGCATCCGCCTGGGATGGTTTGGCTGCTGACCAGCTGCTGCTGAAATAAGGTTAAGAGCCTCCAAGGATGTACTGTCAGACATTTCAATCGTGTATCCCTTACAGCGAGGCTGGCTTTCCTAACAAACTATGACACAAGGGTTTTCATGTCATCTAATGACTCATAATCATCTCCGCCAGGAGGATCATGCTAACGGATGCATGTGCACGTGTGTCCGTGAGTGAGTGTCTGTTGCTAATCTTGCATTGTCTTGCAGCAAAAATATTTCATTTGACTAACCTCTAACAGCCAACAGAACGAGCCGGACACACAGCTGTATTAGCTTATATTAGCTTATTGAGTTTAATGTATCTTTGCCTGCATACATCGCCACTTATTTTTGAGTTTGATTGAAGTGTCTGTTACGTTAGTTTATAGACGAGGGGTTGGCCATTTGTGGGTTGTATTCAGTAAATCACACAATACAGCAGTGGTTGTTGCATTCAACTGAGTGCACCGATATAGTTAAAACATGAGTTTTAAACTGCCAACCCTTTTCTGAGTTGTGTCAAAAGGGTTTTAGCTGAGGTTCTGTGCTGAAAAAGCATCTACAGTAGATGTTCTGCAGAGGAAGCTATTTCTATTTACACACATCAATGTCTTTTGGTATTATGTGTTTAGAAACTGAGAAACATGCAGAATAAAAATGTCACACAAACTCTTTTCACAGGATGCGTTTTAAAAAGAAAAGGCAGATATTCAGTGCACACTTTAACCTCTGAGAGTGACCTGTGTGGGTGCTGAGGACAGATAGAAGTGCTTTCAGAACAGACATACTTTGGATGGACTGCTCTAAAACTCAAAACCTGGCTCGACCCGTTCTCTTCTGGCTTGGCAAGGAGTCAGGACTAAAGTGAAAAGACCGACTGTTATCCTGGACTGACCCAGCTCTGTGTCCTGCATTACAGAAAAGAAAAACAAGCTTGTGAGACTACTGAAGCCTTCACTGCTTCAGTGTAGGTTTTATGATTCTCGTAATGTATCACAAGTCTTAAAATGTTTAACGCTGAGCCCTAGTATGTTTGAGATGTTTTTATGAATGAATGAATGAATCACAGAAAATAATGACATTTGCATTGAACAATACTATTGACCCGTCAGTAAATACTAGCTATTGCTATTTCTGTGCATTGAGTGAAACGTGTGTCCAGCGCATATCAGATGGAAGAATAACAGATACTGAGCTCATAGCCTGTTTCCCTCTTCCTGACCTGAAGAAAGCAGAGCCCCATTAGGGACAACCAATGACAACCACTAATAGACAATGACAGGAGTCAGCAATAAGATGCTGCTGAAGATCATGTCATACGATTGACACCTCCAGGAAAGCTACTAAGTGGACTTTGTGTTGAGACTTTTGAAAGACAAGCTCATGAATAATCCACTTGCTAAAAAAGTTTAAAATATATTTCTTTAAAGAATGAATTGTTGATATGACAAATTACTAAATGAGAAAAATGTCTCAAACCGTTACTATTATTCTTTAACTTTAACTAGTAACTATAGTTAGAAATGCTCACCTTCAACACAAAACCCCTACCAAGCATACCTGCAATAAAGATGCAAAAAGAAGACAATTTATTCTTTAAGGTCCAAGGCCATGTTTTGTTTTATTTTTTACAGCATTGCTCCTTTTTTCTGTTTCTGTAATAATCTAGACGAAAGTAGGAGGAAGGGTTGAAGTCTCGCTGGAAGACAGACGGGGTAAAGATAAAAAGAACTCCTCTGTGAAATAAAGAAAAAAGATATATATATATATACACACATTACATTATATGCTGATATCAACCGCCTGAAAAAATAATCACTAAAAAGGAACATACAAGCGGATAAAAAGGGGGGGGGGGAATGCATTTAAGGCAACTGCTAGTTAGCTGAGTCTGCACAAAAATAGTCTCAGTCATTCCCCTTGGTAAAGTGAATGGGTCATAGTTACTGTCCGCTATGTAATGAGATGCCTTGATCCACTAGACCTGTGAATGGAGGGGTGGTATGGTGGACGATACACCAGCTCAGGTACATAGGGAACAAGGACGGCCTATACTAGTAAATATTGCAGTGCCTGGGCAGTTGGCTTGACAGGAGAGCAGGTGTTGTGTTGCATTCACTTTCTCCCTTTTCATTTTGGGGAAGTGGCAAGTCGTGTTTTGTGAAAGAGGCTTGTTAGTATCAAAGACATATTTGTTAGTAAAAAAACAGGGGAACCTGCAGTGGTCTTGGGACAGAAAAATGTGGCGTTATGATTGTTTCCGTCTTTTCCGTCATATGAAATTCAACTGTTGAATTTAAATTGTATCCATTTTTTTGTGCATCAAGGAAGTACTGATGACACAACTGCTAGATTTGAATTTGTCAACCATCCCACCAGAGTTGATAAAGATATTTTGCAAGCTAGTTTGAAAATATTTACAAGTTTGTTAAAAGATTGTGTAACTTTAAAGGGTGAATGGAAAGTCGCTCAGGTGAAACCAGCACCCCCTGCTGGCCAAACAGAGCAGAACATTTATTAGACAGAAGATTCATAAATACAGTATTATGTGTGTGATAGAGGGAGAAAAAAAAGAAAAGGGAGGCGATTTTTCATTTATAATTTTCAAGGAAATAAAGTTCATCTTTGCAGCCGTCACCACAATATAACAGAGCAATGCGTACCCTTTTTAGTCATTTATAAACTACATCAACTGTTCAAGCTGCTTCAGAGAGTAAAATAAAATTGCAACTATTCACAGAAATGAAAGGGGAGACTAAATAAAATACTTCAGCGACATGTACATATCAACAAATGTATATATTACAGTACAGAATAAGCATGTAGTTCAGTGGAAATCTTGGGACACAGTATCTTGGTGGTAGGAGGTGTAAAAAAACAAATTTAAAAAGAAAGATAACCAGAGAGTAAAGCTCTTACAGTCTGCTCGTTTTTGAGATAAATAAAGAAGTGTCTTGACAATCGGTGGACATCCACGTTGTCGTTTCCAACCGTGATCTTTTTTGTTCTCTTTTTACCTCTCCGCGCAAGTCTGTCATGTTTGTCCGGTGAAGACGCCTCAACCTGAGTGTCCTGTATCCCCCTTTTAGTGTCTCTACACACCAGCCTCTGCAGCGCAGCTCTGCCCTTTCCCCAGGTTTAACCTCTGGAGAGTCCAAGCAGCGTGTGTAAGCACCATTCTGAAAACAGCAAGGGCAGGCCAGCCCGGTGACTCGCCATGTCCCATAGTGTTCCTCATAATAATCTGACCTGAGACCAGTACTGGCCTCTGCACTCGTGGCCCCTGAGTTGGCTCGCCTCTATTCACCAAGAGGTTGCATTCATGAAGAACGTCCTTCCGGGTTTTGGAAAGGAAAGAAGAGAAGAAGAGAGAAGTTGTGGTCCGGTGGCTTGTTTGTCTCGTTGTCTATCAGTAGCTCTCTCCGTTTGTATTCCCGCGGTGGCTAAATGTTGGTGAACGACATATTATTACCCTGCATGGCAGAGAGAACATTTCCCAGGCTTTGGTTTTGATTTGTCAAAGCATGTGTGTGTGAGTGTGTTTGCATCTGCATGCGTCTGTATATGCATGCGTGTCTGTAAACTGTGTGTACGTTGGTATATGTGTGTCTGTGTCTCTGCATCTACTGGAAGTGTCTCACTAATTGTGTGTCATTCTTGCAGCCTGGTGCAGTGTACTCCCAGCTGTTTGGAGAGACATTTAATGTCCAACACCGCTCTTAAAAAAACAAAACGTCATCCTGTGCAGTATCCTGAGAACCCCAGCCCCATTTAAAAACAAACAAAAGAATAAAATCTGAAGTGGAACGTCCACAGCCAACACACGACACATCCACCTATACTGACAGCAGTCACTGATGTGAGGACACTAGCAGCCACTGCTACGCACTTTGTTCCACACTTGTCCAGAAAATAAATAACACTGCAGTCACAAACAAGATCTCCAAGCTGACACACCACCTGAGAGACAGAGAGAGAGAGAGGTCACAAAGAGTTAGGAGTCAAAAGTACTGTGACAAAGCTAATTTAATTTAACATACACTGCAGATTTTGTTCGGTTTAAAATTCATATTGTATTATTGTAGTATTTAGCAATTTTTCAGAAAATCTTTCAGCAAACCACACTCTTTAAAACAACTGGAAGTTAATTGGTAGAGTATACTCTGAGGTAATCCATACTGTTTTCATACTTTACAGTCTTATGTTGACATGACTGAATGCTAAAGCGCCAGATATTTTTCTCAGATGTTGTTGAAGACCAAACAAGAGCTAAAAGGCGAAAACAAGTGGTCCTCTGTAGCTGCTGGATGTGAAACAAATTAGCAATAACACAATAACACAATAACTTCCCGTGTTGTTCTCAAAGCTTGTTGCGCTGCCCCCAAGTGGCTGAAATAGAAACGAATTTTCCTGCAAGACCATTTGCAAAGACTGTATGCATCATTTTAAAATCACATGTAGAAACATGGGTTAAAAGCCAAGAGGGGACAACAAACACATGCAATAGAGAGAGGGAGAGATGATGACGTTGATGGCACTGCTTGCTTTCTGAGCTGCCTGGAAACCTTTCAACAAGTAAAGATGATGTGCTGATGAAATACAGGAAAAGAAAACATGAAGGTTAACAGAAATGCCACAGTGGAAATATATTGAGAGTGCAAAGATAAAGAAGGAATGACAGTTGAGTATTTCAAAGTGAATGCAAGGTGAAGCTACTAAATGTGTAGGAGGGAGAGTGAGCAGACCAGGGTCAAATAAATTGTGCTTCTGGAGAGCACGGATCCTCCCAGTGGTCACATTGAGATAACAACAAAAGAGCAGACTGTCACAAAATGTCGCCATTGCACAGTTTTTAGTCAGTTTGTTGTTCCTTTTCAAAACAACTACATATTCACTGTTATTCTGAGGATTAAGTACGGGCCAAGATGAGTATTTTGACACATGGTTTGTGTCGACTTTATTGTACAATCAATACATCTCTCACTTGATGACTTGCAGTATTTACAGATAAACAATGACTGTTTTTGTTTAAATCTGGTTTCATTTGATCGTTATGATGAGTAAATACCAAATTAGATTACTTTAAAACTATTTTTAAAAATAACAATAAATGACCTGCTTATATTCTGTAGGTCATAAGCACATATCAGGTAGGTCATAAGCACATAAGTCTTACTAATGCTAAGGAAATGCATTTGTGAGTCAGGTTCAACAGCCAGAGTATTCCCAGCTTTTAGAAAGCCAAAACACTTGCTGCGCAGGTTCTGCTTTAATGGAAAAGTATTTGACCGAGGTCCAGAAGAGAGACGGACGTGGACTGAACTTTCTACTCAAAGCCCTCAGGACTCACCTCTGCTACAGGACACGCCAAAGACTTCAAGGCCAAAGGATAAAGGCGAGAGAAAAGAACAAGAACAGAAACAAAAACTGGAGAGAGGCAGAAAGAGATGAAGAAGGGACAAAGAAAGTGAGAGGATTAGAGGCACATTCAAGATATGTTAGTAACAGCAGAGACAGAAGCAGAAGTTCACTGTACAGAGAATGTAAGAATAGAATTTCATATTTCATTTTAAGAGTACTTTCATGAACATAATGTGAAAAGAAATAGAACAGAAATACACTCAAAATTCAATTTGAGATTGATTTCACAATTCCATTATCTTGGCTGCCTATCAGCAAAGACATTTAAACATATGAACTTGGTAGCATTTCAGTTTGTGTTCAAGCTTAATTAGTGAACGTATTTTATTTTATTTTTACAGAAAGACATGAAACATGGTCTACCTTTTCCTCCAGGTCTTTAATCTGCCTCCTCTGGATTTCCGTCTTGTCTTCAAGGTCACGAATCCTCTGCAAATATTCACAGAGAAAACTGTCAGAGAGATTTCAAATGAAACACACAAAACACATAAATCACCGGTACAGACATAGACAGACCTGGTGCGCCTGGTGCAGCAGCTCCATCCTCTCCTGGAGGATCTGGCAGTCGTACTCCCGGCTCTTCCTCAGCATCTGCCTCCTCAGCTTCTCCACCGACGACCGCAGCTCGTCCTTCTGAAGTTCATCCAGAGGCTCGCCGTACTTTATCACCTGTGGGAAGAAGACAGGCATCAGACACAGTGGACACCAAAATAAACTTCACCGCTTTATCCTATTAGACATTTATAGGACATTGTCAGAAATAGCATATCAATTCTTGAATTATGGTAAAAATAAAATCCAAATTCTAATCAGTTGAGCTTCGTGGCCTGGTGGACGTTTGAGCCAAACTTGAAGAAGGCGTTCCTGAGATATAGTGTTCACGAGAACGGATGACCGTTAACATAATGCCCGCTGCTGTCTGCGGCATAAAAACACTTCTCAACACACTTATCTCGGGTACTAATGGTCTTATGTGAACACACCTTGTGTCAGCAGAGGCTCTAAAGAAATAAGACTGTTCTGTTTCCTGGAAGCCTCTGTTTCTCTGATCTGTGTTTATGATTGTAAAGTTTCTATAATCATTCGAGAATTCATCTGCAATAAACCTCATAAATTGGTCACGTGGACTGAATATTCCAGATGTGCATAATCACAAGGATGTACGTCAAAAGCACATTAATAAAAACATTTTATGACGCATTTCTTGATATTTAAATTGATGTCTTGATTTCATTAACTTCACCCCTCTAGTACTTAAGATACTCGCACTGATGTTTTACAAGTTAAAAAACAATTTGTGTTTGTGTTTGAAATTGACCGTAGCTTTCATAACAATAAGTCAGTAATATGTGGTGACAGGAAGCACCTTGTCTTGCTGCAGGGCGTTGTATAACGTTGCTTCCAACTCCTGGATTTGCTGTAGAGAGGAGAAGACAGGATTGCTTGCTAGGTCAGACACGCAAAAATATGTACAACTTTGTATTAACTTAACTACATTCCTTGCAGGCTCAACCCTAACCATAACTACTACATGCATAACCCCAAACCTTCACCTAAGCATGTCACGATTCTAACCACAACACTAAAACCAAGACTTAACTTGGAAAATAAATTTGAAATCTTGTGAGGACCTGAATATGAGTCTCCTCCATATAGGAATTGAGCTCCAACAATCTGACCGTGAATAGATTTTGGCCCCATAAAGTGATGCATACAGGATACACAAACACACACGTACCAAGTAGGCCTGGTCCATGGCCTGTTTCCTGTAGTCCAGCTCCTCTTCTAGATACCCTTTCTGTTTACAGAACATCTCCTGTACAGAACAAGCAGGTCAGAGACAGTGGTTACTTTTTATTCCTTTATTTAAACTGGCCTTTGTGTCACCTTGTGCTGCACAGTGTGTGTAACTGTTGTGTGTTTTTAACATCTGTTTTACTGATATTTTTTATTGTTTTCTTTTCTTTTTATTGTTTTTTTCTTTTCATAATATCATATTTTTGTAAAACACTTTAAATTGTGTACTATGAAAGGTGCTATACAAAATAAACTTCTTATAATTATATTATACAATATTTTATAACTAAGGTCTAAGTGCTTCAATCATATCACACTGGACTAAAGCTGATGTGAGCCACTGAAAGTAATATTATATTGAAGCAGAGGCTACTGATGACATCAGAGAGGTAAAATCCTGTAAAAAAAACACAGGACTGTTTTGACTCACCATCTCTATCTCCAGGTCCATCATCTTCTGGTGCAGCACTGCCTCCGTCCCCTCAATCTGTTGAATCCACTAGATGGCAACAAACAGCAAAACCTGAGTCAGCACCAACTATTCTGTGTGTTGTATGAAGAACCATGATGTGGTTTCCAAACGTACCTTTTCTGCTAGCGACAAAACAGTGCTGGCCTGAATAATGGCCACTTGCTCTTCATTTCTTAAATTCTATACAAAAATGGAAAAAAAACAACTTTTATTAATAACGGGTCTGTTTTGGCATCATATGTTGATTTGTGAATTCCAAATGAATTACCCCGTTGTCTCCCAGGATATCTAGAAGTTTGATGAGATCAGGTATGCACACGTCCTGTAAAGAAAACAGAATACAAAAAAGGTCTTTAGCTTTCATTTTTATTTCTTGACACTATAAATGTTCAGAGTCCATTGATATTAAACCTTTACGAAAACAAAAGACACTGCATGCAATTAAAACATGAATCTTCACAGCCTCTAGTTTGCTGTGGCCATAAGAATTGTGGGATCTGTCACAGCGGTATCTCTTGCTTTTATGATTAATTACAATAATTAAAGCAGACGAGTCCGTCTCACTGCGTACCTTGACCCCCTCCTTCATACAGTAGATCTGCAGAGCACTGACTCCCTCAGAGAAAGGATGCATCCTCAGGTGGTTGAATGGAGGGGACCTCCTCTCGCGCTCCTGCGACAACAAAAGTAGACATTAGATGATACAAAGGATGAACTATAACTGAAACTTTCATCACGAGTCTCTCTTGACTCTGTTTTAAACCTGGATGAAACTGTATTTTCACTTTCACTGGCTTGTTTTGGACTGTCCCCTTCAGACAGGCACACTGTTCCCTGAACAATCCTTGTTCCCACTTGTGCACTTTTTATTTCTTAATGATGATGTTTAAGTTTAAGTAGGTGCTGCTTTTTGCTTTGTTCAACCTTGAAAATGCTGACTACCCATATTTCAGACAAATTGCTACTCTGAAGAAGCAGCGATAACAGCCTTTAATATCATTTAGGGATAAATCACAGTGTACCAGTGTACTGAGCACATCTGAGCGAACTGTTCTCCACTCTGATCACTAGGTGGCAGCTTAGGCCCTCCCAAGCTGCCGTCAGTATCTGCACTGCAGCACAGATGAAACGCAAAGACCACTGTCAGCTAATAATCGGCCTGACTGACAGACTAGCGGGCATTTTGTCCACATGGCTGAATGGCTAGCTCGATAGGATTTCCACTTAGCTACTGTAACAAAGGAAAGGTCACTCACCTCCAGCTCCAGTATCCTGAACTCTAACAGTTCATTCTGATCTTTGGAGTCTTGCAGTTCCTGCTGCAGTCGACTGCAGTCTGACTCCATCTTTTCCATCTGGACAACAAAGAGAGACAGAATTAATTAGACAGGAAGAGGCAGCTGTCCGGAACTTTAGACTGTAGCTACAGTCAGTATGTTATGTAATATGTTGTTGATACAGTGGCAATTAGGCAAGTCATAACTGTAGGAAAGTACCTCAAAGCTGTGAGGCTTTAAACAATGCTAAACACCAAATGTACCACCTGTAGCAGGTGTAATCAAACTGATAAAAACATCATAGATTTTCAGGGAATTTTAAATGCTATTTTAAAATAATACCAGTGCTGTGCACAGAAGAAAGAAACTAATCACGAGAAAAAACAATGACATAAATATATTTTTGACAAATCAAAATTCTTTGAATGATACTTTTTGAACGGTGCAATCACAAACATCTTAAGGAAGACTGACGCCGTTTGATTATTGGAAATAAAACTACGGTTAAAGTCCAACCTTGTCTAATAGCTCCTGATTCCTTCGTAAGAAGAGCTGCTTCTCCTCCACCCATTTGGAGTCCTGACAGAGGACAGAGACACTTAATGCATAGACAGATATCCCCTGTTAAGCAAAACAATAAACTCAACATTTGCAGTGATGGCGTGGCAGTGAAACAACGTGTTACTTTCATTAGAGGACAGGAGGAACCCCAAGACATTGAATTAAAAGATAACAAATAAACATTTTGTGTCTCTTCATCAATCTTTTTCTTGCTGTATATTTTGCCCTTAATGAGGAACTGAAATGCAACACATTACAACACATTTCATAACCCAGTCCTTTGTATCAACTCAAAGAGTGAACATTGTAATTCTGCCCTATTCTGTCAAGCTGCCCTCTTATATATCATTTTTTCAGTGTGTGCTGCTAATAATTATATATTGTGTGGTATTCCTGTTGTTTTGTCCACCACCCTACATATAATTTGCCTTCATGCACGCGTGTACTTGTGTGTCCTACCTGTCCCTTCAGGTTCAGCTCCTTCTCCAAGTCCTCTATTTTGGCTTTATACCTGAGAACTTCTGCTTGGAGCTGCTCCTGAGCCTGAAATATGAGTAATGAAGTAAGGACTTCCATTAGCCACTAGGGTACTGTTTCTCAAGTGGGGGGTCTGTGCCGGTATTGCAGGGGAAAAATATTTATGTATACTCAATTCCACAGCCTTAAAGCAGCCCTATGATCTGACTGTGAATGTACCATCAACCTGCCCGCAACATTAGACTTTTACACTAATCATTTCTATCAGGACAGCCCTGATAACATTACAGATTCTAAGCTGTTGGCAGCTTCAAGTACACGTGGGGATTTAATACGCAGGGAAATATGGTATTTGGAAGAAACTGAAGAGCACGGATCCAATGTTAACCAAATTTACATAATCAATTCAAAATGTATCTTTATGAGGACAAAACACATGACAAACACAAGATAACCACTTCCAATCGCCAAATCGAAAATATGAAGCAAATCGAGCGATAGTTTTACAAACGTGGTTCACTGTTGTCAGATGATATATCCTAACCTAACTGTTTTTGATTTACTGTCCCTAATGATCGATCTGAATGAAACTTTTGTGGACATGTCCTGCAAGTTTTGTGATGATTGGCCAAATGGTGGTTGACTTTGGTCTAGTTATGTGCTGATGAACCACAGACATTTTGGTAGCAATCAGACCTATGGTTTAGGTGTAAAATCTAGTCAGGAGAACTTATATTATCCCAGCGGCTTTTTTGGGGGCGTTTCTTTTAATTGGATATTTCCTGTGAAGCACTTGCACATTATTTCCAGTTCTTGGGCAACGTTTCATGTCTCTAACTTGCTCCAGCTCACAGAAATTTGAGCCGCAGTGCAAGACAACAAATAATAACAATAACAAACTGACACAAACTCAATAGGAGTTAATAATATAGATTGGACAGGAATACAAAATTTAAAAAACAGTGATTTTCTCACTGTGTATGTACCCTAGCCTCCATCTCAGCATCCAGAATGCCTCCTTTCTGTTCCTGCAGCAGGGCATAGGCTCGCTGTAACGCCTGATACTCCCTGGTCAGCTGACGGAAACGCAGCTCCGACTCCTCGTTGGCTAGACCCTTGTTTGACACACACAGGTTAGAGGTCAGAGTCTATGGCTGAACTGTTTGACCGTATATGCCTCTGCAGATGTAGCTGAACGGATATTGAATCAAAACAGAACAGTTTAAAACATGTAGACACGATTGCAAATGTAGTTGCTGTGACGAATATGAGGCAAGTCCTCACCTCCTCCAGGTCTTCATCTGGAGTAGCAGGAGTTCTGTCCATCCGGAACGAAGCCACCGAAGACGTCTCTGAGTCCATAGACTCTTCATCATACCCAAAGAAGGTGTCTACTACGATGTGCCTCTGCAGAAGAAGTTGAAAGATTTACAGGTCTAGAAATCTCTGATGGTAAATGTCCAACAATCAATATGCCTTGTTAACATCACATCAAAGCTTTTTCCTTTTCCATTATTGTTTTCAGCTAAACACACCTCTGTGGCACAATCAGAGCCTAGAAAAATGATATCAACATTGAATATGTGTTTACCGGTATTATATAATATTAACCAAAAGGAGTACACTCAAAGATAAATAGATTGAACCACATATAATTATTTCTACCTTTATTGGCCTCGAACTTCTTTTATGCCTTTTCTTTCTCAGTAGTTTTTCTCGGTCCTGGAAAAACAGACAAATGGAAAGAAGACAACCCACCACTGTAAGATGATCTTTGTTTTCCTTCTCCTTCTTTTAAATCAAATAGAAGAAAACAACCTCAATGACAACACAACCTTTCACACAGTTCATTAAAGACGTTAGGCATCATATGATGTTGCTTTTTCTAACTCCAATTTCATACGTCAATAGCTGAGAGGTTATCATGTGGTTCTCCAACATGAGCTCTGTGTTTACGGTCTGATCATTAAGGATATTACTATATCATATTTGTAAAATAAGCTACACAGGGTACCTGGTTACAAGTGCATTGTACATTTAGTTGGTACAGCAAAAGTGGTGGTAATTTATAGTCCAGGTTGTCTTCGGCTGCAGAATATCACTGGTATGCAAATAACATCCAAAAATTGAATTTTACGAATTTTAAGACAGTTAATCATTACATTACAGTCATTTAGCAGACGCTTTTATCCAAAGCGACTTATAATTCAGATTCTATCCATACACTGTAGGCACAGCTACGGGAGCAACTTTGGGGTTAAGTGTCTTGCTCAAGGACACATTGACATGGACTAGCGGAGGCGGAGCTCGAACCGCCGACCCTCTGATTGAAGGACGGCCCTGCTCTCCACTTAGCCACAGTCGCCCATCATCACAGTCGCCCATCATCTGAAAAACTTCAATTCTTACACTTTTTTATATATTAATCAAACAAAAAAAACATGGAAATAAGATGTCTCACACTATACTGTGTATGTTTTACTACAGTGTTTTATGAAGAGTACAAAAGCATCCAATGTCCACATGAGCTCAGGATCAAACACCATGACCCCAACTGCCTGATCAAAAACCGGATAATTTGCACGTTATATGAAAAACAACAACATACTCTCGTCAGCTCATCAATCATGCTTTGTTGCTCCAGGACTTGAAGCTTGAGAAAGGCAATTTCCTGGTCATCATGTGCTTGGTCCAGGTCATTCAGAGACTTCAGCTTCTTCAGCGGAGGATGGGAGCTGATCTTCTCCTTCTGCAAACAAACAGCACAAAGAGAGGAAAGTCCTCTAAAGTTACAATATCCACCTATAAATCAGTCTGTCCCTATTGCCCCCCCCAAAAAAAAAAACTACACTTATTTATGATGACAATGTGACTGTGCTGACCATCTCATGGTTCTCCTTGGCCAGGTTCTTGAGTTTATCCTCCAGCTTCTGGATCGTCTGAGTCAAATCATCATTCCTCTTACACAGCAGCTTGTTCTTGTCCAGCATTGGCTTACACTGCTTCTCTGTCTCCCGAACTCGCTTCAGCTGGTGGGGAGAAATGGACACAGGGATGTATTGTTACCGACATGAGGATGGTGGACAGGGGGACACTGAGTCTGGGAGATTTGAGGAAAAGATAAGTGACAGAAGGAAGACAGAGCAGGAGATCCATCTTTAACGAAATAATTTGGTCGTACCAGTTCATTCCTCTCATCGACCAGCAGTGAGTTGCGGTCCTCTAATTTGCGTATGGTCGAGTTGAGATCAGCAAGGCGCCTCTGGTTTCTCCTCAAGTCCTTAAACAAACAAATAAACAAAAAAACTATCAATCATTTCACTAACTCAATCAAAAACTAGGGGGGAAAAAATACATTATTTAAGTATAATACCATGAAGAATGTTGCATCATCACTTTCAACAACTACAGTGCAACAACTAAATATTTTGTTCAGTAATTCTATTAGTTGTAACAAAACTACCAAATCAAGTTGGAGTTCAGCGTTACTAACATGTTCCAAGAAGTGGACTTCACACACGAGAAGCCAACATGATTACCATATCTGTAAACTTTAATTGTAATCTGCTCACATCTCATGGACATTATAACTTAATCCCATGAGTGGTCACATTAACAGTGGGACAGCTCATGAATTGACACGCTTTAACCAACCTTTAATCATGCAATCCAGACCATGCATGCACTCGTTTCAGAGTCTGCTCTCTCAATTCTCTCCAGCTGTCCACACAAGGACAAAGCTCAGCGTTTGTACATATGGCTCCTCTGTAAGGGGACAATACGACGATTGAGATGACGCTGTGCTTTCAGTTTTAGTTCAGGATTCCGACTGCCATAAGTCAGCATGAGCTGCTTTGATAAATATGAGTGATGGCTAAAATGTGGTTACACAAGTCTCCTTTGCTCAAATCATGCGTTAGAAAACTAGTCACGGCACACTGGCGCTTTAGCTTCAAGGGCTAAAGCAAAGAAAAAAAATGGGGCTTAAGATGTATGAAGGCTCTCTCTTCTCTCATGTAAATAATTTGTTATTAACGTTTGATATGAGTGGATCTTCTCCTTGATAAGCCTCTCTACTTACTGGGCTACTACAGTGCTCAGCTCCATCTCCAGCTCTGCCTGGAATCTCTCTCTTCGGGCTCCCCAGGCCACACTCCATCTCCTTGACGAGGAACAGTTGGTCGTCCAGCGCGTCCTTCTGAAGCTGCAGCTTCTGTAGGAAACCCGCCGTTGACTCCAGTTCCTTCTCCAGACCAAAGATGGTGCGTTCTTTAGATTTGATTTCATCCACCTACAGGGAAGGAGGAGGAAGTGATGGTGTGTTTCAGAAATTGCTGAAAGGACATTACTCGCTTCTTGTGAAGAGTTTTTTTTGTATGAATGCACAGTGTACAATGTAGTACACAAGTAGTATACCATCAAAGTCCCAGTGAAACGGGAGTTAGAGTGTCTTTAACTTCTGTACTGTGACGTATTTCACAGTGAAACCGAATATTTGAACGGTGTACATTTACAAGAGGGATTTAAATCTAATCCTTTGCATTTGATTGGGCCGCTAAAAAGTGAGTGGCCTTAGAATGTAGCGGGATTTAAAGGTACAGAGGACTGGAAAAAAAAAAAAGTGATTGGATTTTGATATAAAAATACGATGGTCACAATCGTGTCAGTTGTAAAGAATTTAGTCGCAGTGACTGTGCCTACCAGTCTGCGGATGTCTTTCTCACTGTCCCACTTGATCTTGGAGATCTGCTCCTGGTGATGCTGGTGCTCCACCCGCAGGTCGCCAGCCTTCATCTTGTCGGACTGGATCATGTTGCTGAGAGCCTCATCGGTCTGCTTCTTTGTGCTCTTCAGCTCCACTATCTCCTGCAGGAGCTTCACTCGCTCCTGGTCAAAGAAGCGGCGTGCGTCCTCCTTGGCTTCCAGGGTCAATGCTGTGCGCACCTGAAGACGCAGGATGGAGAGAGAGGTGAAGGGTTTTGATGTAGCTTGTGTACATCAACCCTTACAAGGTTGTTTTTTTAGATTATCTGGGGAGACGAAAAGGTGAGTAATGAGAATTTATTTCTAGTGCTTCCCCCCCATCTGGAGCTTTTTCTCAGCAGTGAAGGTGACTGCCTTGTCCGCTCTGTCCTGGTTTACATCCACAGCTGCTGTTTCGACATTTCATTTGGGTGGAAAGTATCTGTTTATTACTGTATATCTGTGTCACGACTGCAGAATCATACTCGAGCTTCACTGCCCTCTGTTAACCTCACCTTCTCTCCGCTGCCATCGCGCATGGCGCTCAGTGCGGCTTTGAGCCTCTGGTTCTCCTGGTCCTTGATTTTGGCGTGGCGGGCCAATTCCTGCTCATGCTGTCGTGTTAGGTTTTCCCTCAGAGCCTGGAGCTCCTTCTGCTTTTCCTCGTGCCACTTGGCCCGCTGCTCTGTCAACATGGCGGTGTGACGGTGCTGCTCCTGCTCTCGCACCCGCTTCACCTCCTGAAGCTTGTCGCGTTCCAGTTTGCTCACCTTTGAGAGGAGTGGCAGAGGAGGATGAGAGAGGAATTGGAATATTTTTACATGACCAGCATACCTACTATTGTACTGCAGGTTGCCATCAGTCATTGTTTTTGAAGATTTGACTCTTTGGTTTATCTTTATTTTCCTTGATTAACGGATTTAGTTGTGGTTAAAAGGTTATTAATATTTGTTGTGTTTTTGAGAACCAACTTTCACATGACTTCCTGGACAAAGCAATAACATGCATTTCAATGAATCTGGGAAATATCTAATTACCGGTATAATAATATTTCATTCCATAATAATGGTAAAATAATAAATGCTGTGTACACTACAACCATGCTTAGTTTTCTTGATCTAATACTTCATGCTGTACCTTTACTACCCAATGTTTGACTGAAATTTTTACGACATTAACTGGAAATAAAACAAAGAGCAAATGATTTTATCAGCCCTGAGTAATGCCTGCTGTGTTCCTCTCAAGCCGTGTTGTCCTCCAACAACCTCTACAAGTAAGGCTTAATCCAAACGTCACTAACTCTGGGTAATCTTCCCAGCATGGTCTAGTGAAGTCTGCACCCAAAGCAGACTCTCTGAAAGTCTGCAGAGAGTTTGCTTGGGGCCCCTTGTAGACTTGATGAATTGTGCATTTGGACAGCCCTGCGGCACTTGCAGACTTCCCAGTGCGGTGAAGTCCAAATAACATTTAAAAAAAGGGCCACAAATCATCATTTCCCCTGAGGATAACTCACTTCCATGAATCAAAGCACAAAATCAAAACAATGTTTGTGATAATGACAATGATAATGTACCAAGTGTAAAAGAGGTGTCTTCTTGTGAGGTGAGGTGAGGTGACATGTTAACAGCTTTCTAGACGTAACATACAGCAGACTGAGCAAAACATGCTGTTCTGTACAACATGTGCTTTACTGTCTGTACAACACCAATATTTAACATTGCAAGTGTGTTATTTAGTGTGGCTGTGAATTAACTCCTTTAGGGACATTATACAGTTAACTGTATGGATGCACAGTGTACAATGCAGTACACAAATAGCCTAAAGAGCTTAACCATTAACTGAACTGTTGACATGAAGGGCACCTTGAAAATAAGCATGTCATTTATGGTGTCACAAGTCATAAGATGTACGTTCAAGACCCAGCTTAACGCTGTGCAACGTGTCCAAAGGCTGCTGTAAAGGTTGCATTTTAAATTTCATAGTTTTTTGGGACCTCAAGTTATTAAGTAGCTTTCTAAAAAAGATTATAAGCCAGTATGATTTAAACTTTGGAGCAGCATCAAGGTTTAAATCTACTGAGCTTAAATTGTAATTACAATATTTGAAATATTCTGGAAAAATGTATGTATTTTGATGTTGTAGCCTACAGTACCTTGCATTTTTCTTGGTGTAGCTCTATTTGAATGTCAGTCAACTTGGACCTGAGATCTTCATTGGCTGCCTGCAGGGCAGAGATGAGCGCTTCGGGCTTCTCGCTCTTCGTACGCCCTTTCTTGGCCATTGAGTCGAATACTAGAGAGGCTCTTCTAGTGCTTTCATTGAGACTTCACAGAAACTTCCCAAGGCGCTCCCAGTGGTTTCCAGTTCCTCCTCTTCCTCATTCTCCTATCAGAAAAAAAGGGCTTGGGTATGGAGGAGAGACAAAGAAAGACAGAATGAGACATAGTGCAGGCTGCAGAGGTGACACAATTTGAGACTTTTGGTATGTGCGGACTAGCTTCCACACGTATGGGTGTGTTTGTCAGGGTGAGTTGAGAAGAGGTGATAGTGAAAGATTACTGATGCGACGAATGACAAGCAGATTGACGGTTATAATTCCAAATGTGAACACAACAAAAAGCCTGCAGCCAGCATGGCCCTGGAAGGCTGTACTTTGGCACAGCGGTGCTTTGAGCTATATGCTAATGTCAGCATGCTAATAAACATCAGAAAACAATTTGAGCCTAACAGGTATAATGTTCACCATCTTAGTTCAGGATGTTCTACTCAGCTCTGCTTGAGGCTAGAAGCTCAAGGCTACATTAGCCACTGATAGCATAACATACCTGAATCTCTGACTGACCTGTCAGCATTGCAGTTGCATTTTGGGGAATGTGGGCACAAGGTTTTGACGAGGAAGAAGAACGCATGGAACTGAAAATATATCGTAAAAATGTTGTAGTGAAAGCTCACTCAAAACCACAAATGTCAACCACATGGTGTTGCCAGAGGACAAGTCAGGGGATCACCACAGTGGCCCTCTGGAGACCATGAACCCAATCTCATCCCAATTTCACAGCAATTCAGCAAACAGTTGCTGATATATTTCAGCCTGGAACAAAGTGCCGGACCAACCGACCGACAAACATTGTCAAACCTAAAACCATTCCGCTAGCTTGACCAATAAAACCGGGGGTGAAGTAAATAAGTGAAGCTCTTCAATGCAAAACAAAATAACCATACATATATTCAGAAAGGCATTTAGGCTCAAGCTGGTCATCGGAACAGTGTAAGCGGAAGAAGATTAAATGTGCACAAGATCGTGGCGCGTGGCCTGCAGAAAGAGCCTATATGGTTGATTTACCTCATTAATAACATAATTAATGTGCTTGTAAGTGAATGAATGGATGGAGTCAAAAGTAATTAAAACGACTAAATCAGCACAAATAGCATAACCTAATGTTGTAGCTTAAATGTCTGTGTATCTAATTGGCATATAATTCTGTTATTAGAACTGTGTTATCACATGGTGTCTTTAATCTCAGGAATAGACATAATTTTAATTTTTTAATTTATTATACTATATTGATCCCTTTAAGGGGGAAATTTGTCTCTGCATTTGACCCATCCCTGTATATATAGGGAGCAGTGGGCTGCCAATGACAGGTGCCCAGGGAGCCGTTAGGGGTTCAGTGTATTGCTCAGGTACACTTTGACACGTGACACGTCCCAGTCGAGAATCAAACCATTTTTTTCTCCTAATGCTGTCGTAGATTTGCATAGCATCAAAAAATAAGAAAGACTGATGCATTCTCTATGGTACAAATGTGTTTTTCATACTTACTCAAATGGTTGAACACAATATTATAGCTCATCATTTACCAGGACGCAAAACACGTCAGCCTCACAAGGGCCTATGTAGTGTAGAGGAATAAAGGACATAGAGGAAACCATATATAAATAGCTACATGGAAGAAAGGGGGGGGTTATCTAGTCAGGAAACTTAAAAGTATCCTGAAAGGGATAGCCAGGCCTTTCTAAATAATGAATATGGTGACAGCGTTGGCATGAGTCCAGAGAGAAGTGCTTTAATCATGTGTTTCACTCAGCACTCCCACCTCCACCTGACTGCCTGTAAATATACATTTGGGTTCATATTTTAACACGCAAAGCAAACCTTCCATGAAGGGGATGTTTAGCAAATAGCTAAAGCTATCATACAGGAGAGTTACTTTAGTTACTCAACATACTGGTGCTGATCTAGTACCATAATTCAGGTTTTTTTTTGTTTTAAATTGTAGGTATTCCATTTAATTTTTTATACATAAAATATACAACTATCTAATTCTAAAAATACATTTTAATTTTTTACAAATTATTATTTGGTACCACTTTCTGATGTAAACGCCGTTTATAAAGGGTATAAAATATATAACTAATAGTTTCTTATTGGTTGAGAACTCATCGAGTAATTCTGGAAAAGGCTGTGAAAAAGCCCTTTGGCTGGTATTTGTCATTTCTTTTTTAGTAACAATTGCTTCATAAATGTTGAAAATCCATTAACAACTGCTCAAAGTCCTAGTGAGACGAATGTTAGAGCGTGTTTAACTTCTGTACTGTGACCTATTTCACAGTGAAATGGAATATATTTCAGCTCTGTACAGTTACGAGATGGATTTAAATCTGATTGGACTGCTAAAAATGCAAAACGCAAATCTATTCTTATCTCTCCATAATGCTACTTTAGCTACTATGATCCACAAATGGTGAAGAGTGGTTTTAAATGACTGGTGTCGATAGCTAGTCGCCCAAGGTCGCGTTTGATTGGATGACATTTTCGATTGAGAAAGTCATTGGCGAATTAAAAAATAATGAAATTAATTGTTAGTCACAGTCATATTATATTTTGTTATTATTATTGTATTTTCATTTGCATTGTGGCTGGTGAAGCTACGCAACAATCTGTACAAAAATTAGCATAGAAAAAGTGATGATTCACTGATACACAACCATCTCAATACACCACCATCATGCGAAGCCAACCACAACACAGATGACTACTAATACTATATTAACCTACAAACCATCCGCAGCAGCCTGGTACTGCTCTGAAGGGAGAAACTAGAAATGAATTTGCTGTGAGCCTGAGTCAATCCTATTACCGTCATATTCCATTTTCAGCCTGCACCGTGAAATAATCTGCTGGCTAGTCAAATGAACGTAACACAGCCAGAGGATGTTGCCTCAATTGTCTATCTAACCTATTTTTAATGTATTACTTTCACCGTTTATCACTCCCTCTCTTCACTCATCAGACTGTGCATGTGAAGAGATTTAATCTCGACACAGGAAGTTATAGCAGGAGATATCTCTTTTTGAAAGAAAGGATTTAAAGCATCTTACATTGCAAGCTGAGCTTGATCAACCTCAGCCACATATTAGGCACATTGCAATAATGTTCTTTGCAGTTTAATAGACCGTATCTTCCTTTTAGAGGTTGCAAACATTTAGCAAATAAACATGTGCAGCAAACATATAATCAGACACTAAGACAATGATGAATTGTAGTAGTAAAAAAAGTCATATTCCTATTTTTACAGTTCTCCAGGAAGAAATGGCACCATCTGACAGAACTCAATTTATATGGACTTTGAAGAAATCTCAAAGACTGAGACAAGTTAATGAAATTGCTCCTGTCGTGCCAGAAAGGGTTTGAAGAACTGGATCTTGCAAAAGCTGGTTACGTTATTCCTCTAAGAACTAGCGAGCCGGTCAAGCAGATAATGCACAACACTGTCGTCACTTGTAATAATTTAAATTGCCCTAAAATGGGAACTTTTGCAAAACAATGCATTCATTACCTGCATGGTTTTCAGAAATCATAAAGGGGCTTGAACGCTGAACTATTATGATTTACACACTTTGACTTGACGGTTGTATACGCAACCGTGTCTTTATTTCTTGGTATGACTAAGTTAGCTGCATGTCTGCAGTAGAGATGCCTGTTTCCCTGTGGTCACTGGGAGCAAGCTCTTAAAAAGTTGACATGTTACTATCTGAAAAGATTGTTAGCAAACAGTTGCCTACACATCCATCAGACACGTAGCAACATTAGCATTCATTTGGAGTCATTGTACTACTGATAAAAGTCCAATAATAACCAGGCTTTTTAGTTCTGTTTTGGTCTCAACCAACTCCTCAGGGAAATATTTGGCTCTTTCAGATGCTAAACGCTAGTCGCTAACTTTGTCCATCTGACATTTGGTGCTGGACAGGTAGCATCTTCCTCACTGGAAACAGCTGCTGCTGCATATTATCGCCTTGGTAAGTTGATATAGCTAACATGATGGCAAACAGTTGCCTACTTATACAACTATAGCTAAAACTAAGGACCATTATCATTCACATTGAGTCATGTGTTTGGCCACCTGAACAATACAAGACCAATACCTGCTCTCCCTTTTGCTCTGTTTTAGTTTCAATTAATTTCTGAGAATAAATAATTGAGTCTCAAGCTGCTAGATATTTGACATTCCGCAGCAGCTAGTCGCTAACTCGGTCCGTCTGCCATTGGGTGTCAGAGCTTTTATCACTGAAAACAGCTACTTACTGCTGCTAGAAAGTAGATTGATTAGAGCAGTGATACGGTGAAATTGCAATCCAAAAGATGAAAAGACAAAAGCACAATGGAACTGCAGAGTTCAATGATGATTATCTTCCACATCAAACTGAACTGGAACCATGACCCACTTTTGACTCCTTAGTCATTGATTTTGGGTGTTGGCGCTGGATTTTCCAGACAGAGTGAAGCAGGGTACTCTGAGAAAAGCAAGCCGTGCTGCTTTAGTCTGATGGACCTCTAGGATCTTACGATAGAAGCCAATAGGCTTTTTTGTTGGGTGTTAATGACAAACGTTAGCTCTTTTTGAAAGACTAAATCATTTTTATGATAATTTGGACTTCATGCCAATGCTACATTTAGCAATATCATATCAGTTTTGCCAAATCGGGCTCATTCACTACCATTCAATTTATTTTGTCATAAAAAAAAGGAAAGAGGCAGCTACCATGTTCTGCCATGAAATGGTCACTTTCAGCAGATAGTTTAGATTTGACAAAAGTGCACATCTTTATTTCTGCCCATAAACAAGAGGCTATTTGTTTCTGTAGTTTTTCATTCCCAAAATAATCCTTTCAACCAAGACCCAACATTTGTTTATATCAGGACCAGCCATCTGTCATCCACTATCCACTCAAACTATTGTACAAGCCATACTTTGCCTTGGGTTAGGGTAAGTATCAAAGGTTTAGGATAAGCTTTGGCTGCTTTTGGGGATCATATTTGGAGCTTCCATAAGCCTTCTAGAACTGTGTTGAGGATACACGCCGCCAGGCAAGACATAAGTAGCTCTTTAGTGAAGCAGTTGACAAAATGTTGGTCAGAATTGATCAGCAGGATAAAAAAAAAGAGAAACGATGCATCTTCCATACAGTATTTTTGATTGTTTACAAGATTAACGTCAATGACTCACTCGACAAACCCTCAATAATGAGATCATGTTTATCAAAGACAAACTATCATTAATTTAAACTCATTTTAAATTCAACAAATGTAGCTGCAGAGCTTTTATTTTTTTAGAAGAGTGAGGGTTGGGAAGATTTTGAGGAAAAAAAGTCCAAAGGCAAAGTATCTCTTAATATGTAATCTGGTTATGATTTGATGTATTACATAAAAACTGGAAACTCAGACAGTCTAATAAATCCTACAGTAAAGGACTCTGCATGATGCAAACATAACAATATTGTTTTATACCAACCTTTGACTCTATCAAAACCGTTATCAAAAAATATATGATATGATCATATTAACACTGAATAATTAACATGAATTCACATCCAAACTTTCCCTTATATACCAGAAAGATCTGTCCATAACTGCTCAACCTGTAGGGACTTCATCTATTTTACTGTTTGTTTTTTCCAGCAATCAAAATCTTACATTTCTAGGAAACTTTTTTTTTTTTTACTAATCCAGGTTACGCAAGACGAGTGTGCAAAAGTAAGTCAGGCTGGCCCCGACACAGCCCCAATGTCAATGAGCAACTTAAGTTGAATCAGTCTGGGGTCTGGTTGTGACATAAGTTGGTTCAAAGTGTCATCAAACAGAACTCTCCTGCTTGTTTTTAAGGTCACGTTAACTGCTTTTTGGTTCAGGCAACAAAACGACTTCTAATCCATCCGTCTCAGGTCAAAATATCAACACAGCGTACAAACAAGGCTCTACTAATTAAGGAATTAAGGAAGGAGTGCAGTAAAGTGGAAATGTAAATCATGCAACAACCGATTACATGAGGGAGATTGTCCACTGATGGTAGATAAGCAGTAACACATGAAGTGGCATTTCTGGAATTGTATGACAATATATAGCAATGCAAAAACACTTGATAGCCGGTAGATACAGAATAAACACAACACTGACACATGTGCTCATCTGGCCATCACAGAGGACCACTAAAAGATGAATGCCATAGTTCCAGATCTAATCGAACTGTGACAAATTTGTGGAGCAACATTAACACGACCTCTCCAAAGAAAAGGGAAGAGAAACATCATTGCCATATGGGAATCAAACTGCCCGACTGAATCAGGGTCACTATTGTGACAATTGAGTTCACGTTCCCGTTCAAAATGATCCATCTAACTTTATCCCAGTCGTTTTTTTAAATTGTATCCCCTTGTTTCACATTGCTCCATCGATGTGTGCTATTGAACTCTTGTGTAAGTCAATCTATAAACTATTAACTTGAGGGCAGTCCCTTTAGCCTGCATCTGTGCTGACCCTAAAACAGTAGTGGGACAAATGCCTTCCTAGCGGGGGTGATGTGTGATAAATCAGGTTAGTGTAACACCCTCAGGCAGTTGCAGGCTGCAGACCCTTGTGCCTCAGTCTGGAGGCCCCTGCCAGCTCACCACTGTGGACTAGCATGCATCACTGCAGCATCCTTTCAAAAAAAAAAAAAAAAACATGGCCAGTAATGTGTGATGACCTGTCAAGCAGAAACAAAATGCACCTCCTGCAAACCATACCGTGCGCAGGCCTGATGTGGAGAAGCACAATGCGCACCAGGCTTTACCTGGAGCAATCACCAACAGCTGGGAGCTTCACCGCACAACAAGTAGCCAGGCCCACGGCTAAACATAAGCCCCACCAGCCGCAGAAAATACAGACACGGAGATGATGCTCGATGCAGCGTGAGCATCCGTCGTGTGCACGATGGCGCCTCCACGGCGATAACAAAAATAATTTAAAAAAATAGCCTACACAAGCTCTATCCTCGTCATCTTCGGAGGGCTTGCTCGTGCAGGCCAAGCTCTGCCACTTCCGACATGCAGGTTGAGTCGATGCTACACGCTCAAAAAAAAGGGGGGGCGGGCTCGTTTTTCTTGTTTGTGCTATTTTACACGATGATGGCATGTGTTGCTGCAGTGTTACATGTTTGGGTTCCAGCGGAATAAAAAACCCGAGCCCAATATGCATCTCGCACAGCTGCTGAGATGAACCAACCACCAGGCCTGCTAGTCCCCGTAACTCCCAGTGCAGACAATGTTAAAGCTACCGACGGCCGTATTTACAAACATCTCTCCTTAACGTACCTCGAAATCGATTCTCGTCGCCCGTGGAGTCCTAATCGCCGTGAAACCGTGTCCATGACATGCTTTTTTTCTTATTTTTTTTAAAGGGAGAAAAAAAACCCCGTCCTTTTCCCCGCTACGGTCGCAGCATCAGCAGCAGCCCCCGTACAATGAAGCAGCGATGGCCGGTGGTGATGATGCTGGGAGCCCCGCCCTCTTCCATAAGCAGCCCGAATGAGCTCACTGGTTTCCAGCTCAGCGGCTCCTGTGCAGCCGCAGTCCGTCAGCACACAGAACCACCTATCTTGACGGGAAACGCGTAATTAGTCTCCAGAACGTTTCTTCTGGGGTTCTGCGTATGTTAAAGGGAAACATTGCAACGTGTCTATTACAACATTAAAATGTTCCTGCAACGCAATATGTTGTGTTGTCGGCTCTTTTTTTCATATTTTTCTTTTGGAGAACGTCTCTGCAACGTTTGTAATGTTTTATTTGCAACACTGTCTTTAATTTTCATTTCATTATAAAGGTATAGTTGTCCGATGTAGTTTTAGTGAAATAATTCACAAAAGTTTGGAATCACCTTATATATTTTTCCTCTTTCCTTCAATAATGACAACTTTATCTTAGTTGTTTTTTGGTTTTTTTAAATGACACATTCAAAACTAAATGCAATTTTTACAGCACCAAAAGAAGAATGAAACTATTTAGACTTCCCTTTAATCGATGACCCCACAGTGTTGTGTGACAGGGCAGAATACTGTTGGAACTTTTTTGAATTGGTTTTCCAGTCCACAAAAGTGTAAGTGACTCTCGATCCTTACTGAACCACAAAAGTGCAGCTGAGCTGTAAATATTTTTTGAATCCATTTCTCTTTGGGCCCTCTATAGTCTAAGATTGAAGTTTAAATTATGCTAACCCTACTATACGCTTCTCTATTGTGAAGTTTGAAGAATAGCTTTGGTAAAGCAACATGCCTGTTAATATCAGCTTTCATAGGCATTATGTGCACATGATACTGAAACAGGAACCTGTTTCCATTTATATAAAATAATACAATAACTGGTGATTTCTATTGTTATTGAACTTTTGCTCAAAGGAATCTTTGTGTCTTACTGCCCTTTCAGTTGTCAGGTTGAAATTTTTTTTGCAAACCCTTCATTAGAAATAACATCTATGTGCAAAGACGGCTTTCTACAGGCTAAATGCATGAAAGAAAACTCAAAAAGTACTCTCAGACATCTGCCGGTCTAGATCATTTAAATGTTTATGACTTTGCCAACCAATTTGTTCCCAATGACTTTATATCATTGTTTTTTGTTTCTGTTTTAATGAGTGATTTTAAAAATACCAATATATTGGGATCCTGGGGGGCCCCAGTCCAAAGCACCCAATTCCACTATGCAGTTTATAAAGATGGAACTATTTATTGAGTACATGTTTGCCATGGGTCCTAATTCAAAGTATCAATTGAATATTACTATCAGGGGGTATAGGGCACTTTCGCAGTCATTTTGAAGGAAACAGACAAACATTCATGTGCTGTCTATCCACATTTGGCACAATATCCAAATTATCTGTAACTTTCCTAAAATAATAATAATATGTTGATGTTTTTTTCAGATGGCATTGATTACATATTGTTTGGAAAATAAATCAGTTAATATATTTGCTATGATGGTTGTTTAGGTACAGTAGTTCACTATTGTGGACGTTTTTGTATGTAATGTTGGAAAGTTTAACAAATGACTTTAAGAATTAACCTCCAAATATACCATTTCATATATTTCTTTGGAGTTGCAATGTATTCTCATTACTATTGTTTTGCGTTACAAAAAAGGTTTAATTGAATTGAAATGACTATGTGTAATTTGTAAAAAAAATAAATAAGTGAATCTGAAAAAGACGAACAACTGTGTAGATAGATATGTGCTCTATGAGCTGTGCAATAACACGTGTTGCAGGATAAACTGAGTGAGAGGTAGTGTCACCTAACGGTCAGTTCCAGCATTGGTTTCTCGTTCAGCGGCTGATTTCTTCCGGATACAACAATCAAAGAGATCAATATATACGAGTAGAATATTGTGGTGCATGCGTTATTCATTCATCCTTAAAGCATGCTTCTCATCGAATTGTTATTATACTGAACTGAATCATTCGTAGTGTCTTCTGAGTTGATTAGCCAAGAAAGGCAAACAACACACCGATGACGTTTGAATAGGGATCCATACGTTTCCAAGCTTCCATTGACACCCTCCCCTAATGCCCATCTACGTAACTGCAACGTATATTTAAATAGTATTTAAACCGGCGCAACAGCGGGACCTTCTTTATGACAGTACTGTGGAATCTCCGTCTCAGCCAACAACATTCCCACTTCATGTTCATTCACGCGGTGCAGTTTTGTCTGACAGTGGGGAGAGGTAGCTGGAACGCACAATTAAAGTCTTACGTCTTGGGTACAAGGCAAAGTTGGCACTGCGGAGTGATTCTAGGAAACGTAAGGAGTGAAAGGGGTAAAAGACGGCCATGAAGGGAAAGAATGGCACCTGCACCGTTGCGGTGCCAAACGGACACCCATAGACGCCTAAAGAGATGGAGGAACGGGGTCATTGGGGGAATAAAGCAGAGTTCATCCTGACCGTGATGGGCGCAATAATCGGACCTGGCAATGTATGGCGGTTCCCCTAACTGTGCTACAGAAACGGCGGAGGCGAGTTATTTTAAGCAGTTGTTGTTAAATATATGTATGTATAGACACACTATACATACTGTATATATTTCTCGGTGCATTAGGAAGTAAAAAATATTTTTTTGCAGGTGTGTTCTTCATACCATACACCTTGTTCATGATTACATGCGGAATCCCCTTGTTCTTCCTTGAGACTGCCTTAGGACAATACACAAGTCAGGGGAGTGTCACGTGCTGGAGAAGGATTTGTCCGCTTTTTCAAGGTAAATACAATGTTTGTTTTTTCTCCTTCGCAAACATTGTCGTCCTATTTGTCAAGTGGCTTGTTATATTGTTTAGCGGACACTTATGTAAACGGCGCGCGTAATTACGCGCGAAGTCTTTTTTAGTTTGGTATTTTATATTTGGTATACGGTAGAAGGTTTTCAAATGTAATCTGTCATGCTTTGAACACCACACACCAAATTCTGTTCACCTCCATTGGGGTGAGTAAACAAATCTCAAAGGCAGAGTAAGTGTTTTTGTTCTTCTCATGTTGTTAATGAAGACATTACTTAGAGGTCTGAATGTTGTTGTTGTTTTTTTTGCATATCTTTTGACACACAATGTTCTTCAAACATGTTGTGTATATCCTTTTCATTATCATGAGTGTGAATAGTATTATCTTATGTCCATATAAAATAATGGATATCAGATTTCTGTATAATATTGGACATGATGTAATGATTAATGTAAATTTTGGAGCATGTAATACATTACCTGTAGTCAGTCTGCCGTGTCTAATGCGAGGCCTGTGCTGTCATCTGTTCTCTGGTTGACCCTGGCAGTGACAGGGTCAACCACTTCTTCCCACCATGTACTGAAAAAACAAAAACGTCCACGTGTGTAAGCACACAGTAGAGTGAATACTGGAAAAAAGTACATGGAGTTGTTTTTAAAAACAACTCTGTATGTTGAAAGTACACATTTTCTGCTCTAATAAGTATTCTTTTTTTATACTCCGTAGTAATTATTATTATTTAATAATTCAATCTAATATAATCTAATAATCTATAATCTAATATAAAAATGATCTGTCAATTGTAAATAAATTAAGAACAAAAGAGTTTCTGTCATAAAAATAAACCATCCTACTTTTGATACTTTTAGTACATTTTGTTGCTTCTACTTCAGTACTGTTATTTGAGTAACATTTTTAATTCAGACTTTAGCTTGCTTGTTCTGGAGTACATAATGTCGTGGTATTGCTATTTGTACTTACATAAATAATCTTAATAAAGACAGCACCGTTTATCTTTAGTGTCTGTCTCATGTCATTTGGTTAGTGTTTGAGGTACTGAAGGAATTACATAGCGGATAGTAGAAAGAGCACACCCCCTTGTGGAGGATGAGGGAATATAATGAAACATCCTGGTCGTTTTCATGTAGGACCAAAGCTGCATCGTGGACCAAAATGACAACAGAAAACAAAGTGTGTCCTTAGTATTGACTTGATTAAGATTCTTCTTGCAGGAAGAAAGTGTGCAATTGAGTGCATCATTGCTGGAGGTAATTTAAACTCCTTAATAGGGAGTCAGACTGCTGAGATGGGGACTCATGTCTGCTCATTACTAACAGTGCTGTAGTACACTGATGTAGTGACACAAACAGTTCCATACTTATGGAGACCAGCTAGAGAAAACCATCAAGAATTTTGAATGATATATTTAACTGGCACTTGATATAACAATATTCACGTGGGTGATGAGAAAGTGACACAAATCTATTTACTTCCTTTCGTTCTTTTTCCTTGCATTTCATACATCTGCCTTGAAGTATCTAGCCTAGCTGTTTGCTATGTACTGCACTGTGGAGGTTTTGTTTGTTTTTATCTGATTTGGTTTGTTTGTCAGCAGAATTTTAAAAAGAAAAAAGAAAAAAAGGGAGTAGCATGGGACACAAAGAAACCGAATCACATCAGAGCAGATCCAAATCACAGGGCGGATAAACATATTATTTCACTTTCAATGACATTGTGAGTTGAGGTGTGCGTTCTCACTGTCCTACTAGCTGCAACAGTGTTTTACTATATTCTTATTGTCATTTACTACCTTTATAGTTGTTGACAATGAGAGAGAGGAGCTGAGAATCGAAGCGTCAACCCTGTGATGAGCCGACACCTGTCCCATTTTAAGCACAGCATTATGCTAGATATTCCTAATTTTGCATAACAGTGCTGCTGACTTTTTAAACATTTTTTTCAGACCTGCAATATTTTACATGAGAAGAATCTCCTCAACAAAATTGGATCTTGTTTCCCAGAATGTTGAACTGAACTATTTCAAAGATGGATCACAATTCAACACTCGTTAATTATTAAATACCATACAAAAAAATCTGGCAGCAGCAGGTACTACCAAACTGTATTGTAAGTAACTAAGGAGACGTAAATTAAGAAAATGCAGACAGTATGTACACGTTTAATGATAAAATAATATTAAAACAAGTTAGAATGAGTAGATCAGTCATAAAAAAATGTCTCCATAAAAACATATTTCTCTCTGTTTTACAATAAGAAGAAGGCTTCGATCATCAGTTGCATTGCCTTGAATTCGCCACTGGTTTCCATTCAGATCAGTTCAGGTCAGTTTCATCATCGTCTCCCTCTTTTCTCTGTTTGGTTCCCAGTTTGATTGTGTGAGTATTTCAGATCTCTTTGTACCTGGAATAAAAAGATTGGAAAATTACTATTCGACATTTATAATGCAATCAAATACAATAACCCTATGAATGTAACTTTGTAAAACAAAATGCTACAAATAAATACATACATACAAATGTACTGAATTGTTATTTAAAAAAAACTGGTATCCTGTACCAAATCGACCAGTTCTCACCGATTCCCAAATCCAGCTCGTTGAGTTAGTGTCTGACTAATATCCAATATCAGTATCGGTGTCGGTGCATCTCTGTCTAATATACGATTAATTGTGCAGCCCTACTGGTGGTTAAACTCACCCTCTGGCTCGGGGGATACGTCGACACCAACCATGAGCTTCTTTGTAAACGAGCCTGGACAAAAACTGAAGACAGACAAACAAACAGTGTGTCAGTCAGGGTGTCTGTTACTGGACTGGAATAAGCAGTAATGACAAAAAGATCTCAGATAATTTTAAGCCTAATATTGAGGTGTAAGAGATTAAACAAGTCAGTCAATAGATAGAAAGGTGTTTCTGACCAGACAGGCTAAGAGGTCGGCAGTGATGAGCATGTAGAAGACGTTGTTCCAGCCCGTGGGAGAGATCACACCGGCTAACAGAGGACCCACCGCAGCTCCTATAGAGAACACACCAATATCACTGACAGTTTCTTTTAATATGGCACATGAAACAATTTCAACCTTTTAGACCTTTTTACCAGAAAACATTAAAAAGTGCTGAAATGTGCTGAAATGTTAAATGCAAAAAGAAGGGAGGAAGGTGGGAAAACAAAGATGATTGAATAATCTTTATATTTCATTCTTGTTAAAATTATCTTATATACTTTATGTTCAGTTTCCTTTTCAATTGTACATTTCAATCTAAAGCTACTACAAGGAATTTTCATTTAGTGTTGATTTTGGTGATCCTTGTGGACAAAAGTGGTAGTGTTTCCGAACACCAAATTCCCTCTCGAGAACATTTCATTTTACTGCAGCAGAGGTCTGACTGTGTACCCCGCTCAGTCCTGGTTCTCCCGTGCCTCCCTTCCCTCCAGCGGGCCCAGCAATACGGCCTGGGTCCCCAGCAGCCTTAAAAGAGCTCTCCATACATACATACCTATTGAACCAGTCCCGTCAATAATTGCCGTCACTGTTGACAACGCCCTGGAGTTTCCTCTCAGGCTCTCATGTGTTCCCTGTTGCAACAAAGACACAGTGGTGAGAGATGTACTCAGATCTTTCACTTGAGTAAAAAAAAAACAATGTACAAATACTCTGTTACAAGTAAAACTCCTGGATTATTATTGATGCAATATTGTGCTCACCACTTTAATGTTGCAGCTGTAGTAGGTGGAGTGCATATTAATTACGCAATGTACTGCAAAGTAATTAAAGCTGCCAGATAAATGTAGCGGAGCAAACAGTACAATAGTGAAGTAGAAGTATATGGTAGCATAAAATGGACATACAAGTACCTAGTAGTTCAGTACTTGAGTAACTGTACTTAGTTACATTCCAACAGTGAAAAGAGATAATGTAAGTAGAGAAAACATGGTTTACATGTTTAATCTATGTCCACTACATGTCGTCAGGATCCTCAAACTGTGTTTATTTCATAACAGACGTGCTTTAGCCGGATGATTTGTTGACAGACGACGGGGGCATAAAACAGGGGGTTTCCCATGATGCTTCAGGTCTTACCAGGTCAGCAGATACAGCAGTAGTGATGAGGGCGTATGGTCCGTTCACCAGGCCTCCACATAATAGCAGCATACCTACATATGGCAAAATGCAAAACAAACAGTTATGAAAGAGTAACTACACTGTATATCAATAGAAAGACTTTCATAGTCATTTCTGATGACTGCCGACTTTTGTATATTTAAACAGGACTACTCTGCACTCAGTTCAGATTCACATCAGACAGGTGTGGTGAAGGTGAATGAATGAAATGAAAGTCAAGTTAATGTAAAGGAGAGGATGATCCAACTTCGACTGCTCCGAACATCACAAGCACAGCAACCAAAGACTCTTGAGGCTAATTCACATAAGGATTTTGCACCTGCAACGGGTGAAATGCACCCTTAACTGTACTGCCAACGCACATTTGCATGATACATTTTTTCCTAAAAATCCAATAAGGTTTTGGTTTTTAACTTTGGCTCATTCTAGCGAGAAAAAAACAAATGTGTCTTACCGACTGTAGTACCGATGCTCCTTTGTCCAATATAATTATAGAGGTAAAGCTGGAACATGAACAAAACAAAACAACGTTCATATATCAGTCTACTGCTTGTATGTCCTTTTTTCTTCCTTTATCAGCTATATCCACACACACACTAGCATTACATTACATTACATTAGACTACCGTTGAAGAGTTTGGAATCAGCTGTTATACTGATGTTTTTCTTCTTTCCTTCAATAATAACTATTTTAACAGAAATGAAAATAGTATCATTCAGACACCAAATGTATTATTTACACTTGAAATAGTTTTAGCACAAAAAGAAGGAGAATTAGATTATTGAAACTTCCATTTAGTCCATGGCCTTTCAGTGTTGCATTCAAACATACAGAGTAGCCCGCTCAGATATCTGACTGGACACAATCAAGCTTTTGTGGCCGGAGAACACAAACTTTTGAACTGTAGCGTATAACTGCGAACGTGCCGTCATGAAAATACTTAGATTTATTAGATGACACTCACCATTGGGGCAGCAGTGAGCAACATGACGCAGCAAGTTGTCGCTCGCCCACCTGTGTAGTCAGACACGAGGCCCGCCATGATGCCTCCTGTTGACACACAGCGCATTCAAGTAAGTAAAATAAAGTTCTAATAAACGGTTCAGCCAAAATACAGACACTCAGACCCTGACGGACAAAAGCACTGGCTTCAAAATTGTAGTATTTATTATTTTCCACCAGATGAAGCCATTTTCTCATATTTTCCCTATGGTGCAAATCCATGTTATCTTCCTGGTGTCCACTAGGGGCATTGCTGCTGTATTATGGAGCACTGCAATGTTTGATGCAATACATCAAAATCAATGTTGTTGCTCATCATTGACGTATCCCAGAGCAACTGTATTAAAAGGATGCACACGGGTTAAATACAAAGGAATCTACGCCATTGATATTATACTTTATTGTTATACCTAATTTATATTTTACTTTTAAAAAAACATCTGAATTCATGTGGTTCCAATTAAATTTTAAAAAGTAATTCACAGAGAAAATTAAAGTGTGCAATATCCTAAAAACTACATTCAAGGTGCTCAAACTGCCAAAAAATAAAAACATGGTTGCTGAAATTGGACTGACAAAATCCAAACATCTAAATAAAATTTAAAAAATGTGCACTTCAACATTTGAGTTATTAAGGATGAGCAATCAAGTCTGGATTGAATGAATCTGTCCGGAGGGGGATTGAAACCAAACAAATTCAGATAGACGGCATTGTAAACTATTTAAATGATTTAATTTCACAATGATATATATTTAAATCTTTCAGTTGTGATTAAAGTTATTAAGTTTATTAAGGCCTTTATTTGCTTCCCGAGAACACCAAAAGTACAGTGCCAAGATGTATTTCCATCATATATTTTGTATTTGACGTTTATCTTTCTATTTCTTTTGTCATAAACATGTTGGAAAATGAAATCCTGTCAGATCAAATCATACGACCGATCAGTCGAGGCTTAATGCTTACCCACGATTCCTCCTACATCAAACAATGTCGACATGTCTCCTGCCTCTTTTGCGTCAAAGTGTGCTGAAAATTAAAAAAAATGAATCAACTTTAATTTATGCGGATAAAACTACAAAGTATGAAGTCTGATATTCTCCTCATTGGAAAAGAATAAAGTATGTGTGTAAGTACTGACCAACGTTGGAGATGTACAGAGGAAGCCAGTACAGGAAAGTGTAGCTGACCAGCTTGGCAAACAGCAGGCAGAGAGAGAACTCCACCACTCCCTGAGTGAGACATTAAAACATCATCATCTTAAAATGCCTTAATTGTTGCAGTGCTATAATTCACAATCAACTGCCTCCCCTCCTACTCTGTCTCGTCTCTTTCACTAGGGGTGTATCCTTGGGGTGTCGTTATATCCATTCAATGATTAACGATCCATTATCATCGATGCAAACTGAAAACATCAATACACATCATCTTTAAGATACGCCTTCATTTTGAAAGTTCCAATGGCACGTCTGTGTCACCAACTTTCTTTTTTTTAAGTTGCTTTATGTGAGTTGATATAAATGTAACTGATTGGGTTAAATTGGAATATGATGTTGTTTCTAATCAAAATTGTACCACGGCAGACTGTGAGCAGATATTGTATCGTTGTGCAAAGACTCAATATAATATCGTATCGGGATGAAACTTCTGCCGTAAAGAAGATCTGCTGTTGATTTTTTTCACTGGACGAAACAACGGCTGCATAACTGTTTGACTGACAGCTCAAAATAAAGTGAAACACTGTAAGAATCCAAGTGAGCAAACTTCCTTTCTATCAGTTTGGACTCATTGATGCTTCCAGCGCCTGAGCAAATATTAAACCAATTGGAGCTGTGGTCATCCTGCGATACAAATAAAGACATGAAAAGATATTTGGATGGTTAAAAAGAGTTGTCTCCGCTCACAGGTATACGGAGAGCGCCACTGAAGCTGATGGCCTCTGTGTGCTCCACAACAACCTCCGCCGGATCAGCGGTGATGGAACCGTAGGCGATGTCATTATTCGTGACAGACTCTGTCTCGTCGCCCTCCTTTTCACTCTGAAAACACAAAGAATATGCATGAGTTCAAGCAGTCTTGTTACAGGATTAGTAGAGAGAGCACTCGAAGCGAAATACTTTTGAGTTTGTGTTGCATTTCTGGTGTTATGCAACTAAGTTTATTATTTGTATGAAAATGAATTAGGTAGATGGAAGTTTGTTGCTTTTACTCACATAGTGTTGAGGAGAAGTGCAGTTGACGTGTTCAGGTTCTGAATAAGAGAGAGAAAAATATGCAAACATAAAAGCAACGTTTAGGTTTGACAAGAGATGTAATCTTAAAACAACAAGATACAACATGTAAATATGACAAATTCTCACACCTAAGTCCGTACAGAGGGATGAAATTAATAACCAATCTTTTAAATCTCTATTGTAAATATTTTGCCACACAGAGCTAGAGTTCACTCAGCTTTGAACAAGGTAATTGTACTGTAGCTCGGTTAAACACCCCACCTTTAAAGTTACAGCAGCCAAAAACATTTGCTTTACAAACAAGTCAAACAGGATCCTGCACCTGCAGATTTGTCTACACCTACCATGAGGGTTTTTGTCTCTGTGAAAGAGTTTAGTGAGGGTTTCACTGTTGAACAGAAACTTACTCTCAACCAGGAAGAAGAAGCACAGGATCCCAGTGCAGGTGATAATGAGTCCGGGGACGATGAAGGACATTCCCCACTCCGAGGACACGAAGACTCCCGCGATGAGGGAGCCCAAGATATTTCCCACTGAGGTGTGGGAGTTCCACACACCCATGATGAACCCACGCCTGATGATCAAAACACAAGAGCAATTCCTCAATTGGTCGTATGTCCTGTTAAAGTAGTAGTTCGACATTCTAGGAAAGACCCTTATTCACTCTCTTTCTGATAGTGTGATTAAGATCATTATGATGTTTGTGTGTTGAGTACGGAGCTGGAGTCAGGACATCGTTACCTGAGCTAAGCGTGAACACTAGAACCAGGGGGCAACAGCTAGCTTCTCCTAGAACCACAAATTTTACATTTCTGTTTGTGTGCGGATTAAACAAACAAAGACACAATGTGTTAACCACAAAGCTTTAGAGGTGCTGGAAGATGTATTTGTGAACTTCGGACAGAGTCAGGCAAGCTGTTTCCCCACACTGTCAGTCTTCATGCTAAGCTGAACTAAGCTAACCGCGCCCAGACTAACGATATTCTCATCACCCTCTAGAGAGGCGGATTTCAGAAAAACAAATCATGACAAATGTGCACGTGTGAGTCAGCCAGCAACAAAAGAATAAGCATCTAATGCTGCATAGTCAGCAGGACTGCACGCCCGGTGCTCATCGCGCAGTACTCACTTCCCCTTTCCAAACCAGTTGCCGACACAAGCCACCACTGCAGGCCAACCGGTGGTCTGCATGAGCCCGTTCATGACCTGCAGAATGAAGCAGAGGGAGAAACCAGCCCGTGTTAGCTTACTGCATCAAAGTCTCTTAAAGCTTGTGTAACCCTACAAACTTTATTCAAAGGAGGAGAATAAGAGGAGACAAGTGAGCCTTGAGTCTTAACATTCCCACACCAAACCGACAAAAGCCCCACTGCTGCAGTTATATAATGCAGCTGTGAGTCATGTGATAGATGTGAGGAAAGCCTGACTAAGCCACCATGAGATCTCTACATGTCTTTAAACAGAGGAGATGATAAATAAAGTCTGCACTGACCCACAGAGCTCGCAGTGATCACACCTGTGATGGAGTAAAAGGGTTGTTAATCGACACAATAAAGCCGTGATTTCTTGACTGCTTCATGAAGGTGTTGCAGTCTTTGTAAACTCAGACTCAGATATTGCATTTTGAGTTCTCTTAAGTCAAAGAGAACTTTTTTTTTCTTACAAACTCATGAATCAAATGAGTTTAAGTTTGACGTGTTATTATTTATAGAATGAGCTAAATTTATAATTTTAGTTTACGAAACGCTGTTGAATTCACTTGTGGAATTTGACTCCAGGGAATGGTCACGTGAATGTCTGAGGCTCATCTGACACTTCAGAGCTACAAAACAGTATTTGCATTCACGCGCTAACTAGAAACTTCATAATAATATGGCACATGCAGAGATCAGTCAGTGCGGTTTTAACAGCATTTCCAAAGAAAAAAGGAAGAAAAAACAGTGACAATTACAGGTGGATGAGCCGCCGTCTGAAAAGTTATATTTTTGGGAAACACACTCACTTGCGATTACACTTATGTTGAAATTCAATAAAACCACTGTAGGGGCAAAACCATTGGTTGATTAATTGATAAGTCGAACAACAGAAAATTAATCTTCTAAAACAAATAAATTAAATGCGTAATTTATCAAGAATAAACATCAAACCTTCTCTGGCTTCAGCTTCTCAAATATGAGGATTTTCTGCTTTTCATCTTTGCAAATGGAATATCTTTGGGTTTTGGAATGTTGATAAGACAAAAGGTATTTTCAGACAGCACCCTGAGCTCTGGGGAGTTATGGCAGCCATTATTTTTACTTTTTTTTGACATTTTAGAGACTAAACGAAGAGAAACAGGAAAATAATAACTTCTGCAATTGCAGCATTATTACTGTACACAGGAAGGGAAAGTAGCTTGTGTCCTAAAACTGGTTTCTTCACTTGTTCCTGAGGTAAACCAACTCTCACATGACTAAAAACCTGCACGGTGATGTGTGTGGTTATTACTGGACGAAGGGTCTTCTAAAAAAAACTGAAGTGAAACAAAACTCTTGTGACTGTGCCTTAACTTGTACTGAGTGTGCATCCACGCTGAGACCAACATTCATTTCCTAGAGTCAAGGGAGATCAATGAAGCCTGCCGTGTGTGTGTTGGTATGGTCCGTTTGTTGGTGAGTCAGCAATAAACAGCTCATCTGATCTCTGTGCTTCCCTCTTTCTCCCCTAATGTCAGCTGGTTTTATGCAGTAGTTCTGCCTGCCAAAATGGATGAGAGGTTGTTTAGATATTCAAAGATTCCTAATTCTGTACATGTACCACAACGGAAGTAAGAAATGCAAATAACAGGCAGATCTTTTGGTACACAAACTAACATTGTTAAGGGAATAGTTTAAACATTTCAGAAAGAGAAATAAGATCTGGACACAAACAGAAACGTAAAAATGTCCATTTTGAAATGGTTTTAAGGTTGAGTTATGGTCTGTAACTATTTTGTGGTGAACAACAGCTCATATCCAGCTATAGTGTGGGTTGACAGATATGGTCAGCGAGCACAGCTCTTGGTCTCTGCAAAGGCATGATAGTACAAAAACTGGCAACCTCACTGTGATGACAAGACTCCATCAAGTCACTGGGCCCAGATGTTGTTCACCAAGAAATTGTTCTACGTAACTTCCACAAAGTGTCATAGTTACATCTGTTTGTGTACGGCTTAAACAAACAGGATGCACTGCTTGTAGTCTTTATGCTAAGCTGAGATAACTGTGCTCCCTGATGTACAGATCTACAAAGAAATGCAAAAATGTGCATCTTAATCTATAACTTTTTTATCATATATGTGAATTGTTTAAATGGTCCAAATTTTACAGATTGAGCTTTGAAGCTTTTTTTTAAGCGAATTTCAAGGAAATTTGGAAGTTAGATTTAGCGATCTGTTGTGTGCATATTCTGTCCTGATGGTGGCATTAGAGGAAAGGTCAGGGGGTTATCTGTGTTTAAAACTGCTCAGGGAACAAAAGAAAATGTACGACTGTGTGATGTTGTGTCTTTACCTGGATGGCGGCGTAGTACCCTAATGAGTGGATTTTCAGGTAGAAGCCGAGGCCAAACAGACATGTGAACAATCCGCTCATCACCATCCCAAAACTCAGGTAGTACCGCAGAGGCAGGCGCTCTCCAAATATCCCACTGTTAACACAAGAAATGATTATGACGCAACAAAGCACAAAAACACACACAAATATAATAATGTCGATATGCAACAGCACATACCAACCTGAAAAACATGCCGATGGCATAGGCAACCAGGAAGGAGTTATCCAAGACCCCAAACAGTGTCTGATAGTTGTCCTGGTCTAGAGGGACGACACAAATGAAGCTATTAGCTTTCTCCATGTAATCATTTAGAATTATGGATGTTTCAGTTGGAGTTAGTACACATAGTACACACTCAAAGGAGTTTCTACAATTTCCCAGTGCTAGTCTGCATTATCTACTCATAAGTGAAGTGTCAAAGTTGATAACAAATAAAGGACTTACCAAAGGGCGCCCAGTCACACCAAGTAGCATTGTTGGTTATGTTGAGGTCTGCAGGCCGATTGACTGAGGAACAGTTTCTGTGCAGCTCACTCTGAATTGAGACAGAAACACATAATAGGAAGCAGGTGAAACGACCCACATAAAACTCTCATATAAAGCGATAGATAAGTATAGATATTGGTATTATCATACAGGGGCTGCAGGAACTTGTAAATGCAGACATTTGAGTAAAACATGTTTCTATATTTAATCTTTAAATTGTATGAATCATTTGATTTAATCTGTATCATTAAAGGGCCATAGTGCTGCTGCATGTTCTGAGATGATTTACTAAAAAGCATAAAAAAGAGCGTCTCACAGGCAGCTTTTGACCCATGACCCAGACTTGTCATGTTCCTGCAAAAACCCTGCAGATAAGAAGGAAATGAATTGTTCCAGCTACCTTAACAATGCTGATAGGTTTCCGAGAAAGATGGTAGGCCGTGTAGAAGAGGAAGGTGAGGAAGAGAGTATAACCACGATACCTGCAAAAAACAAGATGACATAATAAAGCAAAGTCTTTCTGATGAGACAAAAATAATTGATGGAAAAGTTATAACTAATTATAATGCTGCACATTGTGAAACAAAATGAGAAATAACGCAAACGTGGAGATCTTGTTGACTTGATGTTGCTTGTTGATCTTTTATAAAATGACATGAACTCTTGCTGTCATAAAACAAGAGCCTTTACAGAAATACAAAATACTGTGAGAACACAAAAAATAAGAAATATTTACATGTTCAAAACATTCCACTGACGTAATAAAGCAAACTGCTGCCAGCATGTCATGGATCAACTGTCTTCATCTGGGTGGTATCAGAGAGTTAACAACTACACACATTTATTGGTAGAAGTCAAATATTAATAAAATGAATATTAGTAAAATATTTATCCCTCAATTACACAGCTGATATCGGCAGCATAAGGTGGCACATGTGTGTGATAACATCTGTCTAGTGCTTATAAACTATGATAAAATATTAGAAACACATCAAGTTTTGCCATATCTGCTGTCAGTATATAATATATAAATATGATAAGCTTTGAAAATACAATGCACTGGTAAAGATTAAACCTTTGGTCCCTATCTAACACAGATTTATGTTTCATATATCTGTAAATGTTTCATATATGTTTTTTCCTCTATACACGATTAATCATCTCATGACCACTCAGGTTTATCTTGGGACCCTTTTGGAGGGGCCCGGCCCCTAGGTTGGGGATGCAGCTACAAAGATAAAATGTTACATAAAGATTAATGAATCAGTATTATTTTAATAATGTCCATTAATGTATCAGCCACAGGGGCCAGTTTACGTTTAATACTTCAATTACTACTACAGAAACTACATTGAGCCGACACAATAAGTCTGTACTTTTACATAAGTGTATTAAAATGTACTTTGTTTTTTACTGGAGTATTTTTACATTGTTGTATTGCTACTGCTAGCATTATAAACTTCACAAAAACATGACTTATTGCAGGGCTGTTGCATTTGTATGCATTCGATTGTAGACGAGTACCTTACTGACGGGTAGATCAGTGTTTATGGAACATCCAAGTGTAATGACTGCTCAATGTCTGCCTTCTTTGGCTTTTATTATATTTTTCTTATCACATACAATAGAAAGATGGCATGGCATTGTGAGTTTCAATTAACACAGAATATTCATTACTCACAAGTATTTTTGCAACAAACAGGCAGCTGGCAATACTATTTTTATATTTAATATTTTTAAGCAAAAATTGCAAACACTTGATGGTTCAGATTCTTAAATACGTGGATTTGATGCTTTTTCCTGTGTAATAATATAGTAAATTAAAAACTATTTGATTTTTGAACTGTTGAAAAAAAAGAAATTTGAATACATCCCTTTGGGCTTTGGGAAAATATGAAGTTTGAGGAAATGATCGTCTAATTTATTGATAAGAAAAGTAATTCTTTGCAGATCTGCTCAGATTATCTCATAGTTATGGCACTGTTTTATTATTCGGACTTAGCCATAGTAGTATAGTAAGTCATAGTTACAACACACAAAGTAATTATCTTACGTTTATCATTTCTCATAACTTTATGTATTTTTCCTGGTGTGGATGTTTTTGTTTTCTTTTACTAAACTGCTGGACCATTGTGTACTTGATTGCTGTAAAACCTGCAAAAAGGCAACAAATGATCCCCGCATTGAGAAGTGATATAAGACACTGAGAGGTTATGAAAATAAAGTGTCTCATGTCGTTTTCTAAATTCCTGAAATATAAGGATTCGTCGACGACCGCATCGATTTGTTAAAAGGTCAAATATGTGTCAATGAGAGAGGAAGCTCAGAAATGCCTGCATTTTTGAATGGAGTTTGGAGGTACTTGACTCCCAAACGTGTCTGGTGGACATATGAACGAAAACGAGCAGTAATAACGCGTTTGTAACCTGTAGTAGGATTATATAATTGTAAGTATTTATATAGTAAACACTTGGTTTACATGAACCCATTACAAATTCACAGAATGTGTGTTTATCTACGCGGCTACGCCAATCATTTACAGCAAAGGGGAGATAACAAACACAACATAAAGAGCAACAGTAGTAACGAAGATGCCATTAACTGGCTGTGCGTGGGGTGCGGAGAACAAAAGGAATGAAATAATGGAAACTTACCAACTATCCCGAGAAAAGGACGTGACAAATCGTATTCCGGGAGCCAGGGGCGACTTCATTGTTCGTTGAAAATTGTGTCACACTTTGAACACCCAAAACACACTCAGATTCGGAGCATGTCCTCGGGAGTAAGTTACTGGTATCAAGACAATTAAAAAAGGCACAGCTGGAATGTTTGGAGCCAACTCACCGGGTGTTTATTACCGGGTTAGAGACTCACTTGTTTAGTACTGCCTAACGTTATCCACAGATTTATAAAGTAGACGCCAGGTGCTAACTACAACAACAAAGCAGCAATAGTGCAGCTTCTTGGTGGGATAACGAGTGCGTAAACATCCCGCACTTCTCCATACTGTGCCGGCTGTGAGGTTTATATTACGCACCGGGGTCCGGAGAGCCAGCCTACCTCCACGTTTGAGTTCAGAAAAAAAGGCGTCCGTTGTGATAAATATAATATTATTATCAGCCTATAAATGTGTAAGACTTTCCAGACGGAGACTCCCGGTGGCCACGTGATCCCCCCCCCCCCCCCCCCCCACCTCCACTGACGTCACAGGAAACAGCTGAGTGTGAGGAGGGAGCCCCTAGTGGTTCACAATGTGAGGGTCGGGACCCCTTTTAAATGTCATAATAATAATTGTAACAATAATTTAAAACAATAATAACAATAACAAAAACTAAATATGGTACATTTCCAAAACAAGGGTTGCAATGTGCTTGATAGGGCAAGAAAACAACAAACATGCATAATCGTGCTTGCACGTTTTGATCATAAAACAACAAAAACGTACATAACACTGATGTTAGTTAGTATATTTTGATGCCAACCGTTTGTTCTTTTACTATAACAAACATTTTGAATGAAGGAATTTCATTATGGTGGTGTTATATTCTGACTAAAGTAAAATATTTGAGTACTTCTTCCACCGTTGGAAAAACACGTCTTCTGCTGCAGAAAAATGTTAAAGTGTTCCCTGTCAGTATTTTACTATTATATATGACGTTTCTGGATTAATATTACTGCTGCATAAATATGCATGTTGCATTTTACAGCTGTAGATATTTAAGGTTGTGCTTATTTGAACTCCTTTATAGACTGTTGGTAGTTTAATCTACAGCAATGCTTCATGTTCTATAAAATCCTCGTATTACACACTGGTTCTTATTAAGAATAAATACTAAGTGACATTAAATTAAAAAATATTGAAAAATTACATTTTTTAGGCGCAACTCTGAAGAACGTTGACGTGGCCTACATTTATTATGTCATCTTGTTTTTTGCAGGCATCGTGGTTATATTCTTTTCCTCACCTTCCTCTTCTACACGGCCTACCATCTTTCACGGAAACCTATCGGCATTGTTAAGGTAGCTGGGACAATTCAATTCCTTCTTATCTACAGGGGTTTTCCAGGAATGTGACAAGTCTGGGTCATGGGTCAAAAGCTTTCTGTCTGAGGCTCCTTTAAATGAGTTTGGAAATCAAGTTGGCTTCAACTGAATTCCTTCCTCATTAAAGAACAAAAAAGGATTAGAAAGGAGATAAGTGAATAGTTGAAAACATCAGAATTTTTTATTCACAAAGTTAGACAAAAATCTTTATCTTTACAATTAAAGATTTTCTGTCTCTGTCTCACATCTTTTAAGAGAGGATTGTTTTCACCTAGTTCACTTGTTGCATTCAGTTCTTTATTGTTAAAAATGTGTACATCTGTGAATGCTTTACACACAAACGGTGAATGTTCTGGACACATATACATCTCGTTTTTATTTTCTACAAAAACAGACATGTTACAGATAATACCAGACAATTCTTGTACATTATTCATGCTTTTGATCTCATATGCACCTCACCCACAACTTCTTTAGACGCTGAAAATGCATTTGATTGTTTAGATTTTTTATGTTTTTTAGTAAATCGTCTAAGAACATGCAGCAGCACTATGGCCCTTTAATGATACAGATTAAATCATTGTCTTTCATAGTCATGAAATTATCACCATCAGTTGCATTTATCTTGTGGAAAACATGAATGCCTGGACGAAATGTCATTGCAATCCATCTCACATTTACACATCCTGGACGGAGATGAAACAGACATCAGTCTTCTCATCGGACTCTGGGTTTGACAACTTACGCTGGTTTTCCCAAAATATTGGACTGTTCCTTTGAAAACACACAGGAGGGAGTTCAGTTCATCGGCTTCCTTTACTGTAACTCCAGACTCAGCATTGTTGAATGTAAGGCCTTGACATACGCTGTGGAGGAGACAAATGCTACCGTCAGTGTTTTTTATTGTTTTCACGATCAGTCCCACTGAATCTCGGCGGTGGTGTGCAGCACGTACCTTTGGGATTGTTGTGGAAGACACAGTTGTTGGCGCAGGTGTCGGGGTGGGAGTCCCAGAAAGACGACGCGCAGCAGCAGAGAGGAGGAGGCTCCAACTCCTCCTGAGACAGTCGCTCCTTCATCTGAGCTTTAAGAGCCTCAATGAACCTGACGAGAGTTACAATCAAGTCTGTTCATCAGTTTCATTAAGACACCTGCTCTTTGTGAGTGTGTACATGAAGTTCAGCTCATTTGGGCAAAGGTGATCCACAGTTCACCGTACTGAACTATATGTGTTCATCTTCTCTGGTGTCACAAGAAGCTCACCATAAAATAACTGATTATGAGCACTTTCATGTGTAAAATGAGTAGAGTTTGTCTTTAAGCTTTGGCAAATTGGTCTTCATTAATTACCTTCCAGCTGATTTGGGTTTCTCCTCTCGTTTCCTTCTCTGCAGCTGCACATCTCTCTCCTCCTCCTCCTCAAGCTTCAGACGCTCCAGAATCAGCAGCTCTCTCTCCTCCAGCTTCTGTTTGGCCTCCGCGACGCGCCGGACTCTCTCCAACTTCCTCTCTTCCTCCAGACGAATATGTTCTTTCTCGGCTTTGATCCTTCAGTGGAGACGGGGCCATTTTAGAGGAGACTAAGGCTGAAGAATCACTTGTAATTTACATTCGTGTGACACTATTTTAGTTTAGTCTGTGAGTTATACAGAGAAATAGAGTATTGAGCCAGACTTGTCACCACTGTTGTGCATTATAAATGACTTAAATCTGATTAAAAAAACAACCTAACAGCTATCAAAGGTACAGATTGTTGGTACTTGTTGATTAATTCTAATCACACCAATAGGATGAAGTGATTTAGGACAAAACCCTGTGGCCTCGTCACCTTGCCGTCTTCTTCAGGTGTTTCCTGTTCTGTTTGTTCTCCTTCACTTGCTCTCTCTCATTGTTCATGTACAGACGGCGGTGCATCAGGAACTGAGACTGGCGCTGCAGAGAGAGAGAGAGAGAGAGAGAGAGAGAGAGAGAGAGAGAGAGAGATGTGCTATTTGTAACATTTGGTCTGACGGGACAGGGCTTCCAACACGTAAAGTCAAAGCTTCATGCACATGTCTGCTGATGTCTACCTGTCGTTTCAGTTCTTCTTGGTCAGTCAGAGGCCACAGGTCCTCCTGTGGGACTCTGATGTTGGACTGGAAAGCAGGAGGCTGCGATTTCTCAGAATCCCACAACATAGGTCCATTCACCTGAAACAAACAGTCAAAAAATGGTCAGATGAAAAAACATTTATGGAAATCTTCAAGCTCGCTAAAAGTCTGGTGATGCTCTATATTTTTCTTATTGTCAACAAATCATATTGTTACGTCTCTTTCTATCTTTTTTAGAGTGATTGCCTCATGAACCTAAATAGAAGCTTTGAATGTCAAAAAGCATGACATTCTGTACTGCCCTTGTAAAAACTACAGTGTCCAGCTGTTTTATTGAACACTTAATTGCACATCTTATTGTTGTTGTTGTTGTTCCTTGTTAGTATCCTGGACATGTAGTGAACTACAAGGCCTCAGAGGGAAATGGAAGTTATAGGAATATATAACCATCAACCTTGTTTACTGCCATCATGTCATCAGTCATGTGTTGAAGTGAAACATCACAACCTAAACTCCGGTATAAATGGAACATGTCCCAGTGATGCACTCTGTGACATTCTGTCAGCTGTTTAAAGGCAATATCAAGGTCATAAAGTTGGAGCTGTTCTGGTTTATGAGTTGACGAGAGACACCTGAAAACTGTTTTTATTAAGCGTTTGGTGCTGTGCTGCTGGACTGTGTCATTTGGAAAGGAAGAACTGGGACAGAGCTACTCCTAATAACTCACGTGACATCTGGTCTAAAAGGGCTTTTACTACCTGATGACAAAGAAAGTACTTTTGAGAGCAATGAAAATCAAATCCCATGCATGTGTACACATACTTGGCCAATAAAGCTGATTCTGATAAGCTCCCAGAAGTACTATGGATGTACAGACTGATACCACTAAAGAGAACAAAGATGGAGTTTTGCTGATCCCAACAGTACGCATACGGCATGAAGTCTGCTGCACTGTGGGTAATCATTAACCTTCTGCTGAATGAGGGGACATTCATGTTGACTAGTGAAGAGATGATCTTCTTCCTGAACATCCCCCTCCTCCTCCTCCACTTCCTGTTCTGCTCTCAGCAAGTCAGTTCCAGCTTTCTGTTGGGTGCAGATGAATATGTGTTTTATTACACACTGGCTGTGCAAGAACACGCACACACACACACACACACACACAAGTGTAGGAACATATTGTTTTAAAAAGGAGGAACAAGTGTGAGACACAGACGTTCACATGTCTGGTTGGAGAGACGTTCCATTCGCCTCCGGGAAGGTCTGACGTCATTTCCCCATGCGGGATCATCCGACAGGCGGCCAGTCTGAGTCTGACCTGCCTCATGCCTCCTCTAGACTGGAAAAGCATGGGAATAAATAATCCTGCAGATTAATCACTGTCACATTATTCTATCAGTCACACAAGGAAACAATGCAAATTAGTATGACTGCCAAAGACAACACACATTGCAAAATGCACTGAAGAAAATAGGACCACATGACACACACACACATACATATATACATATATACACATATATACATATATATATATATATATATATACACATATATACACACACATATATATACATATATATACATATATATACACACATATATATACACACATATACACACATATATACACATACAGTATATATACATATATATATATACACATATATATACACATATATATACACATATATACATATATATACACATACATATATATATACACATATATACACACATATATATACATATATATACACATACATACATATATACACATATATATACACATACACATATATATACACATACACATATATATATACACATATATATATACACATATACATATATATATATACACATATATACACATATATATATATATACACACATATACACACATATATATATATACACACACATATATACACACATATATATATATACACACACATATATACACA
>NW_022280076.1:243969-250075 GCF_004355925.1 Anarrhichthys ocellatus | reverse complement strand
ATGGGGGATGTGATACATCATATAGGGAGGGGGGGGGCTATATTAACTGGTACTAAATTAATTAACTTTTACATCCTGTTGGTTTACTGACAAACTGAACAGACTGAGGCCATAATCAGCGTAATAATCATAAGCACCAACAGTGCATAACACATGTTGAAGCAGTTAAGTAGCTTTTATTCATATTAATAGCGCCTGTAGGTTAAACAATTTGTAGAGATTATAATGTTTAACAAATTGTGTTTATTACCAATCAAAGTATTTGCTCGTTACTGAGCGTATTGTCTTAAAAGAAGAAGATGTAAACACATTCCTTGAAACCCGTGTCACTGGACTACTGTACGTTTCAATTTCCTGTCGGGGAACATTAAAGTTTCATTTGATGGGTAATAATATCTGGTGTTCTGTTAGACTCATAACAGGTAATGTAGCATACAGCTGCTGGCAGCCACTCACTGGTAGCGTTGTGTCCCACAGCGAGGAGGAAGTCGGAGCACTGCAACTTGTTTCCGGACTTCAGCGACTCAGAGACCTCAGGGCTCCAGTGCAGATGAACCTCCCTGGTGAATAAGGGATGTGGGTTAGAGAGGGAGGAACAGTTGTGGGAAAATACTTTACAACTAAATACTTTGAAGATTTTTTTTCTTCATCTAGGATGCAGGTACCTGCAGATAACCAATGTACCTTCCTTGAATCAAGTACTTTGTGTGTCAGAGAGTTGTTGTTTCAACTGTGTGATAATTTAGGAGGCGGTCCTTTGTGGTGCCGTTGAACTGCATTAAACAGAGCGGTGATATAATTTGTTCCATCTTATTGTTTATAATCTAATATAACTCAAGTATTTTTGTATATCTGTTTATACATTTTCTGTATGTGTACATATTGTTGTGCAATCCTGATTTGCATAATAACATAATTTAGTCCTTGAATCATAATAAATAGTTTTTAAAGATATTTGACTTGCTCTGTTTGGGTCAGAAGATGTCCCCAGCATTTGTATATGAGCCAAACACTTCATCCCTACATTAGCTAGTGTAATTAAATGTTTAGTAACGTTGATATTAAAAATATGGAGGAGTGGGTGTTACTGAAATGTCATGTGTCATGTTAGCTAGCTTGAGCTTCTGTATGATGCTAACTTAGTTAGTTACTTTGCAATTGCGTGTATGAGAGCCAAATATAATTTTACGTCCAAACAGAAGTTTCCGTAATTCACTTCACATGATAAAACCTGTCAACCGTTATTTAGCTAATCTAATATTTCCATGCTTTCCTGACTGCATGCTAGCAGGTTAATGCTATCTAATTGTTACCTCTTTTCCTCCAGTTCTCTGCGGATTTCTTCATCTTCTTCGTTTTCGTCGAGCTCCTCCTCGTCTTCCTCCACGGCCCGAGAATACACCGACAGAACTTCACCGAAAAACGTCGCCATGTTCACTTTGTTTAGCAGAGGGAAAGCGAAAGTTTAGCTAGCTAGTGGTTCGGGACCTTCAGCCATGACGTACATCCGCTACTTCCGCCGGCAGCAACACCCCTTCAAAATAGAAGCTTCCCACACTATGTCCTTCAGAATAAAAACAGCATTTAAACAAACTAAAATTAAAATATAAGATAAGACTATATTTAGCGTGAGCATCACATGTAACAAAAGCAGAGACAGGCAAAAGGAACTACCTAATTATATAAATAAGTAGAAAATGAAATAGTACACAATAAAGAAATTACATAAACATCTGTTTATAAGTTACAAAAACACTCAACGATATAAATAAATTGTGGAAATATTAAATATTTGTGCAATATATGTGCAAAATAAGTCCAATAATGCAACTGGAAATCCTAATAATCGAAATAAAATATACTTACATGTGAGATGCACCTTGTAAGTATCCTCCAGTAATTACAATATATAACCAACAATGGAATTTGTAAACAGTAAGACATTAATGCAATGGTACAGACTGCAAAGGGTAATGTAATGATTAATGTAAAAGGTTGTTTTATACATGAGGTTGGTGGATATGATTCTATATATAGTGCATACATCGTTCTTAGATTCATATTTGATAGATATCTACATGTTAAATATGTAAACTATAAAATATATAATTTACTGGTACAGTGGCTGTTTATTGCATAGGGACTGTTCCTGACACTTTTGATGTAGCCTACATATGGACTTGTAAGTATTAATTAAAGATAGACATAGCATTTTACTTTGTTACAAATTCCAACAACTATGATTTGACTAAAGATTTCAAATGCATAGAAATACCTTCAGTTGAGCAGCTTAAACAAACACACTCTCCGTGCACACAAAGACATTCAACCCCAGTCTCTCTCCACAGTCCCTGCGGGAAGCTCAAAGCCCCGGGCTGCATGCATGAGTTGCTACTGCCTGTCAAATGTATTTCAGCCTGAGCTGCTCACTTAAATCGATTTATCATTTAAGGCCTGTGTCTCTCTGGTGGATTCACATGGTGTGTGGTTATAAAGTGCATAGGGGCTTGAATATGACACACTATTAGCATAGGAATGCCCGATGTGCTATTTTTGGCCTTTGTGTCAATTAGGTAAACTTGGCATACCACATGACTCCACCATGCAGCTTCTTGATGGTAATACATAATTAACATGAGTGGAAGAAAGCTGGAAAACATACTTCTTAAAGGATGCTGGCAGATCATTCATTTGTAGATCTACTGGATAGAAACAAAAGCCAACTCATGTTAGGGAAAATTGGCCTCAAGTTGACTGCAGAATATCCATCCTTTCCATTGTGTTGTATAGTTTATTTCACTATTCCCTGGGAGATGAGGGACAAACTGAAATGTGATGACATCAGCACGGCCATGAAAATACTTCATTGTCACCAGAAACAAAAATGGCCGGTGTTGGAAAGACAAATTGGATCGCAGGGCAAAGCCTGGAGTGAAATAGAGAGTCAGCTCTGTTACCAGTGCAATACAATGGTGTAAGAGGCCATAACGTTTCCTGTCACGACATGAGCAACATGCTAGGAGGAAGCTTCAGGCTGCTGTTAATATAATTGATAGTGGAGGGTGAGATAGAGCAAGAGTGGGAGATATGTTCTGTAGCTTAACAAACACTAAAGCCTCCAGGCTCAAGACAACAAGAGAGGAACGTCAACAGCAGAACAAACAGGAAATGTCACAACATCATTGACTATTAAAACATGGAAGAGGACAGTCAGAGGACAAAACCATCCAGAATGAGTGTGTCTTTAACGTGCCACAGTAACAGCAGCAGATCCTGAGGATGGTGATAGTTGCTGGCTCCATCTAGCAGTCTGTCCTACACTTGGGTCAAGAGCACCAGATCCCTCCTACTGGCCAGACTGCCATGCTGGTCTGGTTGGCAGGGACATGCACAGACAATGAAATGGGAAGTGGCTCAATTACCCCCCTCCCCTGCACAAATAAAGTAATTCAAGGGCACGTATCCAGAATCCGAATAAGGTTTATTTCCAAGTAAGTTTTCACATACAGGGAAATTGCCCTGGTGTTTTGCTTCATAATAGTCAACATGTAAAATAAAGTTGTATTTATATATCAAAATATCTCCCTTTTCTACAGATAATGGCAGATTTTATGGAGAGAAAAAAAAAAAGTTCACACAAATGAATAATTCATGACTTTAAATTTTTAAATTGCATGCAGAAATTACTGATTGTTGTTTGGGTGATTGTCTGCACCATCCCTCCAGGTCCTTGAGGTAGGCAGGAAAGATTCTGTATATCCCTCCCCCTCAGACACAGACTATTGAGTCACTCACCACGGACAACCAAAACCTCTCACCACAAACACAGCACTTGAGTGCACATATTCTCCGTACAATATTCTGTGATTTTTTGCAGATTCCTGCACAAAACTGCACAGCTTTCATTTTAAAAACAGAGATATTTTTCCTTTTATATGTATGTTCTTGACTATTTGCGTTACTTGTATCTTTAATTATCTCTTACTATGCCAACAGATAGCAGAAAATGCAAGGATACACAGTACATAGAAAATTGAAATAAACACAGGAGCTCGCAATAGAAATATCAGACCAGACAAAGCAGTCGAGCGATAACACCAGCAATATAAGGAAGAGGGCAAAGATGCATGTCCCTGACATGGTCCCGAGAGGAGGATTCCTAAATATACTGTTGACCCCCTGTGACATTTCCACCAGTGCCACCATGTCCTCAAAACAATAAATATCTAACTGGCAGATTACCATGAGATTTACTGAGCAAAGCCTGCTCCCTCATTGATGACCTTTTGGGTTTTAGACCGGCTCTGTTGTGCCATACAGAGGGGCAACGTTTATACATTTTCTTGGGGGATATACCTTTTCTTATCCCCGGTACACAGATGCAAGAAAAATGGAGGGGTCATTAAGAGAAATGCTGCATGAAACATTTGAGCATTCGTCATTCCACCATTTATTTCCATATTAGTTGTCACAAAGGGATGGAGTCTTTCACCCACACTCATATACCCATGCATCCACCTACTCGCCCTCATACTCACTCGTAGGGGTAAATTAAAGTGTTCACTCCAGCTGAGCTGCATGTCTGTGGATTGTGGGAGGAAAGTGAAAGCGCCGGGAGGATTTCCCACGCAGACACAGAGAGAGAACATGCAAACCACACACATGGAGAGGATCAGTTGCTTAGGAACAGAATTGTTCATCAACTGAGGGTGTGATCACTTCTGAGCAAAGTGTGGGTTTAATCATGTGAACTTGTGTGTAAATGCGAGTAGGGCTCTGATGATGCTCATAGTGCCTGGAGGTGGGTGGAAAAGGTGAGCTGCTGCTGCTGCTGATGTACCATCCACAGGAGGAAGAAAAGATCAATATAACGATGTCAGTGAACAAACTGTGAAGAACAGGATGTTTATAGAAGTTAGATATTTATAGATATATGAAATCTAATGTTTTTCAGTATGAAACCATGGAAATTAACCCTTTAATGGTGCAAAGTCTTCTGATTATAAATATTAAATTGTTTGAGATGTTTTCAATGAAAATGCGGTTGCTAATCACATCAATCCAGGGGGATTTTGATAATAATATTTTATTGGCAATAATGATTCAACAAGGAGAAACTTTAGCTCAATAACAATAACATTAAAATGCATCTTATGTGTTAAAGCATCAGTAATAACATTTTAACAATATGCTCTATACAGTGGTAGAATGTAACTATATCTACTCAGGCAGCTACTTAAGTACAATTGCGAGGTACTTGTAGGCTACTTTACTTTTCCATTTATTCCATAGTATTTCCATTTTCTGATACTCTATATTTATAGAGAATATAGGGAAATGTTGTGCTTTCATACTCCACTAAATTCATTCAAAATGTTCGTTGCTTTGCAAACATAAAATTAACTAATAAATGATTGTATTATTACCAGTTAAACTACCCGGTAATGCGTTGTGGAGCTATACGAGACCTGTGTGAAGAGTGTTGTGGTAAAGGTGTCGAGAAATGTGTGTGTGACCAATTAGATGTAGAGACCTCCGGCATAAAGAAGAGTTCAATCAACACCTCTCAGAGACAGTGACAACAAGAATTTATGTTGAAGAGTTATTGGTGGCTGTTTCATTTCTCCTGTCCATACTGGCTGTGACAAGACTCCTTGTTAGAACGACTCCAATGTTTTCCAGCTAGACATGTTTCAAATAGAGTTAAAATATGTATTCAACAGGCGGGTGTCCTGGTCACGTTGCGGCTAATGCAACGGCCACGGTTCAATTCATGTCATTTCCCTTCCTCTCCTTTTCTCTACCCCTGCTGTCACCATCGAATAGAGCCATTTACAAGAGGAACAAAGCAGGGGGGATGTCTGTCTTCATTTAGAAGGCACAAATGTAAAATCCTCAAATTTTAAATCCACACACTGTCACACGTTAGTGCTCGGTGACAGGGTCATCATTAAGAAAACAAAGAAAAATCAGTTTGTGGAGAGACATTTCCTCTCCCAGTGCCTCATTCATTCTTTCCTGAAGTCATTTCTGTTGGGCACAAAAGGAAAGTTGGCCTGTGTGTGTGTGTGTGTGTGTGTGTGTGTGTGTGTGTGTGTGTGTGTGT
>NW_022280076.1:231317-243959 GCF_004355925.1 Anarrhichthys ocellatus | reverse complement strand
TGCACAATGACACACACACACAGACACACGCACACACACACACACACACTGAACGGACAGCAGCGTGTACATCAATATATGCTTAGCATTCAGACCCATAAAGCTTTCTCATTACAGTTAATAATCCTGATTAACACAAGCTGCAGTCAGAGTGGCCTGGCACTGGAAGAGAATAGAGTGGCTCAATAATAGGCAGATACATAATGCGTCATTAGGAAAGAGAAGAATGTGGTAACAGTTGTAGTTTATAGCGAAACTGACAGTGGTGGAAAGTAACTAAGGACATTTACTCAAGGATTTTATACTTCTAATCAACAATTCAGAGGGAAATTGTGTACTTTTTACTCCACTATTTATCTGATAACTTTAGTTACTAGCGCAGTGAGATTCATAATACAGAATATTCAACAAATACAAATTATGATGTATTATTATAGGTTAAAGATAAAATAAGACTTCCCTGGGGAAAATTAACAAGATACCAGTATATAAAGTAGTCCACCTTTATCAGCTGCATTATTAAAATTATGGACACATTAATCGATCAGTTATTATAATCCAATAATATCATATTATTCTTAAATTGGGCCATTCTACATAATGAGTACTTTTCCTTTTGGCACTTTACGTATAATTTAATGTTAGTAATACTTTTGTACTTCTCCTTAAGTACATTTTTGAATGCAGGACTTTTACTTGTAACTGATATTTGTACATCATGGTATTGCTACTTTTACTTAAGTAAAATATCTTCACTACTGTAAAATATAAATCTTTATAGAGATCCATAAAAATCATTTACAGCTGCTATAATAAAAACATTTATATTCGATGAAATGACTAGTGTAACAAACCCACAGAGAATTATTCCCTGCAGCTCTACGGAGTGTTTCAACATCTTTCAGCTCAACTTCACCGTTGTGGTTCACTTTCTCATCAACCTTGTTTCCAGCCTCAGCAGGCAGCGAAAAAAGCACAGAAAAAACCAACTACTGTTCGGTGATGGGCACGTACACAGTGTGCAGAGGTGTGAAATTGGACAGGGTTTAAACTTCTCTCTCAAGCCCTTTTTTCATTCCTCACACAACTACTCTGTCACGTTTTGTGTGCACAACTAGAGGGCAACACCACAAGGGCCTTCAAGGACAGTCTGTCTGAATGTGTGCACCATTATCTCCATTTGTACGACTAATCATGGACTACAAAGATACACGGCTGTAAAACACTTTGTGCGACCTAATCTGTTTGAAGAGGCCTTGGCTCTTTCTACACTGCTACTCCAGGGTTTCCTGCCACAGCCGCAAAGACGGTCAGGTGGTCTAATGTGGATCAGTTTGACCTGGGAATCTGCAGCGGACCTGTATGAATATTAAAATAAGTGAAATAATCACTCTCCATTTAACAGCCCTAAAACATATGCCAGGTTTTAAACTGTGCATGAATAGTTGTATAAATCTTTCAGTATGCACTCATCTTCAGTGAGTTCATCATCCAGGGACCCTCTCTTCCTCCGAAGCCATTCATTTTTCATGGAGCCCTGCTGCTGATGGAGCATGTCCACAAGTAGGACAGGGAAATTACTGTGAGAATCCTAAATGCTTCGTGGTTCCAATATATTTTTAAAAAACCACAGACTTTTATCTAATTAAATGTTCCTCTTTGCTTTTATCTGTTATTAATACACAGTATTTCACGATTTTGTTAAAGGGCCAGTGTGTAGCATTTCAGGGGATCTATAAACAGCAATTGAATATAACATTTATAACTATGTTTTCATTTCTCTATAATCACCTGAAATTAAGAATTAAGAAATTAAAAAAGCTTAGAACGGGTATCAAGATAGAGAGCGGGTTCTCTTCACAGAATCAGCCGTGTTGCACCGGCATGTTTCTACGGTAGCCCAGAATGGACAAACCAAACACTGGCTTCCACAGTCTTTCCCGCACCTTAACCATGCTGTAGTTGCCATGCACAGGTATTGTAGAAGGTTAGAATTAAAAAGGCCTTATTAAACGTAATACAGGGTTTTGCAGAATTGTTCGATATCGACGTTCCTGTCTGGCGATAGAGTTGATTATTTGGTGGTGGTCAGTGTCTTCTTCTGCGTGCTGTGGCAGCAGCTGACACCAACAGAATCGACAAACATCAACATCAGGAAGGCTGGCTCTGACCTGCGGGTGGGAGATGCAGCTTGCAGAGCATCACTGACAATACCTCGCACTTCCTCATGCCTTTCTGGATGAACCACTGAATGCCACGCCTTCCTCACAGTGGCCCCCAGACTGAAATATCTCATACATTGTTTGATTGATTGAAATTTGCTCCAGGCCTTCAATGTCCCCAGAGGATGAATCCCAATGAGTTTGGTGAAACCTTATTGGATGTTCTATGCAAGGGGCTGCGTTTGTGGGATTGTGTTGTTTCAGGTACAATAAGTTACTTCATTTGTAGGCGATTGATTCGTACCTGATTTATCCGCAAGCTATATAGTTGAGAGAATATTAAAGATCTAAAAAAAAGTGACGCAATGGCAGGAGAACAAAAATCGCAATTACAAATCTGTCTGCTACTTCAGCACCACGAACAGTGCCACGGCTTTATCAACACACAGCACGGTTAGGCTACTGATATTTCAGAGCCATGCTGGGAGCCATAGATTCTAAATTGCACAAACCTAAGTTAGATAAAGGACCAATAAATCAGGCAGACTCATATTAAACTAAACAACCCCTCGGCCCCAGCAAAGGGGGCAAACTGGCCGTTGGAAAATTAGGGAAGAAATTAGGGCCCCCCCCACCTCAAATTGCCGCTACTGAGTAAGATAGGGCCACACAATCCTGGAAGTCCAGTTTGAGCAACAGATTTGTGAGTTTGAAAGATTATAGGACCCTAAAACACTTGTGGTTTATCACATCATAATTCATTAGTTCACTGTTTTGGAAGGTTATCGTACCAGCAATTAGAAAATGTTCACGTTGCAAAATGAATGAAATGTCATGGTACATTATGTAGCACACTGCTGGGCTGTTACTGACTCAGGGTTACATGGGTTACAACATCATTGCCAATTCTACTTCACGAATAGAAACTGCAAAGATTGAATTGCTTGTTTGATAGCTTGTTTTCTGCTGTGTCTCAAAGCTCCATCCGAATTGTGTTTTAATGTTTCACAGCTGTGAGGATCCTATTCATTTGTGATTCATCAATCAACACCACCTTCAAAGATCTGCCTTTATTAGTATGCATATACTTTACCACTTTTCCTGTGTGAACACATACTCAAACCCGGCTTAGAATTAGTATGTAGTGTGGAATCGGGATGCAGATCATCAACTGTATGCTACCAAGAAACTTTGGACATAAAAAGACAAAATGGAAAGTGAAGAGACACACAGTATGTTGTCACAATGCTTTAGGTCAAGGTGTGGCCTCATTGTGGATATGTCTCTTCAATGCCCACACTTCTATATTTGGAATACATGTCACACCGCCTGCAGCAATCTTCCAGTCAGGGAGGAGCTGAGCTCGATTTAGTGGTTTTCTAATTGTGGCTTTTTTTGTAAAAGATGTAATGTCTTCACTAAAAGTAAAAGTGAGGGCTGGTATTATTCAAGAGTGCATGGTATTCATGTCAAAACAAGTGCTTAACGGTTATATTAAGCCTCTTATTTAGATAATTTCCTTAATTCCATACAAAATGTCATGACGACACTAAATCCATGGAGATCAACCTTTATTAAAGGGCGTAGCTTTTTTTTTTTCAACATTTGGGAGGAAAACATATTAAAGGAGAGGAGTCCAAAACATTTTATCACAGACACTTAATTTCCTGCATTCTGGTGAATTTTATGCACCAATTTTTGCCTTTACTGCATCAATTTATGGTGGACATGGTATGATACCTCCTGCTTCAGTTGTGCATCATTGCTTCATCTTCTTTCCATTTTATGGTAGATTGCAACCATAGCAAGAGGCATTGTTGGATCTATGAGTTGCACTCTTTATGTGTTTTATTGGGGGGGGTCGACGACCCCCCATGTGTTCTAAATATTGAGATTTGAAAGTGTTTTTAACGAAATTGGGACTGGTTGCTGTAGGCTGAAATTAACAGCATATCAAACTAGCAATTATCAGATCTAAAGGTGTGAAAGGTATCAACTTTATCTGTCTAAGATTCTGTGAAAACCTAATAACTGGCACCATCCTATACATAGTTTGGTTCAATTGAATGCATGACCGCTGGACATTATTCAAACCCCCTCATCATAATAAGGCTTAAACGCTTCCATTCATGCAGCATTTGACTGGCCACACCCTTATGAATGCCAGTGGTTACCGATCAGGGTCCAATTTTAAAACGAATTTACATTATTCATTATTTGATGAAAGTATGAAGTGAAAACGCATTTATCAATATAGTGATTAGAGGGGAACAAAATCACTCAGGTGTTGGCAATACATGGACTACATTTGAATAGAAAAAAACCAAGCCCCGCCAGCTGACTATACGGGACCTTTAATGCAGCTGCAGCTTTTCATTCAGATGCTGAGTGGAGCAGCGGATGGTCGGAGGAGGGGACGTTTTTCTGGGTAAAAACCAGACCACAGCTCTTTTCGCGTTTTTTTAAAAACGCACTTTGATGCATACTGAGGGATTTTCCCCGATACTCGCACTATTTAGCAGGGGCAGTGCTGTCCTGGTTGCACACTGAGCGGATTGCGGCAATCAAAGCGTCCTGAGTGATCGGAGCTCAGCAGCAGCATCTCGTTGCATGAAATGCGTCACCGTGATCCTGTTCTCCCATTTACACACATCGGCTCTCCACTCACGGACTGTGCCTCGTACTGACAATTTCATCAGGTAAGATTTCCCTTCCTTTATGTATAGATGCAAAATTATCCTCTGACATTAGTGTCCTAAAAAGGCAGCTTTGTGGAGTGCAGGGAAGAATGGCTTCTGTTTGGCTACATCTTGTAGGCCTACACATTACAATAGATGATGTATTGTCCCTACTTCTACCCCGTGTTATATTCATTGCAACGTCTTTTTCTCCCACAATGATCATGAGCATATGCTCTAAAAGCTGGCAGGTTTTATCTAACATTGTGATTTAGTGTCAAATGAAGCGCACCGGCCATGTAAATTGTTTAAGATTGGTTTTACTGATACAGCTGGACTAGTTAATGAATAGCATATGGGTGGGCGGGTTTCTGATTGTTGTGATAGGGTAGTCTCCTCTGGTGCTGGATGAGCGCATCTCATGTGTCTTCTTTTCGGTGCAGGTAACCACATGCGCGGGCCGGTGTCACCGCGCTGAGCCCGGAGAGCAAGAAGGGTACTGGGGTTAGAGTGACAAGAGTGACCGGGAAAAGGTGGACCGGATGACAGCCAGAACCGCTGAGGCCTCCGGACTGTCGGTGCCGTTGCACCGCTGTCACGGGGTTTTCCAGGCCCACAACGCCACCTGTGCGGAGCAGCTCGGCTTTTTTCCGCCGTTCTCCTCCACCCTCGCGCTCCTTGTGTTGGTGGCCGTGCTCGTGGGGATCGTCCTCATTTCCCTGGCAACGTTCCATTTCCACAAGAGGAAGCTTCGGAAGAGGAAGATCCTGCGCGCTCAGGAGGAATACGAGCGCGACAGTCGCAGCCCCGCGCGCGGCGCCGGAGCGAGTGGGGAGCCCGCGAGGTCGTGCGTCATCGTCCGACCGGTGAGATGCGAGGCGCCCCTCTCGTGCCAGGACGCAGAGCTTGGGGACGCCGCCGAAGCGGTGGAGGGCGAACGTGCGCTGCACGAGGCGGTTCCTCTTGACTGTTAACTTAGTTCAACTTCAGGGAATGAGACTGTGGAATAAACAGGAAAAGCAATAAGGCACAAAGAACTCCCACACCCATCTCTGTTGATTGTAGATTACTTAGAAACAGTAATGCAGAAGCAGAATAGTCGGCCTAGAGGTAGTACAGTGGCACGTAGGATAGCTATGTGGCCACACACCTTCCTAGTACACTAGTATTTAGCCAACCGGTAATTCCTTATGGGACTGTATAAAGTATTTGCCTGCTTTGACTTTTGGACCTCTTCCTCTTTCCCAGCCTAAAACGTTGTTTAAACCTCAGAGATGTTTAAACTTTAAATCCTTCCTGAGATGTGACACAAGGTTAAATTATTTAGAGTTTGGTGACACAACACAGACCATATTGGCTCGCTGATCTTCCTTGGCATGTCTCTCTGACACACTACCAGTATGTAGTTAGACTATAATGGATGTTGTGGTGCTGTTAGGCAGTGCAAATCTGCATATAGGCTGTAGAATATGGCTCATTTGTTTGGTCGTATTTTTTCCTTCAATTAAGTGACTTAGCATATTTGCCTAAAGTACTGTCCTCCAATGTCTGTTAGACATCTGTAGGTAGCTCTAGTTAGCCTCACAGGCTGCAAGATTCTTTGCTGTAGTAATGCACATGTTTTTTTTAATGTGTCAGATAGTAAGTTTTAGCGCTAATACAGTGTTTTAATTTTTTAAGTATTTAGGCTACAATGTATTCTCTGACATGTAATAAATTGAGAATCCTTCCAACAGAGGGTTTCGTTTTAAGCCCGTCTATTTATTTTTTATGCTTCATGTTGTATCATGGTGGGTCTAAGAGAAATTCTGTGTCATTTATTATATGAATTCACTGTAAATGTATGTCATTATGAGAGCTGGAATGTTTTACAGTGTCATCATCTTTCTGGAGTTCATTTAATCTGCCTTATCAAAGGAAATATGTAATATTCTAAGTTTATAAATAAATACTTACGTTATGTTAAGCCTTTGAATGTGTTAGTAACCCTAAACACTTGTCGCCTGTTGACCATTATCTAAGAAACGTGAATGCTTCTACGCAGCTGGCTATATCAAATTGAGTGGTAAAAATGTACTCAATATAATACTCCATTAGGTATATGGAAATGTTTCCATTGATTTTCCTTACATTACCTAATTTACTAGACAAATGACCTTCCTAAGGGACATCCATAGAATTTGCATAGTGTCTCCTGCATAAGGGCCACTTTACCAAAGAATCACTGCTTACCCAATTTCTACGCCAAATAGGACCATTTAAACTACATACAGGCCGAATGTAGAACCATGTCTATCGAATACAGATTCAGATCCACTGCATATAGAATGTCTACTGTATAGGCCCCATCAATCTTTCAATTGGATTTATTGACATGAAGGTTATCCATAGAAGTATCACCCTTAATCTTAACATCTCCCACGTGATGGCACCACAGCCTGTCTTGTTGGAGGTCAGTAAGTGAATCAGCATCAGTCAGTGTGTTGGCCAGGTACCAGGACACCATGTTCCTAATTTTCCCCAGCAAGTAAAAAGGCCTGGGAATATGAAGCAGTCTTTGGAAAGGCTCCAGCCCTGAAAGATGCAATGACAGACTGCCCGTCTATCTTTACTCTTGGCATAAGTGCAACAAAATGAAACCATTTATCTTCGCAGGGAAATTGGAAGTAAGTCAACGAAGGATGACTAATGCATTCTACATTCAAACGTATGTTTTCTTCGGAACAATTATAGATTAGGATCCGTAACATCTTAAGTATTTTCACTGAATAAATAAATGAATTAAGAGATTTTCTGGAACAGCACTCTGTAATAATGAGACATGGATTCCTTGTAAATGATGTAATTTAAAGCAACTGAGACCAGGTACAGTATGCAGTCATCACCAGATATAATTATTATTATATTTTGGTATTCCAACCATCCAGTGGAAATACGCATCTCATCATATGAGCGGGCTGTGAGACACTTTTCCATCTGCTAAAGGTGGAGATTGATGATGTGGTCAGGGAGCTCAGTAGCTATGGATGGAAGGAAGTCAGTGGTAAGGAATGTATAAGATTCGAGGGGTAGGGATGGATTGAGATCATAGGCTAGGAATGGATGAAGGAATGGAAAGAGGTTAGTGGTGGAGGGTCACTATAAAGGATGCAGGTTAGTGGCTAGGAATCAATGGTCCATGACTGAGAATGGATGGGAGGTCAGTAGCTGGGAATGAATGGGGGTCAGTGGTGATCAGTTGCTGGGATGGATTGAGGTGAGTGCTTCGGAATCACTGAAGGTTGGTGGCTATGAGTCCGTGGCTAGGAATGATGAAGATCAGAGGTAAGTGGTTGGGAATGGACAAGATGACAGAGGTCATTAGTTGAGGAAAGATGAAGTAGGACTTCAGTTATTTATTGTCACACATAAATCTGCATTAGAAAAGAGAGAAACAAAGGTGGAGCGACTTTTGTGTGACTGAAGCTTGCTTTGGGAATAGCCTAGTTATTGTGTGTAGCCTCATTTAGAATTAATGAGGCCAGTTCAGGGTTTTGTTGTCCCACGGGGTTCTGCTCCTCAGTGCCGCAGAAAGACTTTGCAAGGGATGTTGGTTGGCCAGTGAGTGGATTAGGTCCCCTGTGGCCGTTTATGACAGTATTGTTATGGTTGTGTGTAGTGTGGGTATCGCCTCAGGCCACTGGTATTCAGTTAGTACAATTTATAAGCAATGTGAGTATTTGTGATCCCAAGCGAATAAAGTCCTGGTTTTAAAAAGTGCTATATAAAGAATGCATTACTTACTTATCTTAACTTTTATTTATTGGCCCACCAGGTCTTTCCCTTAGTGCCACCCCCAGGACAAAGTTTACATTTTTAGTCCCACTATTGGTGAGGATTGGTGTTGAATTTATTGGCTATAACTTGGTTTTTGAGACATGGTTTGGACTCTCTCAATTCTAAAATAATTTTTGAATCACATCGGTTGAGCACGCACAGTATTCACTTTTTTCTGCTTTCCTTTGAATGTGTTTTTCAGTCCTCCGACAACTATTGATTTCCTTTCGTTTATGGGAAGTATGAAGATCAACTTGCAGACACTGTATTTGAGTCGGCAATCCTTGCTGTAGTTCACACTCAAACTTGTTCTTCTTGCTTGCTTTGGTCAATACTATAAAATAGTATGAGTTTTGTAGACAGTGAAACTCCTCCAAATTATTACTACAGGAACAGGCAGATTTCTGCACAGCAGGTGTTGAACAAGAGACTGTGTGAGGCTTGCAGATTTGGGCCTCCTCCAACAACGGTACAACTCAACTCAGGTTGTTCCTACAAGGTCTGGCAAGAAAAGTATCCTGGGTGCACTAATTAATGGGTTTCCGGTTGCACTCAATATAGAACTAACGCCCTGCCAGCAGCCTGCCAACCTGCATACTGTGGCGCATCAGACTCCAAAGGCCCACACTTTAACAAAAACAACATGGTTGAATACAAAATATTTCAGAAGGCGAGGGAGTGAGTCAGGCTTGCATTCAGTTACAGCTTACTCATATTGATGAGACTTTGTCCTCGACTTTACAGCCCACTCCGATTATTCCTCTGAGCTGCATTAGCAGATTGGTTCTGCGCTCTAAATCTCAACTCACAGCGATGATAAATGACAGTTCACTGTCAGGAAGAGAGGACACCACTGCTCCTATTGTCACCCATGCTGTCAGGGTCCGAGGTGGATGATTTGTCACCGCCAGTGTCTGTTTAAATGTGTCTTCACTGCAGGTTCAAGCTGTGGCTGCGAAAGTACAGTGCCAGGAACTTAGATGAGTACATCCACTACTGCTCTGTAGTCCAGAGACGGAATGTAGCTTCTTGTTGGAGCTTTTGAACATGATCCTGAGTTTGTCTATCCCATACATGCACAGCTTTTCTGCCTTCATTCTACTGTCATGCATACAGACCTAGTTTAGACTTGAATCATTACTGATACAGGTAATTAAACACATCTCTGAGAGATGCAGCAGTTTTTAGGGAACATGGTTTTGATGGTCATAGGGCCACTGAAAGGGGACTACAGGGGTTTATCAAATAAGGCAGTTGATGTTACTATCTTGACATTAGAAGGTACATGTATAGAACGAGTCACTTAAGTACCTATGGCTTGATGAAAAGTCATGTTTATGGGCACTCATGAATAAGTCCAATATTTGCCATCTTTTTAGCTGTTTTTGGTCTCCCCCAACTTTTGATTCTAAATGCTCCACAATGTTCACCATCTAGTCGCTACCTGTGTCTGTCTACTGTTTGGTGTTTTTTGCTCATAGCAGCTGCCTGATATTGCTGAAAACTGAGTTGAGGAGTGCAGTGAGTCTCAATCAAAAGTGGGTCTAAAAAAAACAAAAAGAGCTGAATGAAGCCAAAATGCTCTGCAGAGGATGAGTGGTACTGCAGACTTGGGTGATAATTCTCTGTGGGTTGGTCAGGAGCGACCCCTTTCACATACAAGTAGTAACATGATCTATGATTAATATATGATTAAAATATATAAACATGTATAATACAAATATTGAGAGCAGCTTTCAGATTTAAAATGCATTGGTTAGAGCCAGGCTTGTTGTTTTCCTAAAGATTCAAACTCACTACTGTGAGTACAGCACCAAACAACATGTTGGATATGAAATGGCTCCTGCAGATACCCACCACTGAAGGTTCCTGAAGTGGAGAGGGGCTTTAAGATGAGATAAACTGATGGATGGGGCTGCCACCTACCTGGCACTCCTTTAGATTTATGGCAGCATGGCTTAATGTCCTATATAGTAATCCATTTGTGGTACACTGCATCATTTTTCTGACAGCTGAATTAGGGTTATGTGATTGCTCACCTTAGTTTATAGCACAAAGGCTTGCAACATCAAATCCTGTGCAGAGGCCTGTGATGTTCCTTCTAATAAGAATGTAATGTAATGGGGTTACATTTCTGTCAGTGCACACGTGACAAAAAAAAGGTGAATTCTGACATCAACCTCCCATATCTTTCAGTACCTTACTGAAAGATGTGTTTTGGTTTAGTCATGACAAAGAATAAACTTGGCAGGCTTAGAAAACCTGTTTTTTTTGTCAAATTACAATTTCTGGTTCACACCAATTAAAAAAACTAGACAAAAGAAAAGATCCTCACTTAAAGGAAAGGTTTGACTTTATTCTGAGTGACAGACACAGTTGGGAAATCAGACACATTGTAGGTTTTGATCTATTTATAGGACTTGCTGGTAATAACTAAAATATATATTTTTTAAAAGGTACAATAAAGTGAATCGTTTTTAATCGAGTGGTATCATACTAAAGACTGAGCTACGGAGAATAATCAGCTGAATCTGCAGTTCCCCTCTGCTTTACAGAGCTTAATGATGAGTTTCAGCTCATTGTTTATCTGTGCAGCCAACAACTTTACCGTTCTGGTAGTGTGTATAATATACTACCTGGTCAGCAGCCAACGGCAGAGAGACACAATTAGGGACGATAGCTGGAGAACAGCCGAGTAAATAGAAAAATTAATAGACGAAAACACAGGCTCTTTAAAAAGAAATCAACATTTAAATAGCAGTGTCCACTTTACATTTGCCCCCCTCCCTCTTTCTTCTGTTTGGGTTTCTTCTTCGTCTTCTTGGCCGTCTTGCTCTCAGACAGCGTCGTCTTGCTCTTCTTTGCCGGGTTGGGCTGAGAAGCCGCCGCGCCGCCGGCCGGTCGCTTCTGTTTTGTTTTCTTGTCATGTTTCTTTTTGGCTTGTCCTTTGTCTGCTCCCGCTCTGTATCTTGAGGTCGAGTTGTCTGCCTCTGCTGCTGCCGCCGCCGCCGGCTCTAGAATCGGAATGTTGCGCTTTTTACGCTTCTTTGTTTCTGGCAGAAAACCTTTCTTCTTCTTGGGAAGTTGCGCTTGGTTGGCCTCCTTCTCAGGCTTCGTCTTTTCAACCTTTGGTTTTCTGTGAATGTGGACACATGCGAGGTCAACATGATGGCTTCAATACACAGATCACCTACTGAAGCCATCCACTTTAACATTTTGTATGTATTGTAATATAAGTTAGGACAACCTGACAAGCCTGCACACCGTGACTTGTGAGAGAAATGGGATTTAATGCACGGACGCCTCAGGCGGAGCCAGCGTGCTAACTGTTTCTGCATAAGTCACAGTGTGCAGACTTTTCAAATTGTCTCATGTATTTTTTTATTTTAAGTTCAAGCACGTATCTTTAAAGTCCTGTTCAGTAAAGCATGTTAAATTAAATTAAATTGAGCTATGGTCCCAAAATTGTGTGACTGGGTAGGGAGGAAATCTGATTACTGATCTGCTGCATGGATCTGAATATCTTGTCTGGCTTTCTCTAATGTGTTTGTGTCCGGTCAGCCAGAGCATGGACCTATCAGCATCCTGTGAGGAGCTACTGCCAGCTATGGGCGTGGCTTAGGTGTGTGACGCGACACAAAGAGGCAACGGTTTGTTCAAAACAACAATGGCGGCTCCTGATGAGGTTAGGGTAGATGCTGTAAAAGATATTGTATTTCTATAACGGCATATGGAGGCTTTTCTTGATGGAAACTGGCTTCTGTTGCTTGATTGACACATGGTTCATCCAATCAGCTGCCAGGATTGTTTTTGAAAGTGCCTGCTTTGCAACAAACTGTCTGGCAGGTCAGGTCGTGTATCTGAGGATCTTACAGAAACCTGACTATTACCTGCTTAACCTCATTTCTCCCACTGACCTGGTTTCTTATGTGCACATAAACACACACACACACACACACACACACACACACACACACACACACACA
>NW_022280076.1:228635-231307 GCF_004355925.1 Anarrhichthys ocellatus | reverse complement strand
ACACACACACACACACACACACACACACACACACACACACACACACACACACACACACACACACACACACACACACACACACACACCAGTTTAGGATATTAGTACTGTACGCAAAGATTTTTATTTCAACTTTTTTTGTAACTTATTTTACAGCAGAACTGCGACGTTGTTTTTCACAGATCAATCTTTTTTTTTTCAACAGTTTTTATAAAAAAAAAAAAGAGAGAAAGAGAGAAAAACATGACTATAAAAATTAGTATTTTCCCCCAACAACAGCAAGATCCGCAGACTCACATGACTCCAAAGTGTTTCACCACGGCCCAGTAGTTGTCCTCCAGCTTGCCGGTCTTCTTGAAAGCGATGGTGCTGGTCAGGGACTGCAGGACCTTCTGAAGGGGCTCCAGGTCCACAGAGAAGTTCTACAAAGAGCAGGCAGCAGAAGCAGAGACTTGAGTCTGGACCAAAACCACATCAACGCTTCCCTCTCTCAGGAGTTGACCGTCACCCTCGCGGACCCACACCTACCTGCTGGTGAACGTGCTTGACCAGGAACTGACAGAGCTCCAGGGTTTTCACCACCTTCTCCTTCACCACCTTGCTCTCAGTTGGACCGACCTGCTGAAGACTCTGAGAGGAAAAGAGACACTGGGGTCAGACTTGCCTCCTCATCAACTGATCGAGTAATTGCCATCCACCTCTTATTTGACAGCTATGATGCAGTTTGACACATGGTTACAGTAATGGTTGCGAGTGTTTTAGACCCCTAGGCCACCACAATAATAAGCGTTTTAACGTGAAGGCAGTGGTTGGTCTTCACTGATGAAATGGAAGTGTTGATAGGGATTTTTCTCTGGTAAGCAAATGTTACCAAAATCTTTTGTGCAGCTGCTTACACTTCATGTTTAAGACCTTCTATTCAACAAACTGCAAACATTTAACAAATATTTCATTAACACTATAATGTAGTTGTTAAAGTTCTGATTACATCCCTATTTTTGCAGACCTATTCATTCAGTTTAAACCCGGTATTTCTGCACATGAAGTTGCACATGAAGATCAGACTATATTAATATTTTGAGTATTATACAATTTGCAGAATTAGACTCCAGCGGGAGCTGCATAAATTTTGTTCCCCACTCGTGTGATCCAAACATTTCCAATAACTCCAAAGGGATGTTAAATCTAAAAGTCAAAATGTAATAATTAAAAAAAAAGATGTTCAATTAATCAATTTTTTAAATTTTCTTTTGCAGGGGCTATGACGACATGAACTATGACGACAGACAGTCGCTTAATTCGAAAACCTCAATAGAAGACATTAGGTAGAGCCCTACTGCTTACAACTACATTACACCATTTTAAAGACCATTCATCAAATGTTTTACTATATTCATTAGGAATGTTAGACAGGGAGACTTAAAGTAAAGTTGTTAGTCATTTTGAAACATTACAGTTTATATTAAACAAAGCTCAGTAAAGTAGAGAAGCTCAGAAAACGAGAGCTGACGTTACATCTTGGAGTTAAAAACAGAAACTTATGGATCAGTTATGTCGTTTGGTGGATCTGTTTTTGTCTCAGAGGAAAAGGACGGAGACACAGGGGTGAGGTGGTTTGGTGAAGAATTGCAGAAGCATGAAATGATGAACTTGTTTACATCTCAGCTGTCCTGTGGACACCAGAGTTCAGCAGGTGCAGCTCTAATCATAGTTCATCACATTTCATAAACCTTCCAGAACAATATAATAAACCCCAGCCCTCGAGACTAAAGGATGTTGTTCTGTAAATGTCTCCACTGACAGTGAAGAATTGATGGTGGTAGTTACAGCCTCATGTTATATTAGGGATAAAAAAATGACTTTTAATCAGTTCAGAGGTTTACAGAATTTAAATTGGGGAAAAGAGAGCGCTGGTATCTAATGGGTACTTGGTTATCAGCAGATACCCTGAGTTTGGGGATTGGAAATGATAATGGCGGAGAAACGTTGAAAACAGGGCTGTGTTTCTGAGAACATGAAAAGTTAACTTTATAGAGATACATGGTTCTCAAAGGACAGCGATGCTACAAACACAATGATTTTATTGAGGATTAAACTACCAAACAGTATAAACAAGAGTTCAAATTAGCAGTTGGTTTATTAATTATTAATGTTTTCTATTTCCAAATAACTTACATAACCTTTAAGCCTTTTGTTAACAGAACAACTAATCACATTTCCTCACTTCCTGGGTGTATTTATTTGTATTAATTTATTTGACTGTGAATTAGAGTGCTTTATTATGCGCTTTATCTCTTAAAAGCCTGACCAGGGAGAAGGACTGTAAATTAGCTCCGGCTAGAAGTCCCGTACACACTGCATCAATGCTAATGTTGCTCCTTGTCTGGATGTGTAAATAGGCAACTGTTTAACAAGTTTAATATAATTGTCAATTATACAAAGCGATGCATCTCAGTGGTCACAGATGCAAAGTGTTGACCCCTGTGATGTAAAGCGGTGTTGACCTACCGCCGTCAGCTGACCTGCGACCGTCACACAGAGCTCCGTCCACGGAGCACCGCTCAGCAGCTGCTGAACCTCCCTGCTCTGCATCGCCCGCAACACCAACACACATGCTTGGCCCTAAACACACACACACACACACACACACACACACACACACACACACACACACA
>NW_022280076.1:157547-228625 GCF_004355925.1 Anarrhichthys ocellatus | reverse complement strand
ACACACACACACACACACACACACACACACACACACACACACACACAATGTCCATCAACAGGAATGTACACATGAACTAAACAGCTGGAACTAAATGGAGGGAGGAGGGTCTCGTATACCTTTTGGTGAACTCGGCATCCAGATGTGATGTGCTGCACAATCGTATCCAACAGCTTCACACACAAAACCTGTCAATATAACACACCAGCTGCATTAGTTACAGCTTGTTCGACATGAACTAACTTCTGAGATGTGTCGCTGTACTCACAGGGAATCTGTTGAACAAGTCTGTGAACATCTGAGCGGTCAGAGGGCTCTTCCTCCTGCCCATGAAGGAGCTCAGGGCGTCTCTGAAGATGGCGGAGACCCGGTCCACATCCACGTTGCCCATGAAACTCAACTGCACAAAACACATCAGGAGTCAGATTTTCTTTGCAACAGGTGAATGTAAGCAAGTTGTTTTCAGAGGAGGAAACGTGCAACTCTGGAAATATGTGTGAGAGGGAACAGAGGGAACTTTTGGGAACTCTTTTTGACAGATTTAGGCTGCAAGTAATAATTATTTGCATTAATTTTCTTGTTTGGTCCATAAAATGTCCATCATGATTTCCTAGAGCCCAAGGTGACATCTTCAAATCTCTAATTTTGTCCAATCAACAGTGCTAAATCCAAAGATGTTCAGTTTACCATCACTTAGACGACTTAGAAAATCAGCAAATGCTCACATTTAAGAAGCTGTAACTTAAAAAATGACTTCATATGAACTGTTGCTAAACAAAGCAAACAGGGAATCTTTGAGGGAGAAACTCTGGGTAAAAGGGGGACAAGTTATCCCGGACTGACCCACTTCCTGACCCAGTAAATGCCTCCAAGAGACTTTTTCTGGTGCAAAGCTGGACATAATACGAGATGTTAACGCAACGGTAACAATTAAAACTACTATCCAGTGACCTAAACACAGCAGCACCCCACTAAAAGGTGGTTTAGACGAGTGAAATCAAGCGGTGAACGAATGAGGTAACAAATGAATCAGTGTGCGTGAACATACGTCATTTGCTGCAGCCCCGTCGGCGGTCTGCTCCTCTTTGGCTTCAGTGGGCGGAGGTCCTCGCAGCACTTTCACCACGTACAGAGATGCACTGAGAGGACAGTTCAACATCAGTAAAACACAAATTATGTGTACAGCCTGGAGACTCTTGAATCAATGTACACTATCCTACTCTATATTTCTGAATGGTCTTCTATGCTTATGTTGAGAGTCCTCTTAATAAATAGATGTGATTTGTTGGGTTTTGCACATGCAGAACAAAACACTAAGATGGTTCAATCAGAGTGACAATTGAAAGGGCAGAAAGAGACAACATTGGGTATCTTTGTACATTTTGGGAGAGGTAGAGTGTGTACACATAAACAATGAAAAATATGCCGTGGGGGGGGGGACTTGAGAGAGAATGTAATAGAGGTCGATGAGGCTTGCTTTTTTTATTTACAAGCAGGTATTAAAATGTCAAGCATGTATTCATCTGGACGCCTTGCTTGGAAATCAATTTTTCCTTAAAAAAAAAAAAAGTGGAATATTACAGGGGCAGGTCAGTGTTAAGTATGCTTTTTAATGCGCTGTGAAACTCTGCCCAGAAAGGTTTAATAACTGGACAGCAAAATATATGCCAGTAAATTGCTTTCTGAATCACACACCGTCCCACATGTGGCCTCCCCTCCAGCAAAATGTGCTTTCTGCTTCGGTGTAATAAATAAAATCATACTCAAAGTCCCGTCACACTTGAGAGCTGGTGCATTTCCACTGAAATACACACATGTAACCAGGCCTCATTTGATATTGAGAGGTTACCTTCTCTTTCCCATTGTTCTTCAACATGCTCTGCAGGTTTTGTCACAAGGCCTTTGTAGAATCTAGAGATAACACCCTTATTTGAAACATTTTGGTAAGCACCGAAAAATATTGTTAGTATTGGATCATCAAGGTCTTCTATTTCTAATGTTATGTCGAAATGATTGCGTATCTGGAGGCATCTATTTTTCAAGACGATAAGTCCTTTAATTGTCTCTTTTCTGGAAGGGAATAGAAAGTTATAACTTTTAGGATCCTGGATTTAAATCTGATCTATTTCATTTGGCTGGACCGGTCATTAAAACAGTAAGTTGTACCTGAAGTAGTAGAGGCAGACTGAGGAGTCGGACAGTTTCTGGGTTTTAGTCATCAGTTTTTCCAGCAGGTCGTGGAGCTCCCCCTGTCTGTCACTGGCGGTCCTGCAGTAAACCTTGGACCTACACAGCTGGTTCCTGAAAAAAATAAAATACAAAACCTCACATTAATTTTGATTATATTTAGAAGTAACTGCCAGCGAAGGAGGCTGAGGCCATGTTGCCAGTGGGAGATATTGTCACTTCCTCAAATTCCCGATATCTCAGAATCACAACTCAGAGGCTGAAGTGCAGATTTTGCAGAGAACAGACAAAAAGAAAAATAATGGGGGGGGGGGGGGGGAAATTAAATGAGTGATAGACACAGCTGACGTGCGTTACCTGAAAATATCTGCAGCTCGGCGGAGGAAGTCCTGCTCCTGCTGGTCGCTGTCGGAGCTCATTCCTCTGTCGATGATGTTGAGCAGAGGCTCCACCAAACCCAGGACGAGCGGACTGCCAGCCTGCCGGGCCACGAACACTTCAACCAGGTCCAAAACCTGCAACAAGCCAAACAGGTGAGGGAGGTACGGCTTTGGGGCTGGTGGAACATGAAGTCTTCTTATCGGACTCTGGGTGAGACCAGAAAACAAGTATATTTTCCAAAGTGTTTACAAGTCCTGGATGCGTTACCTTGATCTTAAAGTCTCGGACCAGCATCTTCTCTTTGTGTATTTTTGTCTTTTCATCCTTCTTGGCCTGGGTCTTTTTCTTCTGCTCCGAGAACAGCGCCGACAGGCCCTTATCCAGCTCAATCATGGCGTCATCGTCCAGATCTTCGTCACTGCTGCCGTCGTCCTCTGTGGCCTAAATATGCGGGACGACGGAGGACTTTAACACAATGTACACCGGGATCTGACACACGCTGTTCTGTTTACCTCATTTAAAATCAACTCTACATAAGAGACAAGGATAAGATTTATTTAATTGATCAGTGTTACAATATCAAACAATAAAATATATACAAGCAGCTGCAGTAAATGGTGCTCAGTTCAATTGATGACATGCTGCCCTGAAACATATGTGGCATATCACAGAATCCACATGGGGACCACGCCTTAAAAACCCACCAGAGCATTCTGCTGCTGCAAGACCTTCATCAGCTCCAGACGGAAATTTTGGTCCACCTCTCCCACTTCCAGCTCCCCCTCTTCCTCCTCGTCTTCCTCCTCCTCGTCTTCCTCCTCCTCTTCCATTGCTTCACCATCTTCATCAGAGTCATCATCTGATCCATCAGACTTGTCGTCCTATCAGAGCCATAACCGCACATTTTAGGATAGCAAACGTGTTTTCTAAATTAGTACAAAAATCAAAGTGTAACAGTAAAGACGCATTTACTAAGTGGACTGAGTACATAAAAAAATCAATCATAATACCATACAAGACATGAGACGATAAGATGATGTTATTGACAAGATGACAAAAGAAAACTTGAAGTAATCTTTGTTTTAACAGGTTGTGAAGAAGCAAGAGAGGAACTGACCATCTCATCATCTTCTTCATTTGCGTTGTTCTTCTGGGCTTTGTCGTCGTCAGTGACGAATAGAGCACCGTCCTCCTCGTCATCCTTCTCTGGGTCCAGAACCTAAACAGAGCCCATACACACATCATTACAATCACTCAACAAGCTTCCAGTGTCGACAAACAAGAGATCTGCCCATCTGTCAGTCTAATGACAGTGATCTGGTCCAGTTCGTAGTGGCAGCACGATGACAGCCTGTTTGTACAAGAGACCTGCCGCTAGTGATGAAGGCCAGAAGATGTGGCTGAAAGCTCCAGAAAAATACAGTAATTTCACCTTGTGATCAGGTCGATTTCTTAATGACACAACATCATGTTTGTACAAAACAATCTTCCAAAAAACACTTTTACAAACAGGTGTTGAGCTCATATGCGTTACTTACCTCTAAGATGCCGGTGAGGGCCGCGGCAGTGACATGGGGGCAGATGGAGGAGAAGACCACTTTGCAGACCTGTCTGATATGTCGGCTCGCCTGGCTCAGCAAGGACAACAGGATTTCCACCATCACCTCCACCCACGTGGGCCCCTCCTCCTGCGCTGTGGCAGCACCAAAAGAAAACGCAAACCCACATTCATACACCACAAAGCAGTATTCAGGATTTTACTCTGGCCACTTTGGGGCAGAGGAACAAGCTATAAACTAGTGGTGGAATGTAATGAAGTACACAGTAACTCATTAAGATATGTATTACAAAACATATGTGAGAGTGGACCACAACAGTGAGCTGAAACATGCTATAATGCTCTGTATGTAGAGCTGAGGAGAAACTGCAGTCGGGTGGGTTTGTCAATGGGTGGGAGTTTCTTCCACACTTCGGTCATATTTTAACACCTGAGGCAGCTTGATTTTTACTGAATGAAGATTTCTTTCAAACATAACAAGAAAATTGTACCATGCAATCTAAAGCTGCTTTAAATCCAAACGGAAGCAAAGACTTGCATCTCAGTTAGTGGAGATGGCCTGCTCGTCTCTTCTGCAAAAACTCGTTTTGTGACTTAAGTCGTTAATAAGAAATCCTGTACATTAAAATGTGAAAGGCAGCTGCTGCATCTTTGTCGTGCATGCATGAGGCCTCACCTTGTTTCTTCTTCTTGGCCTTCTTCTCCTGAGCCATGTCCACGCAGCTCTGCAGGTCCTTCATGATGTCCAGCAGCTCTTCTGGGGCCTTCCAGGAGAATGTTTTTGTGTGAGCGGACGGTGTTTTGTTGCTCGGAAATTACCAACAGTACATCATTAAGGCTGCAATGACAACAGTACTACTATAGTCACGGCTCTGGTGGTATGCCGTACCTTGAAGAGGTGCATGCCGACCAACAGGAAGACCTGCTGGAACGCGCCACTCTCAGCAGTCGGGCCTTTCTTTGCTTTTTTCTTCAGGTTTTCCACCGACTCCAGCATGCTGCAAGAACACACATCAAACACGTTACTCTCTGACGTGGCACTGAACACACATTACTTTAATGTTATATAGAAATGATGGCCCAAAGTACGAAAATAAAATCCAAGTTATAATAAACTCCCTTTAAACCCGTGTGACTACATTCATGCGGTATGGTGGAACAATCGAGCTGTATCCTGTTGTCTTGTATATTGTTGTCCTACCTGTCCCAGGCCTGTCTCTGCTCAGGGCTGAAGGGCTGGCTGCTCTGGGCGAATTTCGGCTGGCTAAGCAGCAGTTGAGTGTACTGGACCAGGTGGTAGATCCACATGGTGCCGTCGGCTGTGACGCCCAGCATGCGCTTTTGGTTGACTGCCGCGCCTTCGGCCGGGTCCTCGCACGGAGGGAGGTGGTGCATGGACAGGAGGAGTCTGGAGGAGGGCGGACAGACACAAAGTCAGTGATGCAGCAGTGACACCGCAAGTCACATGGACAGCCTTTTTTAGACAAAACAGGGTTCCAAGGGAACTCTTGACATGACACTTTTGTCAGTATTCATAAGATGTGGTCGATTTGCAGTCTAATACATATGATTTAATCTCTCACCCAAAGAAAGAATTGACGAGCACTCCTCTGGTTTTATCATCCAGTGGGACAGACAGCGTCCCCATCGTCTCTCCGATTTTGGGCGAGGCCTTCTTGGCGCTGAAGAACGCGTGGAAAAAGACAAATCTGGAAAAGAAACAACACCAGCTGATGGCCTTCTCTTCATCCAACCTTGAGACCTTGACTTTGCTCAAATAGTGGCAGGTCTCACCTGGCCACACCCATGATGAGATCCTCCTGCTTCTTCACTTGGTGGTTGTCAATGATCGAGCAGAGCCGAGAAACGATCCACCTTCTCAGGTGGAATATGGAGTTCTCCTTCCTGAAGGAAGGAAAATCAGGAGTTACGTCCAGTTTCCATCCGGACGGACGAACACGCCGCTAAACAACACAACAAGCCGTGTACACTTACTGTTCCTTTCCTTCCTTATTGTCCTTCTGCTTGCGAGTGCTGAAGTCCAGCAGCTTGTCCAGCTGAGGCTGCAGGAACATGTTCTTCAGCCACTCCACGTACGGCTGCACAGCCTCGGGCTGAAGGTGCTGCACCACCCTCCACACCGACGGCACCACTGGGCAGCCCTTGTGGGACAGCGAGGAGAAGCCCACCATCACTGCCAGCTGTTTGTCGGCATCCTGACAGCCCTCCAAGAAGTCCGACACGTAGGTGTCCATCTCTGGGGCCAGCTTGAAGCGGTCCGGTTTCTGGGAGGGAAAAATGATAGGACGACATTCACATTAGTCATCAGTTCACACTTTATGGTGTCATATTTACCACCTGCTCCAGTTTCTCCTTTCAACAAAAATAATGGGTTCATACTCTAATTATACTCTTAATTAGTATAATAATAAAGTACACCTGATCAATATTAGGCTACCATCGACAAAACTTATTTTTACATTAAAAGACATCCTGTGAAGGGAAGGTTGCAAGACTTTTAATTGGGGTTGTCGCGGTGAAGGAATTTCCCCCACAGTAAAAATTTACAAGTGAAATTTATTTACCTGAGAAGACATTACATGTTCCCCGTAGTGTATCATCACCTCTCCAGACATCACCTCCTTCAGCTGGGCTGCCGACAGAAGAGGCAGGGCGCTGCCCAGCAGACGGAAGCTCAGGTAACTGGACAATAACAAGGTACATGTTAGAAGAATGTAGTTCTGAAGTGGGCCTAGGACCGGACAATAAGACATATAACATGCAGACATGTTAAGGGAAACACAGGCAGCAGGTTCTCTCTGTAGTAGAGAAATGCCCACAGTTCTGGATGTTAGGATCAATGTTTCTTAGTCTCTTGCTGCACTCACTGAGTGGGCCCCGGCTGCTCCTTTAGCATGCCGTTGACGATGGCGTTATTCCAGAAGAGCTGGAAGCTGTTTTCCTTCAGAGAGAGCTTCAGGAGGTCCAGGACCACCGCCGGGAGGACGCACTCCTTCTTCACCGAGCGGGCCGCCATCTTCAACACCTCTGTCAACCTGCCAGACAACATCATACATTGCTTAGATTTTCCACAGCACGTGTAGTACGGGAAACTGGGGCATACATTTTGTTTTAAGTTATACATAAAACACGGCACTAACGGGGAAAAAAACCCAATCACAGTGTTCTTACTTGGGGATGTTGTCAGCGTTGATGATGGTCGAGGAGCCCAGCAGCTTCTTGAGTTTCTTGGGTTTGAGTGTTTGCGGAAAGCGCTGCAGCGCTACCAGCAGCAGCTGCAGCTGCTCCGGAGTACTGAAGGCGGATGCCAGGTCAGTTTGCAGGGCGCTCAGCAAGACCTCCTCAAACACCTCCTCTGGGATCTGACAGGCCGGACATACATATTAGTTTGCAGAAATGAATAACCAAACCACAAGAAGAGAAAATAGGTAGGTCAAGCAGAGGCATCAGTATTAAGTTTCATAACCCATTTAAAAGTTTCTCGTAGTGACAGTAAATGATCAAATCTAAACCCTATATCAATAAAGGTGCGACTGAGTAGCAGTGGTCACCTCATTGAGGATGTCCGTCATGGTCTTGGTGGGCAGGTCCTTCAGGTGTTGTCTGTGTTGGCTGAGGCTCTGCAGGAGCTGCACACATCCCAACACCACCTGCGGCTCCTGCAGGAACACAAAGACAAGAGGTCAGAGACCGCAGCAACCTTCACACGCAGCAGAGTCTGCAGCTCTAGATGAACTGTTCCACAAAACATGTAGGTTCAGGCTTTCCATCCTGGTGAGACTACTTACTTTAGAGATGCGGCCGGACTGATGAATGGCGAGGACGCCGAACAAGTTTCCAAACATTGCATTTCTGATAAGTTTCTGAAAAAACAAAGAGAAGACGTAAAGAGCCCGTTCATGAAGCTTTTAGAGCCCACGGAGTAAACATTAAAACACTCACCTTTTTCACTGTCAGCAAATTGTGCTTTACTTTGATTTTGTCGAGTACACTCTGCAAAGAGACGCCTTCAAATGCACACAAGACCTGAAAAACAAAACCTCATGTCATGCTAGGCCAATAAATGTCCATTACTTCCTGCTTTAAGCATCACTTGTGGTTTGCAGCTCAGTATCCACTGCAAAGCCTTTTGGGTAGATCACTTAAACTGGTTTCGGTAGTCGTCTCCACTCACCTGTCCCAGAGCCAGGCTGAATCCAGGTCTCGCAGCCTCTCGTGTGTGAGCCAGTCCATCCACCAGCCTTTTAACGGTGTATTCCAACTCATCCGCCTGCAGCGCACACATAACAACATGCCAGGATTTTTATTTTGGGCACACTTATTATAACTCTGCATATATTTTATAACAGAGTTTCAGAAAAGGGTTCAGATAGTTTATAGAATAACTTACTTGTATATTTCTATTTTTTGCTACTTTAACATTTAAACTACATTACATTGCAGAGGGAAATGTCGTACTTGTTGCTCCAATAGTTATATTTTACTTTTAAATAAATTAATATGATATAAAGTAGTACTGTACTACTAATCAACCCAGTAGAATAATCTAAAATTGGATCGACAATGACAAACTACATTAAAATACTCTCATGTGTATTTGTGAGGGATAAAATGGGATAATATAATATAATCAATATATTAATATAACAATAATATACCAGTCATAGTATTGTGGTGGAATGTGACCCAATACATTTACTCAAGTACAATTATGAAGTACTTTTTCTACTCCACCACATCTCAGAGACAAATATTGCACTTTTTACTTTACCACATTTACTTGATTCATGAGTTAGTTCTCAGATTCTGATTATTAATACAAAACATAAATCAACGAAGAAATGATAACATATTATACATTAAATTACTCAACAGTATGTCAAGTAATTCAAATGAGCTCCATCTTTACCAGCTGCAACATGTGTGCACCAATAATTACAATCCATAATATATATATACACATACATACATACGTATACATACATATACATACGTATACATACATACATACACATACGGAGTATTTCTACACGGTGTTATAACTACTTTTAGGAGAGTAGTTACAACTGTAAGTACTACTAACTACTACTGTTACTATCCTAACTTCAGAGGATGGCCACGCTGGGTTCACGCTCCTCAGTGGCAGTGATCTACCTCACCTTGTTGTTGGTTTTCAGGTACTGAATGAGGTTTTCCACCGCCTTGAGTCGGACCTCCTGGTCCGGTTTGGCCAAGTCCCAGAAGAAGTCGAGGAAGACGCGGTTCTGTTGCGGGATTCCGGTCGGTTTGACCGGCTCCGGTACTGTCACGGAGAGCACCGCCATCTCTACAGACATATCCTCACAGCACCACAACGTCTGTACATGCTGCTGCAGCAGGAAAACACGTGTGTCTAACCTCGAGGCTACCACTTCCGGGTCAACCCATTTTTTCACACAAAACTTTATTGAACAATGCAAAACAGAGTTACAAAAAATTCGAACACAAAAGTAATGATGAAACAACACTACTACTACTACTACTACTAATAGAGTAACAGTAGAAATACCAGTTGAATTGAATTAGATTAGTGCTTAATGCAAGTTGCGGTTTCTTTAAAGTCTGTTACTTATTTCTTTAATGTAAAATTTCTTATATTGTTAAGTCTTCCATCTTTTTTTGCTTTATGCTGCCATCTTGGCCAAGACTCCTTTGTTAAAGAGATATTAATTCTCAAAAGGGAATATTTTGGAAAAATAAAGGTTAAAAATAAAATAAAGTTTCCACATCATACCTGTGCAAGTTGTGGTGATGTAATGATTGAGATGAGCACGGAGAAACTTTCAGCAGATTAAAGTGAAAACAGTGTTCTTGTGCCAAACATCCCTCTGCACAGTGAAGCGCAGACATCAAAGTAAATGAACAATAGGCCAAACATTTGAGTGGAGTCAGACTTTAAAGTTGCAGAAGGCAAATACAAAAAACAGACACAGCAGAGAACACACTTATTGGAACTGAAACGGGACAAAAAGCCTGAACAACAATTTTATTTTTCCATAAAAAGATCTTTATTAAAACAGCATGCAAATTCCATTATTCCCAGACCAGATCATTGAGTGGCAGAGGGTGAGTTGAGGTTGCAAAAAAGAAGAGCAGTCAGAGTCAGACAGGATCACGATCAGAGAGCAGTTTCTTGGGTCTCTTCTAGTCGAGCGGAGCAGCCAGCACAGTGTCCAGGGATCTCTGAGCCTCGCTGATCTGCTGCTGCAGTCTCTGCTTCATGGCCTCGTTCTGGGCCTTCTTCAGCATGTCCTGCATGTCTCTGATGGCCGCCCGGTAGCCCGGGGCGTTGTGAAACACTCGGATGGCCTTGTCGCCGCTGCACGCCAAGAAGCGCCCGTTAATGTCAAATCTCAGGTCGTTGATCTCCTCGCTGTGGACGCCGTGCAGCTCCTCCTCCAGCTGGCCGGTGGCGGCGCTGTACATGGCCACGTTGCAGCCGTCGCTGACGGCTACCACCCGTCCGTCCGGAGACAAGGCCACCCGGCTGCCTTCAGAGGACACACAGGGGACCGTCCTCAGGAGGTAGGGGTCCTGCTGCTTTTTGTACTCCACGTCCGTGTCCCACAGCTTCCACGTACCGTCTTTGGAGACGGTCACCATTCTGATCAATAAAAGGAAGGAATACACGTTGCATATTAAAAACAAGAGATGCTGAGAATGGAGATTCTTTGATTTAGAGATGGCTTCTATGAGCCATCTCTGGCTTTGTATCATCATCAGAAACACCTTTGTTACCTGCTAGAGTCGTTGGAGAAGGCGAATGCGTGAACTCCTGCAGAGTGGCCCTTCAGGTCAAACGCTCGCGCCACCTCTTTGAACTCTCCGCCCTTCCCGAAGCAAACCTCCCACACCTTCACATCAGGAGTGAAGCCACACGACGCTACGAACCTGAGAGCACAGAGACGCACACACATTACATCTCCACACAAGTCACATATGTAACCACACCCAGCAGTGATGTCACAGGGTCCTGGAGTACACCTGTGTATCACTGCAGCAAGGTGAGACGTTAAAGGACAGAAACAACCAAAAAGGTGTTTAGTCGAGCTTTAAAATACATTTGAACGCATGCAAAGGCCGAGCTCGAGCCGACATTAGGTCAGACTATTGTGTTGGCACCAATAACAGCTTCAGAGAGTTGTACAATCTTCCCTTAAAGTATCATTTTGTAGAGATCTGTTTTGAGCGGGGAGGGACTGACCTGCCACACGGGGAGACGGCAGCATAAGAGTTGGTTATCTGGTTGGTGTTGATGGAGGCCAGTACGTCTCCTTTCAGGTCCCAGATGTGGATGCTGGTGTCGATGGAGGCGCTCATTATGAACTTGCCTGCAGAGAACAAGCACAGAATCAGGTTATGTCTGCACCACAAGTGTTTCAGACTGGTGACAAACCACCTATGAAACTCTAAGGATGTTGAAAACATCTTTCATCACACAACTTCATTTTAAAGAGATTTCTTTCAGCAGTAATTCTGCACTTGTGAAACGGTTTCAGTACCCTGTTGGAAAGGGTAAGTACAGCGTACACTTTAACAGATATTGATGTTTTTAGGTGAACCTTCTGTTGAGGTGCTGTCACAAAATCCCCAAAAACCGATCTATCCCTTTTAGACAGTTTGTGTGTACCTGTCTCTGCAATGCCGATGTTGAGGATGGGGGCCTTGTGCTTCTGTGGGAAGTCCTCAGAAGCAGCTTTGAAGGACAAAGTGCCATCCTCCTTTTTGACCATTTTAATGATTCGGATGGTGTCTCCATTGGCCAACCAGGTGATAAACGCCCTGCAGTGAAGGAGGTGGTGGGATTAACATGCGTCTGTATCCAAAAATGACCTCAAGTTGAACCAACGCAGACTTCTGATCTGGTTATATACTTTACTGGTGTCTATTAAAACACAGTCTGCATTTGAATATTGCAGGCCAACACACAAAATCCTGATTTAGAGAGTAGTTGTCAAGAGTTTGTAAGAAATAATCCCTTTTTAAAAAGTTTAAAGGTAGATAGGGAACGCTTTAAGTCAAGGAGGGTTTGCACAAGTACAGTAAGAGAGAGGGGGGGAGACCTGGAGTCTGGGCTGAAGCGGACTAGTGTTGCGTAATCCAGATCCACATTGGCCCTCAGGCACTTGTGTTCCCGATCCAGGAAGTCTTTGGTGCTCCAGATGCGGACGGTGCGGTCATCTGCGCATGACGCCAGGTACTTCCCGTTACTGCTGAAATCCAGGCACGTCACGTTCGCACTGTGGCTCTGAAGAGTACACGAACACAAACACACACACGATTTAAATGCATCACAAATATAGTTGCCAGTTTATTCGGGCCATCTAAATAAAATGAATGCATTTGATTACAACATTACAATTTTATTTTCATTAGAAATGCACAGATTGATCGGCCCCCTGTTTAACATATACGATTTTTTGACAGTCAAATTTACACAGTACAGCCACACACACACACACACATACACATACACACACACACACACACACACACACACACACACACACACACACACACACACACACACACACCATGACGTCGGTGTGGACTGTGAAAGTTCTTCAGCGTGAGCTAACACATAAAGCTCACATTTTTTTAATAAAAGCATGTTAGATAGAGTGGGATATACTGCAATTAATTTTCAGTTGGATTATATTTTTCCAGTAACATGGTAGATTTGTTTGAGTGAGAGAAGGTCCTGTAACTTGGTGCAGTTTTGGAGACACACAGCGTGTGTGTGTCTGTGTCTTACAGCATGTGTCTTACAGCGCGCGTGTGTGTGTGTGTGTCTTACAGCGTGTGTGTGTCTTACAGAGTCATCGTGTGCTTCAGTTTACCTTCAGTGAGGCTGCCAACAGCTGATGACTAAAAGTGTGCTGTGAAGCTTTATCCTTACGGCTGCGCTGCTTCTCCTGCTTTGGTTTCTTCGATGCAGGAACCTTCGCTACACTGCCTACAGCTGAAAGACAAAAATAACGGGGTGAGGTGACATAGCGATGACATGGATTTTGTAGCATCTGGTAACAGACAACAAACCTCTAAAGTAGTAATAATGACATCAGACACTAAAATGTTTAATTATTTTGCTGCACACTTTATATCCCGATTCCAATAATTTCAACGCTCGACTATCCGTCTGTTTCTATATTAAAGTCTGAAAATATTTGATATTTGTGTCTATCTTCCCATTCAATAGTCATTCAGGTTGAACCATTGTGCAGCGGTTTGTTCTGCATGTACAAAACAAACCCTTCATAGAAAACAACATCCATTTGTAAAGGGTACTTTCTCCAACCTCGAAGACAATCCTAATTAAATTCCCATTTATGTTAACATAATTAATAGTCAATGACCAGACTAAAGAGCAGACATCCCATTGGTCCGTCAGTGAAACCTTCGCCGATTGGTCCATCACTTAAACTTGCGTTAGTTTCTTGCTTCGTGAGTACGCGTGTTGGCGTGAACGAGCAGGTGACGTTACACCATCTAGTGTTCACGCTCGTTATGAATGAATGAATGCACGTGCGTGCGTCAAGGTGTCAAAGACCACAGGAACAGTGAGAGTCAGAGTTGGTGACTCACCACTCCGGCTAGAGTTACGTTAGCTAACGTTCAGAATGTCTCTTACCGGCAAATTCCGCCGCCTGCTCTATTTCCTCTCTTATTTCTTCTTTCCGTCTGCCCACCGCTAATGCCACCAGAATAATCAGTGCACCCAGTAACAGAGTCACGGCGAACAGTGCGGCTACTTCCATGTCTAAAGTTTTATGCCACGTACTTTAAAACTGCTAACGTCTTACTTGGCTACTATTCGCAACTGAGGGTACTGCGCCTGCGTCGATAGCTGCTTGTTTTCTTCTTCGTCGGTTTAAATGTTTAACGGCAAACAAACGAGATAGCCGCCTTTAGCGCCACTTAACGGACGGGAGGCTTGGAGCTCTGCACAAGCAGAAAACAAAACTTTATCTTTGCTAAACCTGTTTCTTTAACAATGATGGGTGGTGTACTTTTAATAGGTACATATATCTACCAGGATGTAGCAGTACCTAATAGATTGAACGCCAACCTATATTCTGTAATTAGACTGCTGTCAGTCAGCTACTTGCAATGTTAGCCTTAGTCATCTTCAAATTCTATTTAATATTATCCATAGTCACCATTATTTTTTCAGTTTTTACTTGATTACCTTACATTTGCAATAACTGCAATGTTAATCACTTCACATTTTCATTACCTCAAACTATTAGTCTATCAGAAAACAAAACATAATTATTCTTTAAGTTTATTAATGGCATTTTAAAGTCTACGTTTGACTTTATTTGTATAACAGACATATTGCACTTCTACTGGTTTGTATTGAACAGTAATGAAACTATGAAGATCTCTTGTATACCAACTATAAAAAAAACTGTATACTGCTAATATTAGTATGTAGTATGGTTGGTAAGTATACGAGTCACATGAAGTCATCATGGGAGAACAGTAGAATAATGGGACCTTGCGGATGTAATTTGTGTTCTTGTTGGAACATCTATGTCCAAAATTCATTTTTTATTAATTCAAAATTCACCATCAAAAAACTGCATCAGATACTGCTCACGCTTCACAACGGTGATTTTTTTTTTTTTAAGAACTGAAATCATTTTAATAAAATAACTTTGATGGCCGACATTAATGGTTTTACTGACATGTTTGTTTGACAATATTCTTCAACTCGTGGTGCAAGTGAGACACAGTAGACTACAAAAATCCCTGTATCATAGTGAGAATTTCCGTGATAAACAGACCATTATTAGTAAATTATGGTTATGTGGTGTAACCTAATATAATAGCGATATTCCAGAAGTGGGGATAATATGTTGCTTTGCAGATGTTTGAAAACCTCACTGTATTCATTAAAGGTACATCTGTATTAACAGTAGTTAAAAAGTAAAATCTAATTCGATCTAGTCGATCCCGTCAGATTTCTTTCTCAGTGAAGTAACAGATTCAGTGCCTGGAGGAAAGAGAGGTAGTCTGGCACAAACACACATCTCAGGATGTAAAGATGAGATCACAGATTCTTTTCACAGGCATGAAGTTGAAGAGTTGGCTTTGGTTTAGTCAGCACAAGTTAAGAGAAGTCATCCTAATCACTGACCTGCTCATTACATCAGTGTTGGCAGTCAAAAAAAAACAAGGCCGTCCATGAGCGGACTCTGGGAATGCTTGCAATGACAAAAGAGTATGAAAAAAAAAAAAAAAAAAAGGAACACAAGGGTCTGCGCCAACTACATTAAGACATTTACTAAGTCGCCCTTCAAGTGCAGAAAACACATTCATTTACAGGGTCAGAGAGCCAATTAAAAAAATAATTTAAAATGCAAACGTCTCATAACTTTACATTTACACTGCAGTGTTGTGTACCTTATCTGAATCAACCGAGCATTCCGCCCTATTCAGACTCATTCAGATAATGCACTCAAATACTCTGTAATATACAAACCAGTGAGCGCTTCACGTAAAAAAATAAACGCTTGAGCCGTGAGCTCCGTGTCTTTGCCTGACTCAACTTCCTCCTTAAGACGAACCAATGAGAGTGTCCACATACTATAAAGAAAAAAAGAAAAAAAAAGAACTTTGGATATGCTTTTGTTCAAAATCAAAACTACTGAATTGTCTTTTCTCTCTTCAAGTATAGTACATTGTTATGGATTCTGTCTCCTCACTGCTACATTCCCTCTCTGGGTCATGTAGTCATCCAGGCAGCATTAACTCAACCAGCCGGTGTGCTCTTTCTAACTCCTCTGCAAACGCAATGCTTTTCGGGGCCAGCACACCCCACCGGAGGAGGGGAAGGGAGCAGAGGGCATGGTTTCGGCCCGGTTGTTTGGGGGGTGTTGGGTTTAGAAACAGAGCAATGTTAGCCAGATTAACCGGAGCAGCGACAGCTGGAGTCCTGTGAAAGCGGTGCCGGACACATGTAGCCAGTTACTTCTTCCTGTTGTGTTGCCTCCGCGCCTGCAGCCTCTGGCGAGCTCCAGATGGCTTTGATCCGGCTCCGATAGAGAAGGAGGGTGTCGCTGGAGACCCTGTGGATAAAAACAAACAGGACGTGTCATTTCTAATGATCCTAACATTTCTTTCTACTTCTAACAATTTCACATACATTTCAGTTCGGGTTGCACCCGAGTTTCCCAAGGGATTCACCCAAAACAGGCTCTGAATTTTATTTAGTTAGGGTCAGATATAACCTAAAAGCAGACCACACTTTCGTAAACTTTGAGCTGCATGGCTCCTGACACCACATTGGTGATTACACTGAATGACGTAACAGTAAGCTCTGCCAGAGTCTTGTCTATGTTGGGAGCAGATAACTTCTCTAGTAAGCTCTGCCAGAGTCTTGTCTATGTTGGGAGCAGATAACTTCTCTAGTGTATGAGTATACAAACACATGGGGTAAGAAACACGGCAAGCATCTTGCTACTAGGGCTTGGTGTACAGACGAATATATCAGCGATTGGCCGAGTACATCACCGCTTGTTTATCATTTTATTTAGCTAATTTAATGGTCGGTCTCTGAAGAACGAGAGTCGCTCAGCCGTGGCTCAACAGCTTCTACTAATCATCAACACCCTTTACCTGCTGTGAAAAGCCTGCTCAGCTGGGCTTAACGATTGCCACCCCAATCAAATAAAAAAGCATTCATGACTTACCAAAAGGAACAGCGTTGAAGTTTTGGACTGGAGTCCCAGGGCTTCCAAAGGGAATGGGACCTGCAGCAGCAGCAGCAGCAGCACTCTGGCCGAAGGATGGGGTAGACGTCCCTGCACAGAGAGCAGTACACAACGTGAACAAAACAAAAATAACCGTGGATACACCATTCAATTCTACTGGGACAGAAACAAATGTAGACCAGTCCTTGAAGAGGTATCAGAATATCGTTTTTTGATCAAGAGGCCACAGACACTGAAACGTGAGGCAGTGAACCTGTGCCTGTATAGCATTGATGTCCAATTTTAAATAGTGAACTTTGATGGCCCAGAGTGTTTGACAGATGACGTACTCTCTCAATTTTACTAATTGTGAAAGCTAAACCCGTCTTTCTGACTCTGAATGTGCTTCTTTCAGAAATCTCACTGTAGCTGGGTTAAAAATATAAACAAGCAACATAAAAAAAAAAACGTACCAAATGCGGGTTTGTCAGTAGCAGCAGCCCCAAAGTTGAAGCTTCCCATCTGTGGTGCAGGATTATTGGGGGCCGGGGTTCCAAACTGGGGGCATGGCATCCCGGCACCAAAGTTAAATCCACCGGGTGCTGGCTGAGCGGGGCCGGAGGGAGCCTGCTGAGGAGCAGCGCTGCCGAATGTGAAGCCTGCTGAGGAGGAGCTCTGAGTCTGAGTCGCTGCACCGAAGCCCGAGGGTGCAGCTGAGGGAGCAGTGGTACTACCGAAAGCAAAACCAGTGGCGCTGGCTCCAAATGCTGGTTTAGCTGGGGTCCCAAAGCTGGTTGCTGTGGTGACAGCAGCTGACCCGAAAGGGAAAGGAGGAGGGGCGGTGTTAGAAGGTGTGGATGAGGCCACCCCGCTGCCCCCAAAGCTGAACTGTTTCGGGGCCGCCGCCGAGGAGCCGAAGGTCGCCTGCGCCGCCGCCGAGGAGCCGAAGGTCGCCTGCGCCGCCGCCGAGGAGCCGAAGGTCGCCTGCGCCGCCGCCGAGGAGCCGAAGGTCGACTGCGCCGCCGCCGAGGAGCCGAAGGTCGACTGCGCCGCCGCCGAGGAGCCGAAGGTCGACTGCGCCGCCGCTGAGGAGCCGAAGGTTGACGGTGCTGCCGTTGCCGCTGAGGAGCCGAAGGTTGACGGTGCTGCCGTTGCCGCTGAGGAGCCGAAGGTTGACTGCGCTGCCGTTGAGGCGCCGAAGGTCGACTGCGCCGCCGTTGCTTGAAACGACGGCTTTCCAAAGGCGAAGTTGGACTGGGTGGTGGCGGCAGCATTGGTGGCAGCCGTGTTGGTCATGGCAAAACCTCCAAATGAAGCAGTGGTTGTGTTCTGGCTGGGTGCTGCCTGGCCAAAGGAAAACACCTTCTGGTTTGCTGCTTGAGGGTCCGGCTGTGTGGCACCAAAAGCGAAAGCCCCGTTGCTGGAGGTTGTGGTGTTGGCAGCAGCGGGGGCGGCTGCAGTAGTGGTGGTAGCAGTTCCAAACTGAAATGTGCTCCCTGTATTAGGGGCCTGCACTGACGCTGAGCTGGTACTTGTTGTGGATGGTGCAGACCAGTTTCCAAAGAGGGATTTCACAGCTGGCTGGCCTGCAGGCTGTGTGGTGGGGATGGAGCCGGTGGAGGCTGTGCAGGTGGGGACATTGGTCATGCCGGGGAAACCGGATGGGGTAACTATGGTGCTGCTTGTAGATCCAAACATTGAGGATCCGCCACTTAAAGAAACTGTAGAAGGTGGGTTTGTGGTTGTGTAGGGTGGAGGCGGTCCAAAGCCGGAGCCTGCAGTGGCAGCTCCAAAGATGGGCTTGAAATTTTGGGCAGGAGGTTTGCTCTCAGTGGCTGAAGTAGCTACGGGGGTGGAGGTGGTGGTGACAGAAAAAATTGGCTTGAACCCTGAAGCCAGCAGAGGGTTGGTATTACCGACTGACGCTGAGCTGCTGGCTGGAGCAGTCGCAGTGGCCGTGTAAGAAGCAGTGGGGGAGCTGATCTGACTCGCCAATCCAAACAAGCCTGTTCCTGTGACAGGTGTAGTGCCGCTGGAAGCCTTAGAGACCTGACCCAGTACATGAGTAAAGGCAGAGGGCTGCGCCACACCTGCAGAGGAGGAATGAGACTGGGAGGCGGGAGGGAGCTGTGGGGTCACCACTGGAGTCGAAACCTTCAGGGTTAAGCCACTGGATTGTACCGGTGTGGTGGATGCAGCACATGTGGCGCTAGAAGGAATACTGATCTTCATCTTCAGAGCCTCCAGCAGTGGGTTCGGGGCCGCGGGGGTCGTGCTGACGCTGCTGCCTGGGCTGGGGTCCAGATTGATGACCGGGATGGCAGAGCTGGAGGCCGTGGGCAGAGGAGCTGCTAGAAGGCTGCTCAGGGTGGTGGTGCTGGTGGAGCTGTAAGAGGTGCCGAGCTGGGTGGTCATGGCGGCCGGGGGGGAGGCAGACTTCTCCGGCTCCGGAGCTGAACAAGGACAAATCAACAGGGAGGTCAGGCTGGTGGCTTGCAGAGGCAATAAGTGAAAAGCTGCTTTACTATTAGGAAGATCAACTCTATTACACAGTGACTTTTCCAGTGTTTGACTCTGTATGTGTGAATAGAGGGAAACCATGCAGCATGACTCAACGAGTGCAGAAGTTAAAGAAGAAGAGTTAAATGGTTTATTCCTGTGGCTGCTTCCACTCACCGGGCATCTCCAGGACCTTCTGGATCTTGCTGAGGGCAGCTCTTTTCTCTTCATCGAGGTCTTTCACAGTGATGGTGTAGCCCAACTCCGGAGGCGGAGGCTGCAAAATCAACGAACACAGGGAGTTAAGAAGAGAAATCTAGGTCGCTGTAATGCAGGACTATATAAACAAGGGAAGTCTGACAGTGTACCACTCCTCACCAGAGAGATGTGATCGTCCCGGTGGCTGGACACCAGCTGGATCTTGCGTTTTCTCTTTCCACCACTACCAGCAGAGTCTGTTGAGGTAGTGACTGGGACCTTGGGGACTGGAGTCAGTTTGGCTGAAACATTGTGATATATAAAAAAAAAAAAAAAAAAAAAAAAAAAAAAAGGGACAATGAAACTAAATCCAACTGAAAGACATAACATAGTGTCTACTTCCATACAACCAACTCTCAGTTTTGGATAGGGACGCACTGATCCGATATGGTGGACCAGTATCTGCACTAATACTGACCCCGTTAAGTGGATCAAGTATCGCCCAGACATGACCTAAACTCTAGTGTCTAACCCGAGTTGAGGCATCTGAATTATTATTTAGTCAGATCAGTGCATCTCTAGCTGTTGGTACCATGTTGAACTTGCAGGAGATTACTGACGTGCATCTTATGTCAACAGCTTAACACGGGAACACTGCTGTTAATCAGGTCAAGAGTTTCACACACTGGGCAAAGTAAGTTCTATTAATAATGTTAACAGTCCTGCATAATCTGCAGCAGAGCCGCACATCTGAGTCTGAGGAAGTCATTTGTTTACTACACAAGACGGCCATTGGACATAAATGGGACTTACAAGTAACTGGTGGGTTGTATGAGGCCGCCTGGTCTGACCTCACAGAGGATGCTGAGCTCGGAGACAGCCCGTCGTCCTCTCTATGAAACCACAAGTTACAAACTGTAATATTAGATTGAATGTGGACAACTAGCAGGAACGCGGCAGAGAGACATACCTGGGTCTTTTGGAGGCTCCCTCTGGAGTCTCCGAGCGAGATGATCCGGGACTGGACAGAGGGGAGCTGGGTGCTGACCGCTTCTTCCACTGTGATTGTAAAACATGGAGATAAAGCTTAATAACTCCCCTCTATCTGTGCAGGGCTATGTGCACTCTAATGCAGTGTATAGTTGTTACCTGACTGAGGCCTAGTGAAGAACTGTAGGAGCTCTGGATGGGGTTTCTCCTTGTGCCCGGGGTTCCTCTTGGGGCATGGGCCCCACTGCCAGAGCTGATGGAGGATGTGCGAGACCTCTTCATGATGGAGTCTTCCGCCAGAGAGGCTATCCCTCTTTTCAGGTTTCCTGGCCTGCAGGAAGGAAAGGAAAGCATTTCCACCTACATTTAGACGGCCCCACTATACTTCTTACAGTGTTTTCACAGCGTTAAATACATAGTCAGTAAAACTGCCGTCACTTCAGTAAAAGTTAAACTTACTTAGGGACCAGCTGTGATGGTGTCCCGTTGGGCAGAAGAGGCTCAAAAGCAGAGTGTGCACTTCCACCGCTGTCATTACGCCTATAGGGGAATGGGAACGGGATTACAAACACGCATAACACTTCAACTGACTGACTGCATGAACACGGTCCTACAGAGCACTTAGTTGGAATATATTGATGCATGTTATAACGGGAAAGCTGTAGCCTCGCTAACCAGACTGATGTCACTTATACCGCAAGAAGGTATTCAGTTTGATAACACTAGAGTCTCCTTTCAGCTTCGTACCTTCTTTTGCTTTTCTGCTCAGTTGTTAAGCTTTTGTCCTCGTCCTCCACTTCTCTCTTGCGGCTTTCCTTCAGCACCTTGAGGACACTTTCTCTGGAGCAAGGGTCCACGGGGGCCCTGGGGAGCCCTGCACAACTCAGATGGTCCAAACTAAAAAAAAAACAAAAAAACGGTCCGGTCAGAGTTACCATTCTAACAGCAAAGCCACAGCAACACAACCAACAAAATCAGGCTGCAGATTAAGTGTTGACATGAATGTAGAGACCTGGGGGAGCTGTGGTGGTGGTGGTCCGGCCGGGCGATCTTCACAGTGACGGGGCTGAGGATAGCCGGAGAGTTTCGGGGGCTGAGGATGTTCTTCTTCCTGAAGCCTAAATCCCACTGGACAGGAGGCAGGACTCCCACCAAGGAGGCTCCTTGCTGCTGCAAGGGATAGTGACGCTGGGGGGTGATGGTGAATCTGCCAGCTGTGCCCAGAGGCTCCCTGAAAAACAAATATAAAGTAAGAGTAGATGCATGCTACCTGAATACAATAACACACATCTTCAATAAAAGATATTGTTGTGATCCCACAGATGTCTACTTTCTGAGAAGTAGAAGCCATTATTCTGGTTCACAGATTGACAATATTGCTATTTTCTCTATCCAGTATCCCTTTTAGAGGCAGCTACTATATACATTTTAAGTATCCTTAACGTTAATAATTAACGTTTAAAAAAAACCGCCAAGAAATTGAACCGTTATCTTCTGGACGCCACCGCCTCCTGACTGTAACGTGGTTTGGTTATGAACTCACCCAGCAAAAGACAGCCTCTTGTTGGGGCTGTAGACAGCATGGTTGGGTCGGGACAGTTTCTCCCGCAGCTGCTCTCGGGGGTTTCTCCCCGCTCTCGGCCTCACTGAGCCGGCGATTGGACTTTCGGGTTTCCCGATGTAACTCCCCATGAGGAAATCCCGAGGGCTGAAAAGAAAAGAGTCACTTGCCAAGGATTCCCTCCGATAAATCCCAGTTTCAACTATCCTTTCTCTGAAGTCTCCCTCTACGTCACGGAGCTCGGTTTTGTTTCTGCCGCTCTTGGTTCTCCCCCGCGCGGCCACCGACACGCCGGTTACCCCCCAACCCCACAACCAGCGCCGGAGGACGGACGGGAGGTTCACTCCAGGTCGCGGATTGAGGCCTAGCCTGGCGGGAAGCGGTTCTCCGCTGAGATAATAAAACACAATACAACACACAGCGATAATTAAAGTCACGAAAATAAATGTAGGAATAAAATAAAAAGCGAGAGTAACTATGCCTAGAGCTAGAAGAATCACTAAATGTTTCTCTCTAGGTGACATGGCGGCAGCGCGCCGCCGGAGGACTCTCATATCCCATCATGCTGCTCTTCTGACGCTACTTCTTCTTCTTTGGTTTTAAGGGGTGATGGACGGTTTGGTGCTGCAGCGCCACATAGCGAGCCGGAGTTGAATCATACTGTAGAGAATGTATTACAAAAAACACAAATTTCTTGATATTGAATAGTGAGACAGAATGGAATGATCTGCCATTGTGCATGCACATAGAAAACCATTGCTAACAATGTAATAGAGCTGTTATACAATTGACTGAACAAACATATCAAGTCCATTAAAGTAGAACTGTATTTGTTCTCAGACACAAGATTTAAAAAACAGACAAGGCAGTGACATATATATGTGAAAACATAGAGTACATAAGTAAGTAAAAAAAATAGGTTATAAGTTGAAAGCAATATAGAGAAAACTTGGTTGGGTGGTCAAGCTGATATTTGGATTTTAGAAGAGAAATGACTGAGGGTTTGAAAGACTGTTTGCATCTGTGCAGCTTTATAAAACAAAGTCAACATCTAACTTAGCTAGCTTATTCAGACATAGAAGGCACTGTTGGGGTTTTTTCTGAACATATTCAGCTATAGAGATTTCAACCAATCTCACAATCTTTATCACCATATGAAGTTTGCTCAGTTCTCACAGTCAGAGCTCATTTGGTATCAACAAATGTTATTATTATGTGGGGGAGTCTTAAAATATTTGTATTTTACTTGAGAATTTTCATTTTATTCTACTTTATACTTCTACTCCTCTATTCATCTAACAGCTTTAGTTCTTTGCAAAAATAATAATAATGTGATCAATAATTAAATGAGCTCTACCTCGACCAGCTACAACAATGCCATTCTGCATTTCAGTAAGAATCATTCAATAATGAAACATGAATTAACAAAGCAGTGACAGGGTCATTGCTGATGGTACTACGATGACAACCACAGTTCCATTCGCTGAATGAAGACCACAGAGTTGAACAAACTGGTGTTGAAAGGTCCAGAAAAAGCCAGGATGTAAGTGGACCTTTCAGTTAAGATTATTTTGTTCCACACTACTTTTTAATTTGCCCAGAAATGATCACAGACAGGAGGGTTCAACAGGATGTTTATTTTTAATTAAACGCAACATAACAATTTTCATAATGTGACAATAAAAACAAACCTTATTATACCCACGACAGAGCAACATAAATTATGGCTGCCCAGAGATTAATACTCATGAAGTATGAATGTTATAATTTATCAGGGAATATCACTTGAAGTCACTCATTATATGCGATGTTAAATGGGCAATCCTAAAGATTTCAGTCCTTGTTGATTTAGAATTTCTATCTACATAAAAACAATGAAATTATGCTCAGAGTGTAACAGTCTGGAGTCATAAACTTCAAGTTTTTCGAATTGTTTGCATAGTTTAATTTTTGGTTTGTATACAATGGAGAAAACTGTAATACAGCATTTTATTTCTGGGAATGTCGGCACAGACAGCCAATTTGTAATACTACAGACAATATATTGCAATATTGCAATACTTTCATCACTTAGCCATAGGCTCAATCACTTACTTTACTTAACAGACATTCATCTAAATGAAAATCTTCGAGATTGCCACTTTAACATACAGACCCAAGGACTATTATTTTAGCCAGCATTTTCTAAAACACAACCTCTTGTTTCTTTGCTGTCTTTTGCGCTGAGTGGGGACATTTGGACTTCAAACGTTTTGTCAAATGCACTGTACTCCACGAGAAAAGCTCCTTTCTCCAAGGAAATGCACGACTCAAAGCGGTGGCCCCAGAGAACCTCGTCCTCCGTGTAGGAGGTCCTCGCCTGGCATGTCATGCCTGCAACACAACAAATCATCAGAGAGCCAGCTAAATGTCACTTTATTGGAATGAGACCTGACGAATAAATTAAGCATTCACATCAGGACATATGTAATGTCGCATTTTAAATTGCCTATGACCATTGATATGCATATACAGCTTTTTCACTCCTATTATGGCGATCCATCCACACTTGGCACACTTGGCACCTTATAAGAACAGAGATTCATAATAGTGTTTTGAAACACATCAGAGATCAGAGAGAGTCAAAGTAGAACAGATCTGTATCCTGATATTCAAGCAGCAGGCCATGATCTTTCATCAACGCATCTACTAGATGCACCTTTTAACTCTTTGACAACTCTTCTTTTGAGGAAGAAAATGATCTAAAATTGCAACGTTCTGAAATGTACCTGCATTGGATATGAACTTAGTTGGAGGACAGCACAAGACACAAACACTTCTACAGACCTGATGCTTCCACGATGCCCTCCAGGATGACAATGATCTCAAAGGTCTCCCTCTTCAAACGCTCGGACCCCAACTCCCAGAAGGGGCTGCTTTTATTGATGACGTGGGTGATGGTCTGGGGTTCCACCAGGAGCAGCCTGTCCCCCCCGGTGTCGTAGCCCAGGTTGATTTCCGACTGCTCCAGTGGGATGAACTCGCCCTCCTTTGTCTGCCTGGACTTGATCAGCTTGGCACGGATTTTGGCATCCACCATGTGGCTCACTCTCAGATCACCAATGCGGAAGAGCATGCACAGCTTTTCGTCACGCTCACATATGACGCAGTGCTTGCTGAAGGTCAGCGTCTGGGCTCTCTGCTGTGGCCGGGAGATTTTAACAAACATGCAGCCCACCATCAGAGCATCGATAATGGAGCCAAGGATGGACTGGACCATCAGGATTACCGTACCCTCGGAGCAGTTGGCTGTCACCATCCTGGAGCCGTACCCAATAGTCCTCTGGCTCTCCAACGACAGCAGCAGGGCTGAAAGGAAACTGTCAACATTTTGGAAACATGCCTTCCATTGTGGGTCGTGAACATGTGTAATGTCGTCACGCAACCAGGCACCGAAGAAGTAGATTCCACCAAAGGCCACCCATGTGAGAATGTAGCACATAGTGAAGACGAGAAGGAACCAGCTAAACTTGAGATCCACTAATGTGGTGAAAATATCTGAGAGGAAGCGACTCTTGTCTGCAATAGGTCCCAGATTGACCCTGCACTTGCCATCCTTGGTGACGTAACGTTGGCGCAGATTGCTGGCGGTGACATACGGTGAGTGCTCATCACCCAGGAGCTTACAGCGCTTCTTGTGACTCTTTGCAACATGCAGCTTCTCGATGGCAGACACGGGAATGTTTCCGCCGCTGCCAGTGGAGCCTACCGGTTGCCACCTCGAGCTGAAGCGCTTGAGGCCTTTGCTGCGATGCAAACGCTGAGGCTTTGGCGTCTCCTCTCCTGGTTCCAGAGGAGCTGCTTGGATAGTGTGCGGTTGGGGTTGGGGCTCTTGCTCAGCCAAAGTCAGAGCGTGAGAGGACTGGCTGCAGGAACTCAGGGAGGGGGAGCCCTCCTGGGATGGTGGGAGTGATGAGCACTTAGCATAGTTCAAGTTGTGGATGAGAGAGGTTCTTTTGGTGGTCCTTATGGCAGCAACAGTGGATTTAGCTGTAGCCTGAAATGAAGGAAGATGATGCATCACAAAAGTACAAAACCATTTAATAAATGATGAGTAGATTCATAAGTTTTGTCCTATTGTCCTATTCTAAAGTGTCCAGAATGTGGCAGAGTAATGTGGCTGTAGATGTGGCCATGTTGTGCTAGATACTGGAGGACACCACCAGTGTATCTTTTATAGATCCAAAAATTAAATTGACTGAGGCCAGGCGCCATGATCTGATCTAAAGGTGGGGACTGGTGCCATGGACCACAATGTATGGTTTCCAAACTAGTTCAAAACCATCTTGTACATTAAACAGGTTTGAGGTGAGCACAAAGAAACGGTTCCTTTTCAGCAGACTAATGTGAAAGCAGCATGATACATCTTTCTGCACAGTGAAACTCAAACATCCAAGTGAAGTAACAGTAGGTAAAACACATTTTTGAGTGGAGTGGGACATCACATAATTAAAGAAAGCTGTACTTTGAAGGTGCAAGGAGTGCAACGGTTGGATTCAGACTGTGGTTGGGGCAGGTATGCCATCAGATGTTTAGCAATGAGAGTCTGCACTGGGGGGATGGAGGTCCTGCGAGGCTCGTCCCTGACGGGGCTCCTGATGGGACTGTTGCACTGAACGTTCTGTAGAGTCTCTTTGCTGCACATCACAGTGGAGATCATTGCTGAGATCCTCCAGATGTGGATTTCACTTCAGGTTTTCCGTCTGTTTGGGCAATGAAATTAAAGTGAATAACGTCAAATATGTCCGTTTTTAACAGGCAACTGAAGCTCCCTTGTAAGTGTTGCTTCAATACTTCTATACAAGGGTTGTGGAAATGGATAAGAGCACAATAATGATAATTTAGACAGTGGTGAAAGCACTCAAGAGGTTTGGAGATTCATTCCTCAACCTCCAATTCCTTATCTTTATTTAGATTTTTCTGCCACCCTTCTACGAACAAATCTCTGAGATCACCCTAGATACGCTTATTGATGACGCTGTGATGATGCCAAAAGCAAATGTTGCTTTACTTCCTCATCAGCATAACATGAGGTCTCATCTGTCTGAAGTGGACTAACCAGTGTCTCAGTCACCGCTCCAATTTATTACACACGTGGGGATTATCTCTAATCCTCAAAATTAATCAGAGAAACACCAAGGAACACGATGGATTTGAAAAGATTACAAGAATTTGCCAGAAGGCTTAGAGAAAGCATTATCCAGATGTGTCCCATTGAAGTGTTGTAAATCCATGTGTCTCTGTTTGAACAGTGCTGTGATTATTGTATCACAACAGTAACAAACAATGTAAAGTTTCTGAATCTAAACCACACATGCGATCCAGTTATGTGGTGCAGCATTTCAGAGCATCCGATCAGATAGACAGGATTTTATCCTCTCAAACAGGCAGAAATAGACATAAATTATTTTCTGAATCTCAGTGTTCCTGGATTACTTTTAATAACTACAAGTTCCTGGATTATGCACAGGTGCTGTGATTTGTTTTGATTTTGTATCTCCTGACGTACGGAGGATGGAATTTGTTTTATCCATACACAAACACAGGTGGCAAGAAAGAAAAACGTGTTTACAGAAACATCAGACATCCTTCGTAATTCTCAAAGAAATAGTAAAATGCTATACTTTTATGTAAATTATGATGTACAAATATTCTTAATATGACCTATAATTTACATGTATTGGAATTAGCCTTTTTTTCTGATGTTATATAAACTAAACAATCAATCAGTTAATGGAGAAAATAATCAACAAAAGATTCAATAATGAAGACAAAATGTGAGTGGCAGCCTTAAAATTATTATTCAGAAATTACAACCCCGTAAAATAAAGCAATACAAAAATAGATTTAATATACCATTGAATCATCAGCTAAATTACAACACATAAACAACTTAAATAATTTAGGTATTTAATAAGTTAAGTTTATAGAACATTAAGGTTACAATGATTTAAATGTTGAAAAATCTGAAAACTACACTCCAGATCTACACAGCAGTTTAAATTGTTAAAAAAATCTAGTATTTTCCTTTTAAAATACTGTTAATTACTGTAACTGTTAACATATGTACACTGGAAATAAAAGCATGTTTACATAACAATCTTTCAAATAAACAAAATGTCCAATATCCATGTTTTTTCCCCAGATTTATCTGCTGAATAGATCCCTACAAAAAGATAGAATAATAACATACCTATAGAGCATACTTTAAGATGAATACAGCTGCTGCCAGAACTCAACTTCCTTGTTGGAGTCATCCAGTTTGATCCGACGAAGGAGGCATGAAGTGAGTGAGGAGGTGCTGCTGTGACCGTCCAGCTGTTTGTCTCCTCCCACCAGCGTCATTCACAGAGCAAATACTGACAAAACTCAACCCAAAACAATGTACCGTACTGCATGTTGTGGCAGCTGCAACTCCAAAGAGAAATTATTATCATGAAGTGTAAAAATAAACTTCACTAAATAGCACTTTTCTTAACTCAGTTTTAAACCATTATTCTCTTTGATTGATCATGTGTGTAAGTTTACATTCCTCCTGAGAAGCAGTAAGGTTTATTTTCCTCAAGAAGTGTCCAAAAAGGAAATGGTTTATCCTCTGACAAGCATGAATGTGCTCTTCCCATTACATTTGTGTCTCTTTGGTTTAGGGGGAAATTTTGGCCTGCTGGTGGTGCAACGATGAGGTCATAGGTGCCTTAAAACATAATGAATCATTATGTGAGGACTGTGAGCTGACTTAAACTTCGAAAGTCATTACACGGCAACTGACTAAAGTGTAGGCAGTTACAATTTCTTCCTAATAACATATCATTATATTCATGAAATCAAAGTTTGCAAAAAATTCTGAAAAGTTGAGTCTTTTGGTTTATTTGGACAAGTAATAAATACATTACAAAGAGTTCTGTTTAATGGCTGGAGAGGCGAGGTCAAGGGTATCTTTGTCAGAACTAAGTGGTCCTTTAGAGGCATTAAGGTTCAAACAAACTTTCTCCTGAAATTACATCAGTACAGAAAAACGGAGACAAGCAACAGAAGAAGTTTGATTAACAATGTGCAGCAAAGTTAACCCTGGATACGACGTCACATGTCAACAGATGGCAGGTCGCTGGTTACACAACCTCAGTTGACTTTGTCGTGGTAAACCCCCAAAGCTATAGGACCTAGGCTGCTGATGTAAAGAAGCCTTTGCGTAATCTCCGCACGACTGAATGCTGATGAGGAACATATCCCACAGATTGATTACAACCAGCTTATACCTCCATCAGACAGGGCAACTATGTCTCTGTGACAAACTGTTGGACCACACATGTAAATGCATATTTTTAATGCAACAGACAACGGAAATGAATAAAGGCATGAATCATATTTTCCTCAGAGGAAAAAGTGCTGTAGTATCTTCTTTTGCTCCAAGTGTCTATTTGATTTTGGTCAAAGCTACAGCTCTCCTCTCAGTATTCTGGAACAAGGCTCGGATCAGATTCTTCACCTCCGAACTGGAGAACTCAAACGCCAGCGGACCTTTCCCGTCAGCCCACCTGTGGAGAGGAACCACAGAACAATCAGCCAATCACACGCATTAAAGGAGAAATACAGTATGTGGTAACCAGAAGCCCTTCTTCCAACACTGAAGAGGCACTCACACAAAAGTGAGTTTTCTAAAAAGCCTAAAAAAACAAGTTTCCTTCTGACCTGTCGACTATCTCCTGCAGGTTGGCCCGCAGCACAATGACCAGCTCCTTGAAGCTACTCCACTTCCTCACATACAGAGGCACTTCCTCCTGATACTTCTTGTTCTTGTTTTCCTCGGCTAGAGGGATGAAGACCAGCGGACCTTCCTCGATGATGGTTTGGCACAGAGTGTGGAGGTGCTCCCCGTCCTCGGAGGAAATATCCTGTAGACGGTCAAAACGAGAAATAAAATCCATCCAAAATGAACCCACAATCAGCAACGGAGTTATTCAAATATTGAATGTTTTTCTGTAGTTTTACCACACTAAGGCCTCTGCATCTGTATAAGCAAAGTCCTACGTTTCTGAAGAGGGACTACCATTTTTTTTTTGAAAAAGGACAAACCTCCAGCATCATGATTTTGGCGATGACCTCTGTGATGGCCGTGTTGAGGAGGTTGCCCATGGCCTTACAATAGATGCTGACTGGAAGGACATCCTGCCACACTGTGCCCAACTGCTTCAACTGATGGATGACCTACAATCAAGCAGACTGATGATTACTGCATGAAAGAGAAGCAGTGCGTGAATGAAAACATGAATTGAGCCTATTATAGCCTGCACTTTGGAACACAATGCAGCCTCACAAATTGAAGAGCTGAAACACTTTTTTTTAATGATACACTCATTATTACACCACGGTTAAATTATATTTTCAAGGTCTTTGCGCTCACCTGTCTTACTGCTTTGCTGGCTGCAATGTAGTTGTCTTCATCATCCAGGTTGCAGAAATTGTGAGTGGTGGAAAGTCTCTCCAACAGCTCCGCTCTCTGGACGTTCATCTGTGCCAAGAAGCACTGGGCGCCTGGAGGAAAAGTGTGCTGAGCATATTTCAAGGCAATCTGCAGATTAGCTGTTGATATATTGTTTGCAAAAGAAATGATGACTTGTTGTCCGTGGACCGTCAATACCCGAGAACAATTGTTGGAGATGAATTTCTGTATTAAATTCAGCGGCTAGTTGGCCAGCAGTTGTAGAACTATTTGTTTACCAAGTTTCCGGAATCCGGGCACCATGTCAACAAATGTTGCAACGCCCTCGCTGAGGGGCTGAGGCAAGCGAGCACTGAAGTGGTGGCCTAGGGTGAGCAGGTGGTGGGCCAAGTACATGCAGTTGTTGTGCTGGATGGCAGCCAGGTGAGGGAACTTGAGCAGGTTCTCCCTGGGTGGAGGAGCAGAGGAAAAAAGGAGGCAACCATTCACACCTTCAGGAGAACTGAGTTGGATTGAATGCTCTATGTTGAATTATGGAAACGTCCTTACTTGTGGTATGTCGGGACGACGTCGTAGAACAGCTGGAAGATGTTTCTCACGGTAAAGAAGAGTTGTAATGCACTGAAAAGAAAGAGGAGCACATGAGCTTTACGGTGCTTTTTAATGATTGGCTCACATCACTGTTGATGCACTAAGAGTCTCTACAAGATTAACAGGAAATGGAATCCCTCAGAGGGGTCTTGTTTTCCCCATTTAGAAACATTGGACTATTACAGGAGAGTTTCAGGGCTCCGAGCGCTGAAACATACCATTGTGTGGAGCTTCCAACAGCTTCACACAGGGTGTTGAGTGCCAGCTCCATCAGCTGCTGCACTGACTCGCTGATGCGACAGGCCGGCAGACACAGGCTCCACGCAGACAGCTGCTTCGTGTTCTCCATCGTCATCTCATCCTTTGTGGTCTCTTGCTTCACCTTCAGCTCTGAAGCTGGGGCCGGCAGCTTGGGCAGACGCAGCTTGTAGTCCGGTGTGATCTAACGGAGGAAGATTGGGGGAAAATAAAGTATGCAATAGCTTGTCAGGCTATGCAAGAGCATTAACCACCAAATATCGGAAATGCAACCTAAAACATGTTTTGCGTTTCAGGCTATAGCAACTGAATCTATATCCAGTCTCCAGGTTATTCATGGGGACATTCAGCCCTGGCTCCTGCATACTTTGATGGTGTTGTGCATCTTGGAGGTCATGAGTTTGCGGGCCGCCACGATGACGTCTTTGCACTTCTTGCTGGCAAAGTGACAGTTGACATCCCTGGCGTATTTGAGCAGCTCCGTGGAATCGCCCTGCAGATACTCCATCTCCTTCAGAGACTTCTCAAACTCCTCCGTTTCCTTAATCACCTTGAAATGCAGGCAACAAAAAAAACATATCCAGTAAAAAAGTAATTACTATATGTTACATCGTTATACCAAACGGAGTGCTGTTAGGTCCTTACAGTGTTGTATTTCTCCAGCTGGCTGCTGTCAGTGGGGATGGAGTAGAGCAGACACTCGTGGATGATGCACTGGGAGATTTCCTCCCAAATCAGCTCCCCCAAGATAGCCGAGAGCTTTTTATCGCCAATGGACACATCTGGAGAATACCAATAATTAAAAACACAGGGACATTAAGCAACATATATCATTTCTATACGGACCCAGCTGTACTGTACCTAGTAGGTGTGAGCGCAGTGTGCTGAGCACCAGGAGCAGCTTGCTGTAGACTTGTGAGGGAGTGGATTTCTCATTGGGGCTCTCCTCCAAACACTGTAAGGCCATGATGGTTCCCTCGCCCTGCTGCTCCGTTACCCTCACCGACAGCGACGGGTACATCACCAAAGGTTTCAACATGGTCTTCAACAGCACCTGACCTGATCGACAACAACAGAAATTAGCACTGAGCAGGTTCTGAGCCGGGAGACATTGTGCTTCAGAGCTAGATCTATGGATTAACCGGGCCGATGCCCACATCAGCAGTTACACAAAACTACAGCGTATAAATGGCAAACATATGCCACCAGAGAGCACTGACTAGATACAGTTTACAACTTTAAAAAGTCCCGCTTATGTTGATGACACGTGTCTGGACGGTATGAAAACACAATTTAAATAGATTATGACAGTACTGCATATCTAACGATGCTCTTACTGAAGAGTTTGATCTTGTGCTGAAGGTCTCCTTGGATGGCCAGAGCTTGCAGGACGCTGCACAGCAGACCAGGTGGTTTCTCTTCACCGTCCTTACTGCACGCATGGCTCAGGTTCAGCTCCACCTTCAGGAAGGACTTCAGACCTGCGGGCTCTGGTGCACACATCTAACGGTCATTACTAATGCATTGCCCTGTGAGTATTGGTTTACAATCTTCTGAATGACCAGTAACACATGTACACAATAGAATGTATGCCTACATGTAGCCCCTGCATGGAAGAAAATACATTCTCAGTAAAGTCACCTGCAACTTTAAGACAACACTGAATGCTGTTACATTTGAAATGTTGTTTGATGAAACTACCTTTTGTAGCCAAGGGTTAAAAGAGTATACTTAATATAGTTGAATTAGTCCCAATATCTGACATACGTATTGAAAAAGTTTTCTGAGAAAAGTCTTACCCTTTGAGGACGGTAATCTCCAGATGACGAGGCTCTTCCATTCGTCTCCAAGGTGGTAAATTAAGTTCTCTCTCTGCACCGTCAACTCAGAGCTGAGAGCGCTGAGCAGCGGCAGCTGGGAAGTCTTCCAGACCTTCAGGGAATCCACACTCGCCCTTGCCTAGGAAAATAAAATCAGTCAAATCAGTATCAATCAGGATATTGTCAAGTTAATTATATCTATATAGCCCAATATCACAAATAAATAGATATTTAGCATGCTACATATCTGGAATTCATCTGTCGAGGAACATGGAAAAAACGGAAATAAGCTAAACACTACACTGACTGACACCGAGATGTTGTTTGTCGGGTTGTATGTGATGTTGTTGTACTTTCAGGTGTATTAGTGGTAGCTGACAGAGTGATTAGCGTACATACAGAAGGATCTAAATCAGCCCTTGTACAGAGTGGAGGTGCCGTTGTGTAGACGTGACGTAAGCAGCTCTTACTCTTTCCAACTGGTTGGCTGCATCAACGTACTTCTTGTCCAGCAAAGCTTTGTTGAACTCCTCCATTGCACTGTGAAACTGAATCACACAGAAGAGATGTTACAGCCACAGAAACATTCAAACAGGTCAATTATAAATGCTCAAAGCGACAACTATTTCTCTGCTAATGCCATTCTGAGAGCTAGACTTGTAATGAATATATGGCGAGCACAAAGCCCTACCGGGACAATGCCTTTAATAATCGTTATTATGAACTCATCAGAGAAAGAAATAGAAAAATAATAGCCACAGTCTGGCTATTAGAGCCGTATGGTCCCGTCATGTCAAATTCCTTGTATGTTCAACATACCATGGCAATAAACGATTCTTATTCTAATGGTATGGAACTGACACTATGACACTATTAATTTGATTTAAATTATATTTTACTTAACAAATTGTCATGCATGTTGTACCTCTTTTAGATGTCCAAGCATTGTTATGACGATAGTGTTTTTCTCCAGCTGCTGCTTCAGCTTTGCATACTCGGCCACAGCGACGTGGATGTTCTGCTGCACCTGTGTCCACAAACACAAACTCTGGTTAAAAGCTCTTCAGGCAATCTGACTACAATCTAAAGACAGCTTCAGACATACCTCAGTCTCAATGCAGTTTTTAAGGACATCCATTTCTTTGGAGACCTCATCAACCTGGACCATCAGCTCCTCAGATTGTTGAAGACTAGGGAGGAAGTCACTGTACCGCTTGTTCATCATGTCACATACATCTTCCTGTTAAAAGAAAAACATGAAGCAAACAAGAGTTAAAAGATAAATTGTAGCGAGATCGACCTTCTGCTTCAAGCCGAGAGCATTTGTTTGCAGTTTGTTTACAACCGTTAGTGAATGGCTGTAAGTCTATAAGGACATTCATCCACTGATGAAACAGTATTTGATGTAAATATAATTTGGCTTCAACATGTAGCTAACATGTAACTAACCTCAAATGTGTAACTTCTGTACAGTAACGTTACATGAGTAAATGTTATTTTATTAAGGATTCAAATAACGGTGCAGTTTAATTGACTATAACAGAGCCACGTAGTCTTCTCCACCACACATGCTAACAGACTTGCTAATAATAATGCACTAAACTATTTGGATAGTAGTAGCTAATTGAATGGCTAGTGTTAATGTTTATATGCAGCTGCGTGTTATTTCACGGATAAACGTGAAACAGTAGCAAGCGTTGGTCAAAAGGTCAGAGAGGTTTCATGCCTTTCATGTGTTAGCGCTAACTGCTAGCGTTGGTTCAAACTTTACTTAGCTTGACGTAGCTAATGCTATGCTAGCTAGTCGATTACCTTCGTATCTTCCACTTTACGCGACATTTTGCTAATTTTACTGGACAGGTCCTCTTTCTCCAGTTTGCCAGAGCTGGCAAGCACTTCGGTCACAAACGACGCCATGCTGTATCCACACAGTTACGTTATTAATGTTGCACAAAAGTAGTGACAGACCAGCACAACAACAACTCAGAACCCGCCAGGTGGCCTGATTGGTCCCGACATGACGGAGACTGGATCCTCCGCCCAGAGGCGCGTCAGCGGAAGTGCAAAAGTGCTTGGTCGTCACGTGATTCACGTAGGCCCAACCCCCTGAACCCTCGGGGATTTTGACATAACCTGGTAAATACGTTATTATGTTACATGACCAGTAGGTGGCAGCATGCACCTTCAACGTTGGTTTCTAGTCCGCCATTAAATTGAAGAAGAAGAAGAAGAAGAAGAAGAAAAAAATAAGACGAAGAAGAAGTTTTTTTCACTGTTGTTCTTGTCGTTTACATTTGCAAACTCTGCAAACAGTTAGCTAACACATTGTATGTGGTTGTGCATACGAAAAATACAAAAACAAAACAAAAAGAAAAGTAGATTTGTGCTCAAACAAACATGCTAGCTTAACTACCCGCTTAGCTAAAATCAAACCAATAGCGTTTTTTCGAATGCTTTACGTTACTTGCTAAATATTAGCTTAATGGCAGACAGTTGGAACACGGATACCGGTGAAGCTGTGTATCGGTCCCGGGATGCTGTCAAGAACTTGAGAATACGGTAAGTAAACTGTAACATTAGTTTATCTGCAAAAAACTCTGTGTTAAATTAATCTTCATATTTGATGATCGCTGCTCTCAAGTGGAAACCGGTGTTTCGGTTTATCAAGCGACCGTATTAACTGGACACTTTCAGTCAAACGCGTCTGTGGTTGTCATAGTTACGACAGCTGTTGACATACACGTTCGGCTGAGAGACACCAGTTAACGCGGTCGCTTGATAAACCGAAACACCTGTAACACTGTGCATGATTGGTAACCTTAATACTCTGTTCTTGTGATCTTGATCCTTTGGTCCTTAATCCGTGTAGCGCAACTTCTTACTATATGTTCTGCGGTGGTGGAATTTACTTAAGTACTTAAGTACACATTCGATGTACTTGTACTTTACTTGAGTATTGCCATTTTATGCAACTTTAAACATTTACGTTAGTGTTAACGTGACTCCACTACATCTCAGAGGTATAGCTATATAGTTCTACAGCAGTAAAATGCAACATATACATTAATGCAATCCAGAAACATCACGTATAATGGTGGTGAGTTTTCCCAGCCTCAGGACGCGTTATCTCATCACCTATCTATTTGTTCCCCCCCCGCCCTGCTTTAGTGTTTGTCTAGAGAGGGTGACCTCCACAGCAGCCCTCTCTAAGCACCTGCAGCAGCAAGTTCTGTCCCAGCAAGACAGAGGTGCCATTGAACTGGAAACCCTCACCTCACAAGGCCACACAGGTACAAACATTTGTATTCTAGGAGAAGGACTGATGGTGAAATTGATGGTCGGTCTGGACAGTTAGAGTTTTCACTTGTCCACATCAAACTCCTTCGAACTTGTTGGTTTAATACTCATCTGAACTATTGATGGCAGCTGACTTTTCGTTTTGTGTGTGCCTCTAACTCAAAACACAGTATGTCTTGACTGTATGATTTGAATGTAACAGATATTGTGTAGAACTTGTATTAAACCATGCATACATGTTTTAGGGTAGATGTTTCCTCCACAGCATATTTTAATAACCTGACATTTCTGTTACTCTGTCACCAGCTGACAATGAGGAGGAGTTGGAGGTGGGCTGGCAGGAGAAACTCTTCAGTCAGGTAGCACTTTTGATTTGTTACATATCCTCAACATATTATAATGATTTAAAACAAGTTAAAGGTCAAGAGTAAATGCTCATTTTGCTATTATTGCTTTAAACCCCACCTCCTCACCTCCATGCCTCTCTGTCTGTGGTCCCAGTATGAGATGGAGCTGTTCCAGAACGAGGCAACATGTCAGACCCCTCTGGACCGTCAGTACCACGCAGAAGTCAAGGCCCTGAACAAGGCCAAGGGCCAACGTAATCACAGGATTTTCACATACACTGATCATGACCGCTACACCAGCTGTCTTCCATTGCACCAAGTGGTAGGTTAAACTGTATCCTATGTCAACACAATCATCCAATATTTCACGTTACAGCGTTTGATTTTCAGACATTTTTTACATATTTCTTGGATATTTTCCACAATTATTTTCACATATTACGAATATTTTTGGGATATTTTTCATAAGCCCATTGGTTCCTCTGATCACTTTGAAAAGACAATGGCTCTGACAAACAGAGGGATTTTATTTTATTCTGATTTTCATTTTAGTGAGGATCTTTATAGTTGTGATAACTATGACATTTTTTACAGTAAGATTAACTTGTTTGACAGCTTGGAGTTACACACAAACAAGTTAGTAAGTGCTGTCAGTCCAACACGATTCTACAATTATTGTCTGTAAATGTGTTTGTAAGCAGCTTGTTGTTTTTTCTGATCCTGAAATCAGACTTCCACTGACTTATTGACCACAACCAAATCCAGCCCCACATTCCTGGCTGAAAGGATGGCCAGCGTGCGACACAGACGGCAGGACAGACGCACCATGTAAGTGAAGCACCAGCTTACTTATTTAAACAGATTTATAACCAGATTGTCTTTCGTGGGGAAATTCACTTTGCCTATTCTCAAAATGCATGTAATTAGATTCTCCCCTTATAAATAAGTTTCTGTCTGTGCAATGTACACTATGTGCATTACATTGTGTAAATACAATGCAATCAATCAAAAATATTTCATTCAAATTATGCTTATTAATCCTCAAAGACAGTACTTGTACTGTTTAATGTTTGTTACAGTCATGTGATAGGATGGTCTGGCATGTTTTGCAGGGATTGTAGTGTCCCCAAGTCAAAGATCGTCAACTGGGAGCCCACAGCGGAGTTTGTGAAGAGCAGTCATGTGGTGAATAATGCCATGCAGACCATGCATATCATGGGAGACATGGGCCCCCCTGGAAGGTAAGACCTCCTTTCCATTCAGTTCACTCTTGAGGGATTTGACTTGCAGCACGGAGAAAACAGACCCATCCATTAGTGTCATTATTGTCACCTGCTAGCTTTATTGTTCTGGATAAACAAAGTCTTGCAGCTCAGAAATTGAGTAAGAAGACAAGGAACCATTTGCAGGTTTCATCGACAGCATAAAATAAAGTCATCTGTGAATGTTGTGTGGTTCAGTTGTGATTCTTCTCTCTGTGTATTTGCTTTCTCAGGCTGGGCCAGAAAGAGAATGAGTATTTGCTGGTAACCATAAAAACAGACGGCAGTGGAACAGTCATCGTAAAGCCTGACTTCAACAAAGACAAAGAGCCTTACAGGCAAGTTCACAATATGACAGGAGACTGTTTGTGCCTCCAGTAGTGATGGATATCACATCAACGTGTTTTAAAATAACGTTGTGACCCGGCAAGGAAGTTAAAGTTGCACTGTGAGTTTTTAGCCACACTCGTGACTCAAACAATAAAGGGATGCATGTTTTTGGACAAAAATAAACGAATACCTGTTCGGTGTGTGTGTGTGTGTGTGTGTGTGTGTGTGAGTTGTTGTGCAGGATTGTAACAGCGGGGGAGAAGAGAGAAGTTTGGCGCCTCACTCTTGAGAATGTGTGCACCACCATGCAACCAGAGGAAAAGGAGAGGGAGCAGAACATGTACAAAGACGTGAGCTCATCTCCATCATGTTTCCTTTAGGACAAGAGCAGCATTGAAGAGTTAAGCTTTTAATGTTCGTGTTCATATTACTGATTATGGAGTCAAACAACACGTCTTTTCTCTGACTCTAGCTGTACGTACGGCACAAGGAGTACCTCAATAGCCTTGTCGGACAAGACTTTGAAATGGTAAGTATACTACTGGACCCCTCAGCCTAATATTATTGTTCTCATTATGCTCAAGAACTTCTTGTGGTTACTGTGATTCACATTTTTTGACTGTTTTATACCGTCATTACCTGCTGACTCCTCACTCCTTTAGCATGGGCAGCGAGTGAACAACAACAGCTTCAGCAGCAAAAGGCTAAAAACAAGCCTTACAGGCCAATTTTGGGCTTTTATCGTGGCTCAAGAACTGACATCCATAAAAAGGTTTAATTCCATTTTGAACTAGGGCACCTGCAGATTAGTTCCATATCCGATATGTTATGATCCCCTAAAGTAAGACATGATACGAGATGAATAAATCACCTCTTTTGTTATCTTCGCTGCCGTCTTGTCTGTACACTCTCAGCTCTCTAGTCTACAGAATGCACTTTTTCTAGTTGGAGCTGAATCTGATCTGAAAATACGGATCCGTGCCTTTCATAGCCTCCCAGAGGTTCACGGTTACATATTCAAATAGCTTGTTTTGTGCGATCAACAGTCCAAAACACAAAAGATGTTCAATTTACCTTCATGTATGAGAGCAAACAGCAGCAAATCCTCGCATTTGAGAAGCTTGAACCAACACGTTTGACACCTTTGCTCAAAAATGATCTTAAAAATTAACATTAGACATAAAACAAAATATTAAACAACCTAATTAACACTTTTTATGGTGGTCCGTTTAGGCATTTCACTTCCTGTATGTCTCTCCCTTAGCCTCCGATAGGTATTCTGCGTTACCTGATGAACGGAGAGATAGGTGAGAAGAAACGCTGCCATCACTACTGTATATATTTAAAAAATGCCTATCTTTGGCATTTAAATATCCTTCTTCTCTTTCACCCAGTCTCAGCCAAAGGCTTTGAATATGATAACTTATACATCCACTTCTTCATGGAACTGCCTAACAGTAAGTCACACATCGTATATGATACTATTTACGTCGCGACACTTGGGTATGTTGAAACCTTTTTACATCAGTTAAACTAAATCCTGCTTGTATATCTTGTTTGTTTAAGACTGGTCCAGCTTGCCACTTCAGTCTCTCTCAGGGGTAACGCAGACGTGCCGGGCCAAAACATTAGGGAAGGTGTGTATACTCCACAAGGGACTGGAGAACAGGTTCAGGGCCTGGCAGCTGACATTTGTTAAACTCCCTAATATTCTTTCTGCCAACAGGAAAACGTAGCGTTCTTCAGTTACCCCTTGAGCTTTGAGGCTTTCTACATGTGTGAAAAGGAGAGCGAGGGTCAGTGTCAGCCATGGATTATTGCGTTTGAAGAATTTGGCTCATGCATTAGTTCGATTTAAGAGATGAGACTGATACATGACTTTTCTCCTTCTTTCAGAGTCAATTCCCCAGTGGCCAGTGATCTACTTCAAGGTTCTTTCTCTGGACTCCTGGCAGCGCTTTCGAACTGAAGGCTACGGCTATCTGCTTTTTCCTGCCATGCCGGGTATGCTGTGTACACTGTCAAAGTTGTTGGGTTAAAAATTGGGGCGGCATTGTCTTTGGTCTTATTTTTTCCTGCGTTTCACGTTTTGTGTGTGCCAGGAAAACATACAGTAACATGCCACACGTGGAGACCCCTCCAGACGGGGACCGTCTCTGCACTGAGGCGCTTCTTCATCGGAGGGTCTCCGGAGCTTGAAGACCACAGCTATGTCAGAATACCAGGGACCTTCAAGGTAGGCTCAAACCTCTGTGGAAGAGTAAATATCATAGTATCTCTTTAAATCACATTTAAAGTTATCTCGTGGAGTTTTCTTGTAAATAAACACAGCTCTGGTTACATTTACTTTTTGTGATACAACCTGTTGATGTGTAAGTATACACTTTATTATACTGAAGAATGTTTTTTGTTTTTCATACTTCCATATATCATTGTAGGGAGAGAGGCTGAGTCGCTTTGGCTTTTGTACTGAAACCACAGGAAGTGTCACCTTTAATCTGCACTGCATCCAGCAAGCCAGGTAAGAACACCTTGAATATGTCAGTATGTGTACAGACTGTCTTTGAAATATTTCATTCATCATCATCACTTATACTATTACATGTTTTAATTCCCCGTACAGTTGCTGTATAGTGTGGTTCAGTGTGTGTTGTTTGTGTTTCAGGGCATTTGTTGACGCCACCATGTTGAAGAAGAGGAGGCAGAAAGTTTTTGACCAGCTGGGAGGATTTAGTCAGCAAGGAGCTGTTTGCACCATCCTTGGTAAAGACATTCACTCATAATTACTTATTTAGGTTCTGGAGGATTAGTTTGAAGGCTAAGTTGTGTGAGAAATCAGCTCTTCAGGACCAGTGGAGCCAAAATATTCAACAAACAGCATGATGAACAGAAGCACTTGTGTTTTAGACCTACTTTGTGTGAAATGAAAGGACGGGCATTAACAAGCAAATATTGTTTGTCTTCATCTATTAACAATTTGTTTTTAAGTTTTTTTTTTTTTTTTTTGTTTGTTTTTACTGTGTAGATTTACTATTTTCAATACATCTTTTTTTTCTCTGCCAGAGGCCTTCCAGAGGGCCAGGAAAAAGATGCAAGAGGCCCGAGAAAGTCTTCCCAGAGACCTCGTACACACCACCTCCCAACTTCAGGTCGAATCCTCTGCATAGGTGTTCTAATGGTGGAGGACTGTCATTCTATCAAATACATTAAAACATCCAAATGGCTGACATCTACTGTGTAGAATTGTAGCCACATTACCAGCAATTAAGAGTTGCCGTTTAAAATATTGCACATTTACTGATGGGACCATGATGTACTGTAATGAACGGTTTCTTATTGCTATTTATTCTTTGTAAAGAAACGTGTGTTTGGGTAATAACTTTGGTAAATATGGAATATATTTGGTAATGAATAAGGAGCAAAGCCAATATGCCTACTCAGTCTGGTATCACCATACATTGTATTGTTTGTACTGTCACTGTTTGGCTAAGATTTGAGTAAATAGTCTCTTTTTCAGAGTTATAGACGCAGTGATGCTTGTGAAAACTAATGTACAGAAAATATAATACTTTGGATTTAATATTTTCCATTGTTTATTTCAAACAGAATCATATTTGTGGCGATACAAATGTTTTTTCATGTGAACTATAACCACCATGTATTTTTCTCTCATTATTATTATTATTATACATTCAAATTTCATATTCTTTGTATATGCTAAGTACTTAATATACAAACAGTCACAATAGCGCTGCACTTAAGTTACTTTATACTTCTACTACACTACATCTTGATTGTGCTTTTTACTTTACTACTTTTTTTGATAACTTTAGTTACTTTGCAGATTCTGAATATTAATACAAATATAATCGACTGATACATATAATGTATTATTGATAAAGTTACCCAGCAGTATATAAAGTAGTTGTAATTAGCCCCACCTTTACCAGCTGTAACATTAGTGATGCTTTCACATCACACATTGACTTTTGTTAAAAAATCATGGTGTGATTTTTGACAGTTCCTTCAAATTTAATAAACAAATTAGTTCAGCCTTTTCAAGTTCAGACTTTACTTTGGCTAAAAGTCTTATCTCTTGCTCAGAGAGAGATAGTCATTAATGGTTTTATTACCTCTTGGTCAGATATCTGTAATTCCTTGTATGTGGGCGTGGAACAGTCATCTCTGCAGTTTGTACAAAGTGCAGCTCCTCGTCATCTCACTGGGAAAAGGAAACAGGATCACATATCACCCGTACTGGCCTCCCTCCACTGGCTTCCTGTTCGTTTCAGGTTGATTTTAAGATTTTAAATGGGCTTGCACCACCTTATATGGCAGCACTCTTACATCTTCATACTGCAGTTAGAGCACTGGGGTCATTTAATCAAATGCTCCTGGATGTCCCCCAGAAATAGACACAAAAACAGAGGCGATCGAGCCTTTGCGGTGGAATATCTTCAGCCCCTGCAGAACTTAGTTAAATGAAATGGCCTTCGTCTGTTTGAGAAAACAAAGGGTTTAACAGACAGTTCACTGTTGCCATAAACATTATTCTAGTTCCCACTCTGTCAGCCAGGACAGCATTCTGATCCCAACCAAGACTCTCCTCTCGTGCTGTGTTCACCGCTGTAGGCATTTTTGCCGTGCAGTAACCAGTAACGCCTAAAATACGTTGTATTTAAGTGTAAAACCCAAATCTCAATTTACATATAGGTCTTGCAGAGATTCATTACCCTTGTAAACATAAACGACAATGGTACTGATCGATCTGTCCACATCATCCACCTGCAGTCCATTATTGGTGCAAGGCATTGGATCGGTCGAATTAGAGGCCCGATTTAAGAGGGAAGTTTTCCAGTTTCCGATGACGGTGAACGCACCATCCCAGTCCCGATTCTCCATCTTCCTCAACCTGGCAAAGGAAGGGACCAAACCTGCGTCTTGCACTCCACATTTCACCGCGGACGTAAACTTGAATCAGGTATATCATAGTTCAACATTTATCTATAACGGTTGTCCTATCTTTGTGTGTGGTTTCGGGGCGATCAGTCAGCTGGGCATTGCATCACACACGTTAACAACGTAGCTCCCTGTCAGCAATGGAAGCTGGGCCCGCTGATCACTTTTCCTGTTTCGATGTCAGATTTAATAACATTACAAGTCACATCAGAGTGGGAGAAAGTTCGCCCAAATGATGCTGATTACATCACAGTTGTAAAGTTTTGCTAAACTAGCATCGCTCGTCCAGAGGTAGCGTTAGCGCCGATCGTGTAACGCTACCTGGAAACGTTACACTTCACGTTAGCATGCAGCAAGCTAACGTTAGCAATTAATAGTAACGTTGTAACGTTCGCTATCTTTGACGTTGAAGAGAGGTCAAACCATAAGTCAGTCGTTTGTCACGCCCGGTGCTCTATCGGAAATGTCACGACTGATTTAGGTTTAGCGTGAATTTCACAAGGGAATGGATGACATTGACGTTAATGTTATAGTTAATGCTAAAGCTATGGGATTTATATTATAGATGTAGCGTTAGCTAAATTACGTTTACAAGCTAGCGATAGCTAGGATCTGTGATAGAAATGACACATAAACCCAAATTGTCATGCATTGACATCAAAACAGTACCAAAGCACCACCGTATACTTCAATTTTCTGTGGTGCACGCTATTTCTTGTCCATTTACCAGAACGAATGTGCAAATATAGACAACCTGATGTTGACATAACGCTAAACTACATAGCCAGAAGTATGTGGACACCAGTGGTGGAAAAAGTACATTTTACTTGAGTAACAGTAACAATACCACTCTGTGGAAATACTCTATTATAAGTGAACGTAATATTCAGTAAAGTACAAGTACCTCAAACTTAAAGTAAGCTTGAATAAATGTACTTGTTACATTCCACCACCGGTGGACACCTGCACACTTTACCCATACGTGATTGTTGATTATCTCATTCCAAAACCATGGTCATGTAGATGCTGCTATAATAACAGCTTCCACTCTTCTGGAAAGGATTTTCACAATACTGTGGAACCTGCCAGGGATCACTTGCTCCCACTTCGCTCTAACAGCGTTAGTGAGCTTGGGAACTGATATTGGTTGATAAGGCCTTCGATGGGTCAATGCAGGCCAGTCAGATTCGTCCATAAAAAAACATTTCTTTATGGATCTTGGTTTGTGAACAGGGCATTGTCATGTAGAAACAGGAAATGGCCCTCACCAAACGTTGCCACAAAGTTGGAAGCACACTCATTGTGTGCTGCTATAGCGTTAAGGTTTCCCTTCTTTGGAAATTAGCCCACATTATAAAAAAAAACAGCCCCACATCATTATTCCCTGTCCACTAAACTAAATAGTTGGCCCTGTGCATCCAAGCAGGAAGGGAACTCCTGGCATCTGCCAAATACAAATTGGTTGTCAGACCGCCACATAGTGAAGCCTGGTTGATCTCTGCAGATATGTTGTTTCTACAGCTCCACTGTCACGTGGTGCTGTGCTTTACACCGACCCAATGAACACTTTGCACTGTGCATTGGGATTTCAGGCTTGTGTGCCTCCGCTCCCCCGTGGAGATCCATGTCATGAAGCTGCCAATAAACAGTGCTGACGTTGCTTCCTGAGGCAGTTTGAAACTCGTGAGTTGACTGTTGCAACCCCGAAATTTTAAGTGATTCACAATCAGCTTGGCGGCCGTGTTCTGCAGCCTTGTGTGACTTGATCTACCACCTCATGGGAGGAACTGTTGTTGCTCCCAGACATTTCCACTTCACACTAACGGCACTTACAGCTGACTGGGGGCAAACCTAGCAGGGCAGAAGTCTGACTTGTGGGAAAGGTGGTATCCTGTGACAGTGCCACGAGGAAATTCACTGAGCTCTGCAGTAAAACCCATTCTATGTTTGTCACTGGAGATTACATGGCTCTGTGTTTCATGTTATGCACCTGGTTGAGGCATCAGAACCCACTAATTGTGTCCAAATTATTTGAATGCAACCAAAGAGAGATGCCAGTAAATATCCAGGGAGAAATCCTATGCAAATGGTGGAAGGGAATCACTGATGCAGATTTTGCTGATGGCGTAATGCAGTGTATTTCTTCTGTACAGACTTAAAGGACCACAATCATGACGGACTCCAAATATTTCACAACAAACAAAAAAGGTGAGTTGAGGGAGGAAGTGGTGCTGAACTGGTTATCAGTCAGACATCATCTTATTTCTCAGCGGCTGACATTACATTCAAACTGTGCTGCTGCCAACGCATGTTGTGATTGATCTCACAGGGGAGATTTTTGAGCTGAAGGCAGAGCTGAACAATGAGAAGAAGGAGAAGAGAAAAGAGGCGGTGAAGAAGGTCATCGCTGCCATGACTGTTGGCAAGGATGTCAGGTATTTATTGATATTTAAACTGTCTGGTTTAGGTCAGTTATCAACCCACTGTTGTATACCAAGCAAGTCAAAACACAGCCAGACTACAATCGCTCAAGTGTGTTTGTCACATACTTCCAGCATGAGTTTATCTTGAAGACGAGGAGAACCAGCCCAACAAACATCTCAATGGAGTATTCTTAACTTTTACACAGTTTCAAATACACAATACACTTTAAATAGGTCACATTAACGTTATTAAAAACACTTCTGTGAGAGTATACATTGGCCTTTAGGGGGACTTCTTTATCACAATGCTCACGGTGTCAACATATGATGACAGAAAAACAGCCCTGAAAGCCTCATACTGTAATGTCTGACTGAGGCCTCTCGCTTTGCTGTCAGTTCTTTGTTTCCAGATGTGGTGAACTGCATGCAGACCGACAACCTGGAACTGAAGAAGTTGGTCTACCTCTACTTAATGAACTACGCCAAGACCCAGCCTGACATGGCCATCATGGCCGTCAACAGCTTCGTCAAGGCAAGTCCCTAAATTCACTTGTTTCTGCAGCTGCATATAATACTGCCAGGGTATCCGAAGCTGTGACTTCATCCACACAAAGGCAGATCAATCCCTGTTCACTCTCAGATGAGAGAGCGCAGCCTTTTCAGATTCATCCATTCTAGACGGCGCTTTTGAAAAGCTCAGTTTTTGGGTCATAAAAGGTTGCTTTGTTTGTCTCATATCATAATTATGTTTTATGTTATGTCGACCGTTGGTCGGACATGATACGATTTTGCACCTGACTCTTGAAAAAAACACAGCACCTCCTTACAGTCAACGTACTTTAACTTTTGGGAAATTTTAGAAATTTCATCTAAAATCTTCCAACTTCAACTTGTAATTGTTTTACATAACTGTATTTTATTTTACATCTAAATAATCTGAATTCATCTATTGAATTATTTTCTATAAATGGAAAATTTGAATGGCTTTTATTATTTTATATCTCTCTTTTGTTTTGTTTTTTCCTTTTCGAGAGTATCGTCTTGGGCTGTGGGAAATTATAACAAATATTTGAACAATTTGATGACGTCTAACAAAGAAAACAATTAACAAGAAGATAAATCAATAATGAAAATAATGTTTTTTTTTGCCCTATTGGTTATGCTGTTTGGAGAAGTGTTTTCAAGACTAGACAAGTCACAAACTTCACATTCTCTGGTGTAATTGTGTATAAATGTATATAAATATTATTGACACTTTTACAGGATTATGGTAGAATGTACACTTGTGTTTCTATCGTTACTACATTAGAAAATTCTTTAAAGTTGTTGTCAAAACTGCATTGTTTACTCCGACTATCAATCATTAATTATTCGATAATAATAAAGTTTCTGTTGAATACACAAAGGATATATTTATGGTCATAGAAAGTTATGGAATTTCACTTTTGGGTCAGAGGGGGAATGTGCCTCAGTGAAACCTAATCTCCTTAAAACCACAACTGCCTTTCTTGTCTCGACCTCCAGGACTGTGAGGATCCCAACCCTCTGATCCGGGCCCTGGCCGTTCGCACCATGGGCTGCATCCGGGTGGACAAGATCACGGAGTACCTGTGTGAGCCGCTGAGGAAATGCCTGAAGGATGAGGACCCATACGTGAGGAAGACGGCGGCTGTTTGTGTGGCGAAACTCCATGACATCAATGCCCAGATGGTGGAGGACCAGGGCTTCCTGGACTCCCTGAGAGATCTCATTGCTGACTCAAATCCCATGGTAGGTGTCGGTTCTTTCCCACCTGAGCTTTATTTCCTTAGTTTGTGTTGTCCGCTAGTAGTTAACAGAGTTATCGTCACACAACACCTCCGTCCTGTAGGTTGTGGCCAACGCGGTTGCTGCGCTGTCTGAGATCAGCGAGTCTCACCCCAACAGCAACCTGCTGGACCTCAATCCCCAGAACATCAACAAGCTGCTGACGGCCCTCAACGAGTGCACTGAGTGGGGACAGATCTTCATCCTGGACTGCTTGTCCAACTACAACCCCAAGGATGAGCGTGAAGCCCAAAGGTAGCAATCACTCAGGCTGAAGTATGGGATGTAGGCTCCTGCTGACTGGCCATCGTAGAGCGACTATTGATGATTTCAGAGACAAACCTGTCTAACATCAAACATAAGATCAGCACAATCACTACGCCACTCTCTTTTTTTAAAATAATGACATCCATACTTGATTCAAATCAGTGTTACCCTCCATTAACCTTACTGACCCTCACCCTTCCTTCCCTCCCTCCTTCACTTTCAAAGCATCTGTGAGCGCGTCACTCCCCGACTGTCTCACGCCAACTCAGCAGTGGTGCTGTCCGCTGTCAAGGTGCTGATGAAGTTCCTGGAGCTGCTGGCCAAGGACTCCGATTACTACAACACCTTGCTGAAGAAGTTGTCCCCACCGCTGGTCACCTTGCTCTCTGGAGAGCCCGAGGTCCAGTACGTGGCTCTGAGGAACATCAACCTCATTGTTCAGAAAAGGTGCGTCATCACAAACAGCAGACACAGCTTTGGGAGCTTTCCTCAAATAGAAATTATTGTTTCTTTTGGATCGGGGTTTCCTGCAGTCTAATATGTTGCTTTGTGCGCAGGCCTGAGATCCTGAAGCAGGAGATCAAGGTATTCTTTGTCAAGTACAACGACCCCATCTATGTGAAACTGGAGAAACTGGACATCATGATCCGCTTGGCCTCTCAGGCCAACATTGCTCAGGTACCTTTTATGGAACTATACAGAAGCTTTGTGAGAGGTATAATCTTCCTACAAAGGGTTTTGCTTTTTGCTAAATACATCAAATTGGAACAAAACCAATAAAAGTTAATCACAACTAAAAATAAAAGTGTGGTGAACACAAACGGTGTATTACTTTTGTTCTCTGACACTTTCAGGTACTGGCTGAACTGAAGGAATACGCCACAGAGGTGGACGTTGACTTTGTGCGCAAGGCTGTACGAGCCATCGGACGCTGTGCCATCAAAGTGGAGGTAAGAACAGCTGTCATTGACACCGAAGTCTTCTCATGTGCATCGCAGCACGATAATCTTAATTCACTTCAGAATTGTCACCAGGGCGTTGTGACGGTAGTAATATCATAATACAGGTGACAATAACTCGCTCACCAATCAGAGACTAAAATTATATTATATTCATAATTCATTAAATAATGTATGTGTCTCCTTAATGGGGATACTTTTGCCTGTCTCATCCTTGTGTGTTTATCGAACAATTGATGTGTTATAATAAAAAAATATATATATATCAATCATTTATGCTGCTCAGTTTATGCTTGTGTGAACTGCACCTTCTCGCGACAAGGCAAGAGGAATTTTAAGACGTTGATCAGAAGGAGAGACGAACACCACAAACCCTTTTTCCCAGCAGACATTTTTACTTTGTCATAGTGGAAAAAATCACAGGTGATATTAATAACAGTAACGATGTCTCAAATGTCCCAGTTAGCTGTTCCAGTGAGCCAGCATGCACAATACCATCTCTACGTGGACTGCAGCTATTGTTAATGTTGTTGAATACACCTGTGCTTTTTCCTCCGACTGTGAGATGTCAAAATGTCTGCCGAGATGTAAAGCAGACCAGCAACAATTAAAGCATCTAGTCCGGTCTTAATCATTTTGGCTGTAGTTTGTTATTACAAAAATGAAGAGTTAACCTTTTCCCCCTAAGTAATGGTGACATGGTGCCTCTGTCCCGTTCCTCTGCAGCAATCAGCTGAGCGCTGTGTCAGCACCCTGCTGGACCTGATCCAGACCAAGGTCAACTACGTGGTTCAGGAGGCTATTGTGGTCATCAGGGATATCTTCCGCAAGTACCCAAACAAGTATGTTTCCCAATGAAGCCCTGAGAACTACTCCACAAATACCAATGAGCACTTAACATGGGCAGATGACATCTATATCCCTCCAGTAAAGTTTTATTCTGACCAATGAGATGCTGGTGTTCTCCAGGTATGAAAGCATCATTGCTACGCTGTGTGAGAATCTGGACTCTCTGGATGAGCCGGATGCTCGTGCTGCCATGATCTGGATCGTTGGCGAGTATGCCGAGAGGATCGATAACGCTGATGAATTGCTGGAGAGCTTCCTCGAGGGCTTCCACGATGAGAGCACCCAGGTGGGTCCATTCGTTTCACGAGCAATTAACTGAAACGCACTTGAATCATTTACCAACTGAATCTTGAACAGTTACTGACATCGAGTTCAGCACATTACAATGTAGTAGAGGTGTATGGTCAAGGGTGAACAAGGGAGTTGAGGACTTTGGGAGGCATTGTACCCTGAAGCTAATCGTAATATAACGGTGTGTGCTTTGATTTACAGGTCCAGCTAACTCTGCTGACTGCCATTGTTAAGCTGTTCCTTAAGAAGCCATCGGAGACTCAGGAGTTGGTGCAGCAGGTCCTCAGCCTGGCCACTCAGGTGAGCAGGTGTTTTTTTGCACAGCTCATCGTCTGTAGTCGTTAAGATGTAATTCCTACACTAAATAAATGGGAAACAAAATAATATATTTCACAGCGCACATGTTGAACTCTCTGCTCCTCTGCAGGACTCCGACAACCCTGACCTGCGTGACAGGGGCTACATTTATTGGCGCCTGTTGTCCACCGACCCCGTGACTGCCAAGGAGGTGGTGTTGTCAGAAAAGCCCCTGATCTCAGAGGAGACGGACCTGATTGAGCCCACCCTGCTGGATGAGCTCATCTGCCACATTGGCTCCCTGGCCTCCGTCTATCACAAACCGCCCAGCGCCTTCGTGGAGGGCAGCCACGGAGTCCACCGCAAACATCTTCCTGTGCAGCACAGCAGGTCAATTGAAAAGACGTCATGCAGATAATATTACAAAAGTAGTAAATGTCGTGCACGTGACACACAAGAGGGCAACATGTAAGGCAAAAGTGCTGTGTCGCTGAATCAAGGACCTGTCAAAGCTTTGACCTCCTGTCTCTTACCAGTACTCCTGTTTTCTCCTGTGACAGCATTGATACTGGCGAGAGCCCAGTGAGCAGTGGGCCACCGGCTGCCATGGAGCAGCAACATGTGATCCCCAGCCAGGGGGACTTGCTGGGTGACCTGCTGAACCTGGACCTGGGCCCTCCAGTCAATGTGCCCCAGGTCTCCTCCATGCAGATGGGGGCCGTGGACCTTCTGGGAGGAGGCCTGGACAGTTTGGTGAGCTTGAACACACACACACACACACACATTAATTTTATCTTAAAATTCTTAAAATACATCACTAAAAGGTTTTTGAAATGTTTTAAAATCCAGAATATATTTGTCCGAAACATGATTGTTTTTCCAACATAGAGCTACATTAAGCCTTGGTGTATTATCTTCTGTTAATGGTCACTTTTCCTCTTCTTCAAGCCACTGGACTAACTGGACTCCTTGATAATCTTCTAGCAGATTTTGAAGTCTTATTTTAATGTCTACCATGCCGAGCTGAAAGTGAGGGCTCCTCTTGATGGGTTGCGGTTGCTAAGAAAGTCTCTGTCTCTGTCTTTGTTTGTGTGTTTGGTCCGTCTGATGTTTGGATGCTGTCTTTGGGGGCCTCTCTTCTCTCCTGTAGCTGGGGGGAGACCTGGGCGGAGGTGTTGGGGGAAGTCCAGCAGTAAGTCAAGCCCTTCTGTTTGGCAGTCTGCCTGTCTGCATGCTCGCTGAATTAAACCCACTACATTCTCACACCATCTTCTTCAAATATTTACCAAGTTTTTAAACCTAGCTTCTTTGTCTCAGACTCATATATTTTCAGTTCAAACAGTAGTTCTCAACCTTTTCAAGTTAGGAATAATAATCCAGAATATTCAGGATGGTGTTTGTTTAGTTTGAACAGCTAGCACCCATGTGTTATTCATTCCATGACCCCCGAACTAACCTGAACTCTCCTGTCAGAAACTTGTCTGCAGGCACACAAACGCACTCATTAAAATCTATTCTGAGGTGAATTATATCCCTGGAAATGTAAATCTATTATCTTTAATATGTTCTTTTTTTAAATTTCCCCAGAAATGATCCTCGCTCCCTAGTTTAAAAACCACTGAGTGAGAAGACCACACAGATGTTAAGCACGTTTTCTGACCTGTACAAATCATCCCACAATTTTAATTTGTGCTCATCTTTGACCGGACCGATGTACCGAATTGTACCACTAGGCATCACGCTTGACTCAACAGCCGCTCCCAAGTGGAACATAATAAGACTGAGAGTCCATTAATGAGGGTGTATAAACAAAAATATAATATGTTAATCATGTTGTCATATTGCTAATGTAGGCCACTTTTGAATTTGCCGGCATGTGTCTTAATGACAAACGCCAGTTTGCACAAAATCAAACGGGACCAGACTGGCAAAACCAGAAATTGACCCATGTATGAACTTATTTTAAACATTAATATTTTTAAGCAGGTCATACGATAGATGATTGAGAGATCTCTTTGTAACTTAGCTGTAACTTAGCTTTGTAATTAATGAGCTCAAACACCCAAAACCACAAGTATGCTTCTTTAAATTCACACTCTCTCTGTCAAATGAGCTTAGGCTGATCGCTTGCTTTAGTTAAAATGTTGTTTTTTCATGAATATTTTCTTGAGATGGTCTTTGTGCTTTTATTTGTAGTGTTATTGCAAATTGTCAAGTTGCCAGTGATGCTTTCCAAAATGATTGTTATGTTGATTTTGTGTGGGTGCGTGTGTGTTTTTTGTGTGATTGTAGGTGGGACAGAACTTCATCCCCTCATCTGTGCCCAGTACTTTTGCTCCGTCACCTACACCAGCTCCTCAAGCTGTCAGCAGTGGCCTTAATGACTTGTTCGAGCTTTCCACAGGCATGGCCATCACCACTGGAGGCCATATAGCCGCAAAATCAGTGAGTTTACACAACTTCAGAATTAACTTGTGCTCTCAATAAAACACAAAGCCAACAAAGTAATGTGAGACCCTTCTTGGTGGGGCATTAACCACCAAAGATGGCGAATGGAACCCAAACAAATTTACTTTCCAGATCTGTTTGCTAGTAGTGAGAGGGTATAATACATCAGCAAGTGGCCCAGTATATAGTAGCCAGATCTATACATGTATTTGATGGAGAAATCTAACTTGTAACGTTACACCAGCGAAACATTTACGAGCATACAAGTCTCTAGATACTTGATAACTATGTTATCTGTGGTCATGTACAGGAGGTCTAATATCAGACATGGACCCAGAGTTTTGAGTTTATTGGGTTTGAAAATGGGCACTACAAACTTGAGCATGTTTGATCAGTCCAGTAGTCAACACGTTTAATAGCTTACAGCGATAGACATTACCGGTGTTTTGATTAAACCAATGACCGTATTAACTGGTGACTCTCGGCTGAATGCGTCTGTGGTTGCTCGTAATGATGGCAGCTGGTGAAAAACGAACAGAACATGTAGGAGTCCTCGTAAAAACTGTGAAACCACTTTAAATACATACTCATCTGTGTTACCTATGCCAACTGCTTAAGTTAATACGAGCAACCACAGACGCAGTCTCCAGTTAAACTGAAACACCTGTTGCTCTGAAGATGTTTTGATCCTGTCTGAATTCTGTAAAATTTGAGTCTACTGTTACAATATCGATTCTGACAACCAAACGGGCAACAAGCACATCTTTTTATGCTGGTAACTCAATGTTTAAAGCATGATTATTCGTATGGATCGGTGGGGCAAAACGCCACTACAGTTGGCTTAAGGAACCGGTTCCTATTAAAAATCTGCACACATTTTGATGCTGAGCTTCCAGTTTGTTTTACCAATGACTGAAGCTTTTGTTGCAGGAGATTACACACTTTTGACTTCCAGCGTGTATATATTCCATCCTGATAATTGATTACCCTGGTACCTTTTTACCAGGTGTGGCTGCCTGCAGTGAAGGCCAAGGGACTGGAGATCTCTGGCACCTTCTCTCGCCGCCAGGGCCACATGTACATGGACATGACCTTCACCAACAAGGCCCTGCAACACATGACTGACTTCGCTGTCCAGTTCAACAAGAACAGGTCGGTGAGATGATGCACAGAAAAAGTCCTGTTGAACTACGATATTACTACCATCAAATACCATCTTCCTGAAACAGTAGAGCTGGTGTATTAGACTGCTTTAACTTGATCTTGATCTTGGTGTACCACATAAATTAGCTGCTGAGTGTATATTTTGTAACTGAAAACAGGTACTGAATGATTTTTGTTAATGTCCTACATGTAGTTTTGGGATGATCCCTACCAGTCCTCTGCCTGTTCACACTCCACTGATGCCCAGCCAGACTATTGAGGTCTCTTTGCCTATCAACACCATTGGGCCTGTCATGAAGATGGACCCACTCAATAATCTCCAGGTACATAAGCTCTCACTCACCATTTGAACAGCAGTGCCACACATTGAAAAGGCACAGAAAAACAGTGTCTGCTTATACCCAAAATATCTAACGCCAAAGCTCTTTTGCTTACTTGTGCCCAGGTGGCTGTGAAGAACAACATCGACGTCTTCTACTTCAGCGTGCTCATCCCTCTCAACATATTCTTTGTTGAGGATGGGAAAATGGGTATGATTGTGAACCACAACTTAATAAAACATCATTACATCACAAACAATATCTTCCACAACCGCTGAAGCCGAGATCAAATATATATACATACATGATATGCTACATGAATGGCCATTATTTACTTCTGTATGCATCAACCATCCCAATAATATGTTGTGTTTCTATGTGTTTAAATCAACTCTCAGCATCCTTCATTACTAATTTTGATATATGTTTTTATTTTCTTCCCTTCTTCAGAGCGACAGGTGTTCCTGGCTACCTGGAAAGACATCCCTAATGAGAACGAGCTACAGTACCAGATAAAGGAGTGCCACCTCAATGCAGGTTGGCTTAGCAAAAACAAACAAGCATTTATATTTTTTCGTGAAATTCCGGCAACAAGTTTTCATCACACCCTGCCAAAACTCTCGATCCCTCAGCGGTCCCCAGGCCCAACACTGAAAACATTTGTACACTCGTCACAGGACTGATAACCTACCAGCTCTCTTTTTCCCGCCTACCACTCATTCCAAAGACCTCACCCTTCTCTCTGTGTTTTCTTTCTCCACCCACATGCCTATCTTGGGACATTTCCTCTTCCTCTGTACCTGAAGGACTCTTCCAACTCGCTCATAATTGTGCCACCATTATCTTGGCAGCAGGATGGTGACTGTTCTTAGCACGGTCAGGTTTACTGAAATCCGAAGGTTGCCACTCATAGTTCAATAAAACCATTACCGTCAATTCCCTTCTAAACCTTTTGCCAGTTTGCTGGTGTGAACATTAGTGTTAGTACCTATAGTGATTACAGTTCCAGTAGTGATTACAGCCTGGTGTGTATTTCACTTTGTTCAATAATTGAGGTGTGTTAATTACCTAAACCTTGATTCTGGTCTTGCAGACACGGTATCAGGGAAGCTGCAGAGTAATAACATCTTCACCATTGCCAAGAGGAACGTAGAAGGCCAGGACATGCTCTACCAGTCCCTCAAGTTAACCAACGGCATCTGGATCTTAGCTGAGCTCCGCATTCAGCCCGGCAACCCCAACTACACGGTAGAGTGTTATTACACTATTGGGCCTTCAGCCATGCTTCATGCTTGTTTGATGAGTATCTGTGTCCAGGTGACATCTACAAGGTTTAATGTAGAATTCCAATTCAGTTCAGTTGGTAAGAAAGGGAAAGAAATTAACAAAGAATTTCAATTTTTTTGTTGTTGTTATTTTTATTGATCACAATTGAACCTGGACAAACATTTGAGTGATTCGTGGTTGTATTTGGTGAAGTACCTGCATGTAGTAGATTATAGCGGCGTCTCTGATAGGTAATAAAATAGGTTTTATATACATATATTTAGTGTTTAATGGCTTTTTAATGTAAAGTAGATTGAGTTCACTTGTGCTATATAATGATAGTCGTTGAGGGAAAAAATCGGAACCAGAATTTATTAAACAAAGGACTGCAACAAACATTTATTTATTTCATTTTCGATTTATTTATCAAAGCTGTTTTTGATTAATGGATTGTTAGTCTATAAAATTACATCAATGAAATCACAAAGTCCACAGTGACGTCTTCCAATGTCTTGTTTTGTCCTGCCAACAATCCAAAACCCAAAGATATTAATTTAAATGTGATGTAATACAGAGATAAACAACCGGTCTTCACATCGAAGAAGGTAGAACCAGAGAATAATTTGCATTTTTCGCTTGAAAAATGACTAAAATGATTAATAGATTACCAAAATAGTTTCCGATTATTTACATAGATTATTACAAACTAATCGATTAATCGACTAATTGTTTGAAGCTTTGAATCCATGTTATGTAAAACTCTATAAACCCTCCTTCAGCTGTCTACATAATTGTTTCTGCACTATACACACAGTAGATGATCATCCAGAATCTAATTAGTTTTATTGGTTTTAGTATCTACCTAAATACGCTGCAGTTTACTCTTTTGTGTTGATCAAAAATGAGTTCTCTCATAACCTCTTAGACGATATGTTCTTGTTATTATTGGTTCAGCACGTCGGCTAGCTAATTTTTCTTAATTTCGTGTTAAAGATTTACAAATGCTCTCCTTGGAGTAGAAGGCACAGCCTGCTGCAAACTTTGAATTTGGACTTTTTCTCCCATATTTGAATGGTGGTTCAAATTGTGGGATGGCTCTAATGACCCATGGGTTCTCTTGGGAAAGGTTATGATTAAATACAGAATCAAACGTGTATAGAACCATCATTACTGTTTACCCCCTGTGCGATCCTCAAAAGTACAGTAAGCTGTTTCACGACAGATCTGAAGAGGCTCTTGAATGATCCTATTTCTGAGTAAAAGGGTTCTCCTATCGTTACTCTGTGTTCTCTCTCTGTTTCCACAGCTGTCTCTCAAGTGTCGGGCCCCAGAGGTTTCTCAGTACGTCTACATGACGTACGACTCTGTGCTGAAGCCCTGAGCTGCTTCAACACTAAGCAGCTCTGCTTCGTCCTGATGACAAACTGCAGTGTTTTATCATTTTCTGCCATTCGCAGCTAACTGCCAAAACAACGGAATCCAAACAGTAGATGATGGGAGACTAAATAGTCTGGGGTTTTCTTCTGAAGTGATCAACAAGGCAAATGTCAGTCAAAAGTACAGCGGGTGTGTATTGTACTGAAATTGAACAGGACAAACACTGTTGATGTTTCCTTTATTTTGGCAGTTGAAAGCATTATTAACTCCTCTTATTCAAGTCCCCATTTCTATTTTTACCTCCCAGAGAAAACACGTCGACCATTCCATCCTTAACTTAGTGTCTTAATGTTGTAAAGATGTGACTGATGGTTTAACTGTCATGAGTGGGGAGAAAAGAATCTCCCAAGTTTTCCATGAAGCCATTTCTTTTCTCACATTCCTTTTGGATTTGCTTTATTTTTGATATTGACTTTGCTTCAGTTGCACCTACAGACTAATACCAGTGTTGCTTTGTTCCTATTGCCATTCATGTTTGTGACGAGTAAACCTTCTTATACACAGTCTGTGGTAGAAACCCACAATGTGATTGAAGCTGCTAGCGTCGGTCCTACACCGGGTTATCCTCCTGGAGGTCATAGCTTACAATAACTTCCAGAGACATGCTTAACTAACAAACATTATACATACATCACAGTGAGCAGCATATGGACTCCCGTTTTTCCTGTCATGACTTTAAGCACACCGCACAGCTTCTTGTATTTAATGTGATTACTTACAATTTGCGCAGAGTTTAGATATATTAATTGCTTTTTCCTCCATAAGTATGAAACATTGTGCAGTAATTGAAAAACTTGACATTCCAAAATCGTTGGAAAAACGAAAATGTAGACCAGAGATGAGTAAGAAATGTAACCACCAAATCTACGTGACAAGTGATAAAACACAGAAGCAGGTCCTGTTGAGGTCTTTATTCCAAACATCTTTTCATCAGCCATCAGCACTGTTTTATTAACACTCCACCCTTTTCACCTCAGCTGCACCTAAATGTCTTCCGAAGAGTTAGATTATTTTTTATGCACATTTTTTGTTTTGTTTTAGATGTTTTAATGGTTAAATTCAAAATGCAAAAAGCTAAAGAAAATAAGAAATGTCATGTGAAGCAACGTCATTGGACCTGTTCTGACATACAGCTAATCTTTACTCAATTATAAAGTCATGTAAAGAAGCAAACTGTAGTGAGGTGTCAGCAGGCTACAGTATTTAAGTGGAGGAACACAAACTGTCAGTGGAACAGCCGGTCAAGAAGCTTCTGGCTGAAAATAACACACTGCACATTTGTTTAAAAAGACACAAACCACAGCAACTATTGATAATCTGTTAACAGGCCAGTGCCACTTTGTTTTCAGAATATTTGTTAGTTAATTTCCCATGTAAATTTTTGTTTTAGCCCCGTTTACTGCAACCACATAGTTGCACACGGCTTTATGCACCTCCATTGTCATTCCTATTTATTGTGCATCTACCTCTGTGTGTTTCCTTTTTAACTGGCTTTATTGTTGCAGTAGCTTCAATTCTGTAATGTGCTTTAAATGTTTTCACCTTTCTTTTTGATACCAGTGTCTTTGCTATCTTCATGCCATTGTTGTCAAGCCAGTCTAAACCTGGGGCAAGTCAGGCCTAACCAATCTCACAGGACCAAGCATTCACGCAAACAAAATGCCCAAGCTTATGTTTTAATTCCCTAGTGTCGATACCACCCTCTGATGTTGGCTTTGTGTGTGCTAATAGAACATAGGGTGCATATGCTCTAAGGCCAAGAGTTGCGCTAGTACAGTGTAGTCAAGTGATGGTGTAGTTTATGTAGCTAATACATTTAAATGTTTTGGTATTACCCTACAAAGGAAATAAAGCCTTGCCTCTATCTATTCAACAGAAAAGACGTTTTTGTATTGGTGACACTATTTTCCTACATGGAAATGTAGAAATCCATTTTTAAATGTGCCTGCATGAGAGTCCACTGTTGATTTTATCCTTTTTCATTTCGGCTATGGCTTTGCTCCATTTAAAATCTAATCTCCCAACTTCATGTCTGTTGTTTTAAGCAGCATCATCTCTAGCACTCCCACACATTGAAGTATATATCCAAATCATTTGCCAGCAACACAATGTATGGCGAGAGCTATCATAACATCCTTGCTGTAACCCTGTTGTAAATTATTTGTCATTGTCACAGTACCACATCTTATGTCATTAAACTGCCAAACACATGATGCATCACTGTGTCGACTGTGTGCGTGTGTATAAACAAAGCAGAGACGGGTCACACTACAGTGGACGATAAGAAAAGCTAGTGAAAATGCTTAATTCAACACCACTAACACACATCACCAGGAGCCTGTATTACAAAGCAAGATTAGTCGGTCAGCAAAGTAAAATCACTTCATTATTTTAGCTTAAATCAGTTTATACTGTGCTCACATGGTGCACACTGCCAAATAAATGATGCCCAATGAAATGAGCACTAGCTAACCCTGGGGGGCCAGGTAGTGTACCGGTATAAAAGTGCTGATTTGCTTTTTGGGTCTCTGGGCAAATGAAGTTGTCATTTAAAGAATGCTGTGCACATAATGGGGCCTTAGAGGTGGCCGGGTACACACACAATGCACAGGGCTCAGGCGGTCAATAGGGGGCCCCTAAAAGGTAAATCCAGCCTTGTGTGCAGTTATGAGGGACAGGAGGCAACAAGCTCAGAGCAACATCTTTATAGTGAACATATACTGTAATTATAGGTGGTAACACTTAAAGACTGGATGAATAAAGAACTGGGAAAACCTGTCTCCTGTAATTTAAGGCAAAATAACAGTGCCCTGCAGATTTACAATTTAATGAGTCAGCTTTCCATAATAAGAACGGAGGTGTTCGGTGTTTGTGGCACAAGCATTTGACAGCTCTCAATGGTTGTGCTCCAGCAACTTAATGTACAACTGAACGTGGACAAGCCTTCTTTTTGTCTGACGTCATCAAACAATGAAACCCATGGCTTTGAAAATGAGTCTCTTCACATCTTTCAGAGTTGAAACACATTAAGCACCAATTGAAAGTACAGCTACAAAGACAGAGTTGAGCCAGCAAACTAAGCATAACTGCTATTAACAACCTACTTTCCTCTGCTGGCTTTAAATGTTGGAAAATACCAATAATTTAGGAAAGATGTGGAGGCATTGTAAGGTTTGACAACAAAATAAATAGAGAAGTCCTTTTTTTACAAATTGAAAGAGACAAGATCACATTACTCATATCTTGCCTTTTTTGATTGTCAGTTTTAGGGTTGATTGATATTTATATTTTTCTGAACATCTACTGGGAATTGCTGCTCCTCTACATACTAACACACTGTTGCCTCAGAGGCAGGACTCTCTGGCTGCTCCTAAATCCTGGATCGAGACCACAGTCGACCAGGGTCTCAGCTGTCAGGGCCTCTCAGCTCTGGAGCTCCCTGCTTGAAGATCTGAGGTTTGCTGAGTATTTTTAAATCATTCCTCAAAACCTCTTAAATACACCTTTTATTTACATTAACTGCATGTTTTATTGGTTTCCTGCTCTATAGTGTCTTATGCATTTTGTTTGTTGATTTCACTCTATTTTTGAGTCGTTTTTTTGTAGTACTTTTAATTTCCTGAACTTTTTTAAATATATAATTATGTTTTAATCATGATTATTATGTAAAGCTCCTTTTTTTTTTTTCAAATATTTTTTGGGGCTTTTTTTTGCCTTTATTTGACCATACAGCTGAAACACTTTTAATCAGGCCTAAAATGTTTGATGAAAAGTAAACAACACTGTGTCATTTATCTACAAATCCTGATTCACTTCTAATAAATGTTTTCATGATCATTGCTGTCAATATTATTTATTCGTATACCATGTGTCTTTGACAATAATGTAGGAAAGAGCTTGAAAGTTCATTTAAAACTCAAGTTTATTTTCATTGTTCAGTGTTAAATATCACATTATATACTGAATAATTTGACCCAGCCCAAGCTCTCTAAGAAAACGAGGAAAAACTCCCCAAAATCCTGATGGCAGGAAAATGAGAAGAAACCTCGGGAAAGGCAATGCAGAGAGAGATCCCCTCTCCTCGGACGACTGGGTGTGCTACAAAATCTGCAAAAGCAGGAGTTCCTCACGTTCTCCTTCCTGTCAAGGATTGAGCAGCATTAGTATTTGAATGACACTTATGCATGACATTAGATAATATTAATATAATAATTCCAATTACTAACAGGATGTTCTTTTGTAGCATAACCTTATCCTGCAGAATGACGAAGGAGTTCCTCACGTTCTCCTTCCTGTCAAAGAGGCAGAGCAGAGTTAGAATTTGTATGACAAGTTTGGGTTGGTGTGCGTGCGTGTGTGTCTGTGTGTAGTGTTAGTATTTTTGAGCCATGAACCAAAATGTCAGCTCGTACACGGGGTAAAAAAGGGAAAACACCTTTGCTTCTCCTCTGGAGCCACTCTCAATTATACTTTACAAGTTCAGCCCCACCACTGGTAAGACTGAAAGACAAGCAAAATCATGTGTGCTTCAACATCAATGATACACTCATATAGAAAGGCGATGAACACTGACTTTTGTTCTGTTCATCAACATATAAATTATCGTTGCAATAAAAACATTAAGCTAACAAAACGGACATTCAGACACACACACTTTTGTCCTGCATCTACATTGGCGTTTGAGAACAACATGTACTCAGTCCCAGCAGAGCGTGAATGAATGACTGTGTTCTCCGTCCTGCCCAGAGTCACAGATCATTTTGGTTGTCTGGGAGGAAAACAAAGCTTGAGACCCAAGATGAAGGCAGAGAAGGAGGCTCCTTCAAAAGCTAAAATAATTTCCCAGATTTTAATGCTCATGTGTCTCGGTTCCTTCAATTCAGGTAAGTCACATTTTCTATTTAAGGATTTGCTAAAGGTTTGCCTGACAATGGTCACTTGCAGATTTATGCAATTGGAAAAGCTTTAACTTTGTAATAGTTTACATTGTAGCAAGTAAGGAACAGCTGAATCATGAAGTATGCTTTTTTGTTTGTTTTTTTGTTTGTTTGTGTCAGAATGAGGGAATCAAAAAATTACAAACTGCAGATATAATGTTAGCTATGCAATGTGAATCAACACCAACTTGCTGGATGTAACAATCCGAGGGTCCTTCCAGTAGCATATGCAACTAAACACTCACATTTTTAGTATTATTTATTACTGCTGTTCTTACACAGTATTAGCTGGATTCTGGAAGAAAATACCAAAAACAGGAGCAAAATGGATTTTGTTTTTAAAGTTGCATATTTACTATAAATATAAATGGAACATGTAGAGGGTTTGACACAATATGTTATGACCAGAGGTTTGTGGTTATCTTTGCAGTGCTATGCATCTTTAATGTCAGTTAAATTGAGGACTCTGAAACTGAAAACTGATCATTATGGACATCACAAAGGTAGTATTTGTTGTTGGGGTATTGGATTGCATTAAATTGTGTGGGTGCTTTTAAATTCTTGTGCCCACCCTTTGTAAGTAATACAGTAATTGTGTCTTCAGGCTGAACCAGTGTTTTCAGACATTCAGTAACTTTCAGCTGTGGCTGTGTCTCATCACTGCCCTGCTATTGTTGTGACTAGCAGCCGAGTCACTGAGTTGCTCTGTTTCTGCAAAGCTAGCATGGCATCTGGACTGCTCCCAGTGTTCTTTTCATGAACTGCCAAGAAGGAAATTTGAACAAACAATCCCCACTTTTGTTGGCTCATGCTGGCCCATCCCAAGAACTGACAGCTGTTCCCATGGTCATGTAGATCTGCCATGCAAACTGGATTCAGTATACAGCAGAGATGGGGCGTGATGCCCACACGAGCCTTCAGCTAACCACTGAAACTAAACGTTGGCAATGAAATTACTTGAGGTTTGAATAAAGGGGGCTGTATAACTGAGCCACATCGTTTCTGCAGATTTATGATTCTCAGCAACACGTCCGTTAAAGAGTTGACTATGTAAAACTATAAATGCTTGTTGCTATTAGAGCTGTACACATCTCAGACAACTATGGTAGGTACATTCCTCTTGGTGTCTCTTCATCTATAAATATTTACTTCCAAATTTGTGAAATAACAATAAAATGATTATAAATAATGATGTATAGACATATTAATAGCACTTGGACACATAGACGCCTAGCATAACAGAAATATATTTATTTCCTTTAAGCTATGGATTGTAAATAATCAATTGTTGACCTCTCTTGTTTGTTTCTCTGCAGGTGGGGTGGTGGCAGTGAATATGACCATCCCCAACACTCTCATTAGAGGTACAGTAGGGGGGGGAGGCCCTGCTGTCTGTCCGCTATAGTAGCTTCAGCCTCGACCTGCCGGTCATCAAGTGGCAGCTCAAGAGGGAAAAGTCTGTCACTGTTGTCCAGTCAATTGGAACTGACATCATTGGGACCCTGAGGCCCGAGTATCGTGACCGGATCCTGGTATTTGAAAATGGGACTCTGCTTCTCCACAACCTCAGGCTCTCTGATGACGGAACTTATGACGTGGAGATCTCCATCACAGATGACACCTTTACAGGAGAGGGCACTATCACGCTCACTGTGGATGGTAAGAAAACAAGCTCTATTGTGTGATTTGTAAAATGAACGTAACGGTAAAAATCACACCAGTTTCTCTTCAGTCTGAACCAGAAAACATACTTCTCAAGTCCAATTTAAGTGCCAGTTGAGTTGTGTATGGATAATGGCAGCTTTCACAAATAGTTTGATGCCTTGCTCCTGAGAGTGAGACCCCAGATTACCTGGGTGGATACTAAGTACTATTTCTGCTGCTGACTCAACATTTCACTTTTTCTAAAAGTGAGTAAAGAGGACAAGGACATGTTTAGCCAAGACAGGATGCAGGAGAAAGCTGCTAACCTGGATCCATCAAGAGTGAATTCATGATTTACTCTCCTTTGACTCAGAGTGGCACAAAAAACACAATTTAACAACATGCTGTAAGGTTCTATTAAAACATTTTCCAAACTTTGAAAAGTCAGCCAACTTACTTGACAGATTTAAAGGCCCTACACACCCACACAGGTGATGCTTGTTATAGCATCGAGGGCAAGGAAACCTGGTTTAATGGAGTGCAAGCAGCATATGAGGTGGTAGGTCTGACAATGAATGTCTCTGCTGACAACAAGCAGCAGGTGGTAGAGATGCTGCAGCAAAGTTTAGGTTAATCTTTTCTAAACTTTTAAGTGATGGCGGACACAACATTACCGTTTCTAACAACACATTCTCACTCCCAACTCGTGAAATACAGACGAAAGGTATTTGGCTAGGCTTAGGAAAAGATCATGGTTTGGGTTAAAACCAGTGTGTTTGTTCAGTAAAACAACTGCATTTGTTTCGTAACTGGCGTTAGTAAACTATGGAAGTTATGTAACAAAACTGCAGTAACAGAAGTCAACACTGACTGTGTTTCACACAGGACAATCTCGTGTTTGTTTTGGAGCGCATCCATTAAGAACAATAAAAGGTTCGAGGCAACAATAGCTGTTGTGTGAGCAGCAGCACTAGCTGGCAGTACAGTAAGACTGAGGTAACCACAGTGATTTGGTGGAAGAGTGCAGGCCTGTCCTAACCAAAGAACACTAGAGGGCCAGGGGATCTGGGACTTTGGTTAAACTTATTACAGGCTTATTTACTGTGTGTGTATTGTCAGCAGTTATGGTAGAAGCTGCAGTGCTGGTCCATCAACCTCCCTGAAGACACCTTACATCTTAATCCCCCCATGTATTAGCTCATGCTCACCTCTAACCTCTCCAACCGCATTTCATGATGGAAGAATGGCATCAGCTCTGCCCACATAGAGGTCTGTGTGAAGGTCACCTGTATACTGAAGAAGAGTAGGAGGGAAGCAACAATGTTCCACAAGAGGCAATCTGTGTCAACTATTTCCTCCCACTCTACTGCTGAGAATGCAATCCTCTGTCATCTGATGCTCAGAAGATTTCATGGCTGTTAAGAGCCATCTACAATACAATAATGTTTCCATAAGCCAAAGGGCCATTCACATTTTCACATTTCGCATTGGCCACTGTTTTCCTACGTGCTTTGCACACGGGAGACGTTTCAGTTGGTTACAATCTGCAGCCTCACAGCTAGATGCCGCCAAATGCTACACACTGCACCTTTAATAAACATAATAATCTTGCTTAATTTCTACAATACTGTACTACAATCTTTGGTGTTCTTTCAGATTTTGAACTTGAAACTCATTTTTGACATACAAATCAATATCTTGGTCCTCCTCTCCAATAGATGCCATAGTCTATAGGTAGATTCACAGCACCCCAGTTTAAAGCTCAACTGATTAAAACTCAGACCAATATTATCAGCTGATACTAGTTCACAGATACATTTGTATTGGCGTATATACTTGAGGATGAGTAGCAAGAGACTACAGGTCAGAAATCGCGTCAAATATGCTGTATGTGGTAGTTTAGAAACACATTCTGTATTTTATTTTTGAACATGTGAAATTGGGACATCATATCATTTTGAACTACTGTAGCTGCAGGCATGGTTGACTCCCACTTTGAAAGACTTACAGTAGTGAAGGGGGCCTATTAAAAGCATTTAAGACAGTCTCCAGGTCTCTAAAGATTCAATTAAACTAATGGATAATGGAGAAAACTACTACTAATGACAGAATTTATCTATAAAATGTAGCCAAATTTCTTATCGCCACATGAAGACGGAGGTCCAAAACATTTGGTGTAGGCTGGCAGTCTGAAAAGCATCCTTTATTAGTACATGGATAACCAATGCATATTGACTCAAACAGTCTTCATCAGGGTATAAAGGGCAATGAGGACAGATATTCTAGTTACACCTCATCAAGAGGTCATGTGTCACATGGCATGTTAACCAAGAGACTACTTACAAGAAAATAAGTGCAAACTTATACTGTAACAAACTCACACATACACTGTCAAAAAATAAAAAGATATTAAATCATCAAATAATAAATAAAGGTCAATGACAGTGAAAATATCAAAATGTGCTAACATATACTGTAAAAACGCACACATATAATGGCTGATAATACAATACAATACAAATGCTGTGAATAAACATCTAGTTTAAAGACCCCTACAATATGAAAACACTCATGATGGATCACCCTCAAAAATACTTATCTAAAAACATAACAACTATAATGTCAGATACTATAAGAAAGGTATAATAATGTTGGTATAAATAGTATACAACAACAACATATAAAATAAATGTAGAAACAAGCAGAGAAGTTATTGAAAAGGGGAGAAGTCAATTTCCTGGTAAGTCCCTGAATAAAAGTTGGCCTGAAGTTACTGATCCAAAACATCTCCTGTTTTGAGTCTATCAGCATCCCTTGCATTCTACAGCATGTTTCCTGTTGTTTTGTGTCTATTTACATGTTGAAAACTATTGAATCTACTGCCGCCTTCCTCCAGAGTTGATATCCAGGCCCTATATCCACATGGAAGCTTCATCAGTACTGGAGCTCAGCGAAAACGTCATCCTCAACTGCTCCCATGACAATGGAACCAGGAATGCCTACAGGTGGTTCAAAGGTGGAAAGCCACTGACCAACGTGTCGAGGTTCATGTTGTCACCTGACCAGAAGCTCTTGACCATCACACGGGTGTTGATGGCAGATGATGACATCTACAGCTGCACAGTGGAGAATCTTGTGGGTAACATGACAAGCCTGCCAATCAGACTGACGGTCTACAGTAAGTGAAACGAGCCAACAAGTGTTAAACGCATCATGCTCGACAAAGTGACATGGGCAGTACAATAGGAGGTAGATCTGTTCTCTTCACATATTTATCAGGACAACACAGAAGAGCTGTCCATGTAGAAGCCTTGAAACACATGAAGCAAACATTTTGAAGTGTTACAGGAAGCCAATGTATCCCAACATTTCAAGATATTTCATGTTTGCATATTTTATCAACAATTCTATGCCATTTGAAAGTCAAAATGATAATTATCCTTACATATACATTATTTGACAACATTAAATGTCCACATAAAATAAAGGCTAGCGGCCTCTGAAAAGGTTCCAGGTTTGGGACAACAGACGTGGCTATGACTCAGAGAATTAGGTCAGAGAGGACGCTCAGTAGATACACATGGCCTGTAAGAGGGAACAGCAGATGTATATGTAATTTAAATTACAGCATTAGTGAGAACAAAGCAGTGAATAAGAGAAATGAAAGCTACGCTTTGTAATATTTCATGGCGTTGACGGTCTAAAGCCCATCTCTCTGGTGCTGAAGTTGCCAGATTTTGAATGACTTGTGCTGGGACTTGTGCCACGGTATAAATCATCGAGGGGCGGGACAAAGCAGCGGTATTTGACGACCTGGACAGGCTACTGGCTGGGGGTTACACCCCCACGTGAGGCCCAAAGACTCATTGCTGATGCCCAGAAATGTCCCGAATTCAGCAAAATAGGAAGAACAGAGAAAACACAGGCAGCGGCAGAGTCTCTGCAGACACTGCTACACACTTCCAGTTGGGGATGATTGAGAGGGATTATTTTTGTATTAGTCTATACATTGATTTTTTTAAAAAAATCCTGCATATTATACCTTTAACCTCATAGTGGGGCAAGAGGAAAAGTCATGGTATCACCAAAGTCCCGATAGATCATCATCTGGGGACCATGAATAAAATAGATGTTGACATATTTAACAGGATAAGTGAAGAATTACACCAGCAGGTGGACTCTAGAGGAAAATTCAGGAGATCACCAAAGTCATCAGGATTCAGTCTATGGGCACCCTGGATGGCTGTGCAAAACTTCATGGCAATCTATCCAAAAGTTGAGATATTTTAGCCTGGACCAAAGTGGTGGACCGCCCATCCCTAGAGCCATGCCACATGTCTAAAAGTAGCTTTACTCTCCCAGATTTTGTAAACATAAATTCAACAATCATTTTCTGTAAAATACTTTTATGTATGTTCCCGTATTCTGTTAGTTTTCTTGAACTGTAATTTTGCCTATCCTACCAGGAAGAAGTTCCCTCTATATCATCCTTTCCACTGGGGGCATTTTCCTCCTCATCACTTTGGTGACAGTGTGTGCCTGCTGGACGCCTTCCAAAAAGTAGGAACTGCCAGCAAGCTTTTAAAATCAACCTTAAATTCCATAAGACTAATTTTAAGAAAGGCATGTCTGGAATGCAAATAAACAAACATTATCACATAACATTAATGCATTGAAACCCTTTTGTCTTTGTTAGGCGAAGACATCCAGCTACAAAGCCTCTCTCCAGCTTGTATGACCACTTGGATCACTCACCACTCAGTCAAACAGGTATAATATAGTTACACTGAATAAATATTTCACTGTGATGACAGTTAATACAAAACGTAATCAGTTAATATAAATGAGACTGGAATGGTAACGATTCCGAAACTAGGTGATGTGTGTAAATGACAGTCCAATGTTTTATGCTTTGCCACAGCTGATATGCTTCTGAAAAGGACAGAGCATAATGGAAAAAACGCTGTAACTTCACTTTACATCCTGCAGCAAAAGGTATCTCTCTTATCCTCACTATGCTCTTAGTACATTCTGTGACTCAGAAATGGAAGCAAGACACAAATCTGAAGCAACACTAGTGAAAAAAAGACTGTAACAAACTAAAACTTAACTTTTGACGTAAATTAGATTACAATTGCCTGATTATGGAGTATAAGGTTGACTGGACCATGGACACATTCCTACACAAGGATCTAAGAGCCATATGAGCATTTATTGGGTGAGGGGAATGGATGAGCAGATGGAGGCGGAATAGATGTTTTTTTTTTCTTAAACAAAGTTGGGCTGACGTTGTCCTGTTTTGCAGGATCCCTCAATGGATGACTCATCCAGCAACAGTATTGGATCTCCTTCTGAACTGGACAACCCTCCGTGCTACTACAGTTCCCCCAACTACACCGAATCTCTGACCCAGTCTAATGGGTCCCCTGCCCGCTCTTCCCACAGGTATACCTGAAATCCCATCAGTTTAAACGCTCCACACGCAGCTAGTGGGAGGACGGTCCTACTGTGTGCTGCTCCTGACACTGGGTGGCAACTTCCTGCACATCGGCCCGGAGTTTGGGAAAGATCGCTTTCAAAATCTGGGGTTTTACAATAATGTAATTGCTGCCTGTTGATATGTTTTTATTAAAGTAAACTGTAACTTAGATATAGATTGCTTTTAAAGTTAGAAGCACAGACTGTAGAGAAATTTAAAGCCTCTATTTGGTTTTATCACTAACCACCATTGTTGTTGTTGGTTACTGGATCTACAAAATCAAAACATTTGCAATGGGCACGGAGTCTGCATGAAGTTGAGGTGGGGTAAGAAAGATGCAAGACTATACATTGATAATAATACTGTTGTTATGCTCAATTCAAAATGATCAACAACATTGGGTTTGTTACAGATTAAGTGGTTTTAAAGAAAATAAATCACCCTCAGAAATGTCACTTTATTACTCTTTTACAGTGTTATGTGTGATATTGTCTCTAGTGTTGATGAAAGGAAATGAAGCTGTTACTTTGTAACATTTTGTGAAATAATGTAAATTACTATTTTAGTTATACTAGATAATTTAATAGCATTTTTAATGGGCCAGACAGAGAAAAGACCAGTTGATGGAGGATATTTCAATTTTATACTTAAATAAAATGTGAAACATTTCTCAGGTTTCTTGTAATATTTCCTCTGTGCTCCTTGAGTCTTTACGTAATGTAAGGTGTGCCTCTGCTCATACTGTATTTACTCAAATATTTTCATGCTTTTTTATTTTTCACAATCTTAAAATCTAAGTGCCAACTCCATCTTCTCAACATCCACTCAATTTACTCCAACAGTTAAAAATTTAAAATAGACTTAGTCACAAATAAGCATGCTGTTTATAAAACCAGATACTTTCGCATGCATTTCCACCTGCAGGACCATCTCAATTGTTCCCACTGAAAGCCCAACCCAAGTTGTACAGTGTAAGATAAGTCGCTCAGAGGTCCCTGCGGCCGATCGACCCGGTCGCGGCTGTTTTCTGTCCTGGCCCCACAGTGGTGGAATGAACTCCCCACTGACGTCAGGACAGCGGTGTCACTGCCCATCTTTTGGCGCAGGCTGAAAACTCACCTCTTCAACAAGGCCTACCCTTAGCCTTCCACTTAGCACTTACTTAGCATCTATTGTATTCATACTAGCTTATTGCACTTATTGTATTCATATTAGTTTGTGGCACTTATTGCATTAGTTTGTTTCTGCACTGTACGTTAGCTCTGGTTTATGCTCGTAGATGCTTGTTTGAAGAAAGGAGATGTACTTATGACTTCTGGTGACTAGTTGTTCTCTCGAAAACCGATGTTGAATACACTTATTGTAAGTCGCTTTGGATAAAAGCGTCTGCTAAATGACTGTAATGTAATGTAATGTACTTGTCCAAAGATTTCTGTCGACAAATAAAAACGACTTGGTTTTCTAAACCGAGTCATTGTTTGATTTCGTGGAAAATTCGCTTGTCGAACCTGTCATCAAGTGCAGTTGATCTGCAATCATTTTAATTAGCTACTTAGTGTGGTGAAAAAAAATCTTTTTAACCTCACAGTGAGAAATAATCACGATGAAAACTTCTTAAAGTATTAAAAACATATTTAATGAACAGACACTTCAATCAAAATTCAGCTGAATGAATAGAGCTCTTTCCCCACTGATGGTTCTGAGGTCTAACAACAATAAAGAGACAAAACAGAGTATATATGTGCGTTATCTCGTCTCCTCTCCCTTCACCCTCCCCCTCGCAGATGTTGTCGGCCGCTGCACCCACCAAGGCCAGGTTCCCAGCCTTTTCGTGGGAAGAGGGTTAGGGTGGCATCTGCAGGTTTAAGCGATACTAGTTATAACTAAAAGAAACATATGATGAATTTCCACAACACTTAGTAACTTTGCAAGAGCTAAAACTCCCTTTGATAGCTCAGTTGGTAGACCGGAGGACTGTAGGCTGATGATTCCCAGTAGAAAATATGCAGGTATCCT
>NW_022280076.1:108522-117547 GCF_004355925.1 Anarrhichthys ocellatus | reverse complement strand
CAATAATTACATCCTTCGAGCCGGAATTGAACCAGCGACCTAAGGATGGTCGCTGGTTCAGCGACCATCCTTAAGCAAGCAAGCAAGCGACCATCCTTAAGCAAGCTTAAACAACAAAATGTTTCAACATGTAAAAAGATTATCAAAATTGTTTCCAATTAATTGTTCAAGTAATCGTTTCAACTGTACAACTAAAGCTGTCGGATAAATGTAGTGAAGTAAAAAAGTACAACAAATCCCTCTGAGCTGTCGGGGAGTAGAAGTAGAAATTGACATGATCATAAATACTCAAGTAAAGTATAAGTACCTGAAATTAAAGTACAGTACTTGAGTAAATGTACTTAGTTAAATCCACAATCATTATTCTGTAAAAAAAAAAAGTCTAATTGTTTCCGAAGTTGATAATAATTTTCAGCAGTCTGAGTTCGACAAATCAAGTGTGTATCTTCCAAAGTTACAATTTGTTTAAATCAAAAATGACCCGAAGACAATTTGTGTATTTGTTTGTGGAACCAACAGCCTACTGAAAGTGGTATAAATAAGTAAAAGCAAATGTACGTGTGTGAGATGACTTGTTTACAGCCAGTCAGACAGCTCTCTATCAGCTGCTCAATATACTGAATCAGCCAAATGAAATAAATGTAACTAACATGTTTATCTACATGTGTTGATGAAAAATGAATTAGTTATATACATGGAGAAAATGGGTACATGTGACTTTAAGAATTTACATCATTGCCAGCCACCAATGAGGGCAGTCACTCGGTTGCTTTTAACAACAGAGCCCAAACATAGCAACCAGCTAGCGTTAGCTACGTATTGATATTGGTTTCTGGCTAATTGTTCCTTCCCCGCGATGTCTGAAATCAGGATGTGTGAGCCATTTCAGCTCTTTAATCTCCTCAACCAGTGCAGCTCAGTGTCAAGGCTGGCAGAGATCAACTACCTCTGTTTGATTGGTGGGAAATGGACTCCGCTAGCTCAATTTGTAATGTTGGATTTTGCTTGATTGCTCTGCTTTAATTCAATTTACCTTTTAGTTGTTATGTATTTGTGTGTTGTATGTCTCCATTCTAGATGCTGGAGAAACCCATGACTACAGAATGAGTCACATCATGACAGCTAAGAATGCCAAAATGGTATGGAAGTCATTGTATGACCAGTGATTCATGCCTGTCTGTCCAAACAGTCTGGGTCTGATTGGTACAAATAAGTGTAATTGGGCAGAAGGTTGGTTGCTGTAAAATGTCGTAAGAAATCTGTGCTTAGCAAATGGTTCAAGCAAGCATTGGTATTATTGCTCATAGATTATTTAAATTTAAAGCACCTCTCATGGCCCTTAACTGCCCAGACTAAATAATGCGCGGAGAGTTATTTGCAACCATTTTTGTTTTCAAAAAACAATTTACAAAAAGGATCAAGGGGAATGAATATAGTTTGTTTTGTAAAGAATAGGATGTGTTACTAAATATTGTAAAGTTGTTTAACACAACAGTACAGTAGACAACAAAAAATAGTATGTATGAATAAAATATATATTTTATAAAAGGATCCAAGAGAAGTAGAGATCGTTGTTACAATATGTAACGGGATCGAAACAAACAAACTAAAATACAAGCCTTGCAATGCAGCTTAATTTCTTCTCATTTTGTTGCGTCAAATATATCAAAACTTTCTGTGTGCCTCTTTCCAGGATTCAAAGAGTACGTTTCTCCTGCCAGAGGCTGTGGAGGTTGACAGTATGCAGCACGTGGTGGTATATGACAGCAACACATGCTTTTTACATCAACAAGGTAACTGGACATGTTTCTTTAAAGGAGCACTTGGGCATCTGTATTTTCCACGACCCCCCTAAACTAGTAGTACTTAGCTAGTAGCTCTCTTCAGGCAGTGCTTCCAGTGTGCATTTCAGCCTCTAATGTGTACATTGATGTTCATCAGTTTGCTTCTGACTGTGATTGCAGACAGAGCGGTTCAATGTGCCCAGGAACTGGCCAAAGCTAGCCTCTCTCCGGTCCACATAGTGAAAGGAGGCTATCAGAGGTTCTCGGCTCTGTATCCTTTTTTATGCACTGAGAAAATCATCTACACCATCATGGTAAGACAAAACGCACCTGATACACCTGGGGGCTTTGTACACACATGTTAAAGTCCATGGGGGTTCATCTCAATCGAGTCAGGACAAAGTTGAATCAGTGTTTGATCTTTAGTCCAGTGATTTGGGTTTCCGGATGTTCACAATCAAAAATACAATCCTTAATCTGTGCACAGGACCTTTTTTATATTGTGTTGTTGGTTTTGTGTCCACTATTCATACCATAATACATCTAGAAAGACACTCAGAGATTATAACAAAATGACTCACTATATGGTGAACTATATAGAGAATAGTAAACATTTCTGACACAGCCTCACACTGTTAGTAATCCAGCCTCGCTTACATATATACCAAACAATATGAAATAGTGTTTTTTTTTTTTTATTGAGTTTAATTTTGATACAATTTAGTATATTTCTGGACTTTCTCAGGAGCTGGAAAACCTGAAGCCCTATCCAGTGGAGATCATAGCGCTGCTGTACATGGGTGATGAGAAACAAGGCATGGACTCCAGCATCCTGAAAGACCTGAAAGTCAGAGCTGTCATCGACATCTCGGAGAGTAACACTCTGGAGTAAGACAGGATCGGATGTTTGAAATATCATTAGAGAAAACTCTGAGTGTCATGGCTGTTCAATTTGTTCTGGATTTCTTTTCGGTCCAGATCCATAAATGGGAACCAGACCGTCACTAACATCCCTGTGGCTGACTCAGTGGTGTCTGATTTATATTCAAGTCTTAAAAGGATTTGCAGTCTTATTGGTAAGTTGTGATTTACTTAATCACATCCTTTATTCTACAATCGGTGAACATACGCAGATATTTGTACCAGCAAGTGATTGATTTGATGTTGATGGAAAATCTAAATGCATCAAATGGAAATCTGAATTTGTTTTTAATCAATTCGGGGAATAAAATGCAATACCAGATTCAGGGAATTAGGAAAATCAACTTATTTTAGCCGTTTAAATTCCACATTAAATGAAATTGTTCAAGCTTAAGTTTGTCATTTCAACCGTAAAAAATACAGCTGAATAGAATGACATTCTGTTTCTCACAGACCCAGGGAATATAAAACAACAACTAAAATGTATGGGTGCTTTAAAATGCACAGGTTCTCAGTAGGTTCAAAATTACATTACATACATTTTGTGGAGTTTTATGAACAAAACTTCATCAGAGCAGGGAAATAACTTAAAACTATCTATTTGCTAGATTTGCCATAAATGTAGTTGCTATTAGTGTACATGGATTGCCTTGATACTGCAGATGTTTTATGGTTACATAAATAGCCATCTATCCTCTTGTTTTCAGGTTCACACATCAACATGGGCTCTTGTGTCCTGATAGTTTCCAGGAACGGCAGAAGCCGCTGCAGTGCTGTCGCCATTGCCTTTCTCATGCACCACCTCAAATACACACTGGAGGCAAGTGGGGTTCATTCAGTTTGGTATTAGTGTGTGCAGACTGCAGTAAGTGCTGTGCAAATTGTCATCCTGTAGTCCTCTGCTAAGAGTGTCTTCAAATGCGTTTTAATTGCTTTTGTTCCAAATCAGAATAAGAGGCAATTTTGAAAGCCCCGGACATGCAACCAGTCAGCATCTTGTTTGTTTACAGCATGAACAGATACGTAAAAAAGACAATTTGTGTTTAATACATGCAAAACACAAAGTGAAAGTGGTTTTACTGCTGGCTCCAGTTTAGCACACAGATGTGAGAGCGGTATCAATCTTCTCAAAAGGACAAAGTCTTTGCACACACAGGCATGATATATTGATCATGGAAAGAGAGCATACGCATATGAAATATAACATAGTATTTGCAGTATATAGAATTTTATTGGTATGACTTTTTTTTCAGGAGGCCTGGAAGTACATGCTCAAATGTAAACCCAACATGAGACCAAACACAGGGTTTCTACAGCAGCTGTCTGACTGGGAGCTTCACACCGTGGGAACGAAAGTGACTGACATCTCTGGACCTCATTTTTAACAAAGGATGATGTCATGTTATTTTGAAGGTGAAATTCAGGGGAAAGAGGTTGTGTATTTGGTCCAGATAATCCATAAATAAACCCTTATGATGGAAGGTAATAATCAGCTCAAAATAAAAGACAGAAGATTGGACAGTGACACCTAGTGGGCTTTGTTTGTACTTCAAACTTTTGTGAACGTCTTCTCTTGTTTTGTATTTATAAACAGTTATATTTATGGATAAATGTTATTTAGTGCCATTTAAATGTCACTAGCTGCAGTTCATTGCTTACATGGCTCTGCTAGAGGTGCTTACAATCTTGGGTATAGGTTCCCCCCTCTAGAGTTATGCAACATCAGCTCTAAAAATACAGCCCACATGCCAATTAGAGAGAAATATATTGCGCTGAAACTTTCCTTGCAAGGGACAGAGAACCGACTACACACCCATTCCACTGAAATGTCTTTGTTTCTATAATGGAGTGCTGCTGTCAGGGTCATAGTTTGGAGTTATATGACTAAACCCTGCAAATAAAACTAGAAGAGATACTATTTCTACACTCAGGGCAAAATGTTTTGAAATCACTCAAGCGGGTATTTAAAGGTCTTGGTGGTGATTGGTTGAAACGAGGAACCAAAATCTTAGAGCTCACCAACGTGCCATCTGATTGGAGTAACCAGTTGCAAAAATGCATGACGCGCATAGGAATGGTTGTAGAGTTTTGTAAAGGGTGTTATCGTTAGCTATGATAAAACCGGACGTTTTTACATGGTCTTAAAAAATAAAAGCGCAAACGTCTTTTATTCAACATTTACATCTGCAGTACACTTTTGAGCCACACGAGAGAACCTGAATGTTTGTATTGTTCCGATAATTGCAGCCTACTTATTACATTGACTAAGAAGAGAGGCTATAACGTTTTAGCCTGTTAACTCCTCCTCAATAGTTTTATTTGGTCTAATTTATAAAGTTTAATACAGTGCGCAGTCTCCTGATTTATAGATTGGGCCTATTGTGAATTGGGTTGCAATGGTATGTCTTTTGTTTATTAAACGGTCCCCCAGAAAAACTGTTTCATCAATTACTTGTTGATCATATTTTGTATTATTAATCTGAATTTGTAAAGGAACTAATATCTATTTAAAAAAATAAATAAATTTAGTGTGGTAAAAAAGTACAAGTAGTGGAGTAGAGAATTAGCAGAAAATGAAATTACTTGAAGTAAAGTACAAGTACCTCTAAATTTGACTTAAGTATAACCTACAGTACTTGATGTACTTGATGAACAACTTTCACACTTTTAAAACACAAGTAAACTAAAAGAACAGTCTAATTTTATGGTCCTAGATCTTGCTAAAATAGAAACAGAAATATTTTCCAGGAAACATAAATAATAAATACAGGGAGCAATCATAAAATGTATCGGGAAATGGCCCCTGATCTCTAACTCCCACTCTTGCCACACCTCAGGCTTTTATTATGAAGGGCACTACAGGAAGTAGGTTTATCTTTTGACACTGACAGCAGCACAACTGTTGCACAGCAGAGGTTGAATGTTAACCCAGCACCACGAGAGTCTTTTTTTCTAATGTCAGTGTTGAAAATGTTCAATTCAACGGGTTTCACTGAATGCTTGCGTGAATGGGAGGATTTAGAGAAGAACCACCAACAAATGCAGGTGAGTCAAACGGCAGCGACACTTTCCTCAGCTGCACCCAGGGGAGTGAGTCCTGCTCAGGGTAACAGTGGCAGTAAGGTGGGAGGTGGTGACAGTGGGATCATGCTACTTGTAGACTTCTACAACTCCACCAATGTTACATTTCAGAGGTAAACAAAGTACGTTTTACTCCACTAGCTACATTTATGTGTCCAATATTCGGGTGCAGCCCTCCACGTGATCACTGTGACCACACAGCTAATTGTGCTGCAACTTAGTAGGTCACATGGTTAGTGGACAACAATGATCCTTTTTCTATGCATATACCTAACAACAGTCCCACCATTCATAAATAACATGCACTGACGGGATTAAATCAGTGGGGAGAAAGAGGTAGTTTATGAGTGTAAGTATCAATAGGCCTACAATAAAGTCAGGTGACAAAAGACAAAACAATAACAAAAAATATGATCGAGCTGCATCCTTATTAATCATTGTGCATTGATCACACTCATTTTGAAGTAGTATAAGAGCAGGAATAGCGAAAAGTAAATCATGTTTTGTCAATTTTCAAAAGGCTTTGGATTAGGTTTATAGAGATTATCCCACTTTTAAACTTTTAAAAGCAAGGGCAGATGTCAGGTTTTCTTAAAGTGTCTAAAATCATTGTTTTGGTGCTTGTATAGAAGTAAATAATATACAAGTTGATTGGTTTACTTCTCCCTTTGGTGTTAAACAAGGTCATATTCCTTCTCCTCTCCTGTTTGCAATATATGGAAATAACTTTGTTCTTGAAATTGAGGAATGAGGAATAATGATTCTTGTAAGCCTGTTTGGGCATATTATTTATGCATCATTCAATAATGAAAAACATTCTGGTATTTTGCATGTGTTACCCCAATATCAATATCTATTCTGGCTTCTTTATGCGACAACCCGTTTCCAAACAGTATTTTACATTTAACTGTGTTGTCATCAAATGCATCTCTATCTTGCAGATTTTTTTTAATAAATAAAAAATGTAAACATTGGCGCTGCACAACACAACTTTGTGTATTCCTTTTTTTTTTTCACCTTCAGGACACCCATCGTTCATACAAACAGAAACTTGAGGAAGTGGCGAAACTGCAAGACAGCTGCTCCGGTGCCATAGCTCGTCAGAGGAAGAAACTGAAAGAGCTCACTGCGTCACTAGAAGAGTAAGTATTGATCAGAGATGCATTGAGAAGAATTTGTTGTGGGGAGTATTTGTGCATTCTTCTCGGCCAGGACCTAAAGGGCTCAGATAATGTATCTGATATGCTTCTTTGAGCTCATTCAAAATCTGGCAATAGAGCATTCAGTGTCTTTGCATGTTCATTTTTGGCAATTTTATTTATTTCTGAATACCCTGATATACTTTATGCATGTATGCAAGTCTGTGCTGTGTTATAACCATGTCATATTGTTTTTCTTCCATTTTTAGATGCAAAGAAAATCATCCAACCCCCAAATTAAATCCAGAGGACGTGGATGCCATCGCTGAAATAGAGGACTCCATCAAAGAGAGAACGGATGCTTTCTCTGAGATGGAAGCTTTTCTGCCAAAGAAGAACGGGTGTGATTTTGTCATATGATTTACTTGGATGACAAAGAGGAGTTTCATATTAATTGTCAGTATTTTTTTCTCCAAATTGTTCAAAGTAGTTGAAGTATTAGTACCATTGTAGTACTAGCATAGTACATGTGTTCTACCAGCTAATGAAGCGCCACATTTTATTTGAATATATTCACGACATAAAACCACAAAACAATCACAATATTTACGATGTCTGCATTGTGAATGACTGACATCTGTTCCCGTTTAGGTTATACCTCACTCTTGTTTTAGGAAACGTCAACGTAACACTCCTCGACAAACAGTCAAAGTAAGTCAGACGTTCCACTTCTTACAACCCAAAACAATATCTTTAAAAAGTAAAGTCATGTCAACATCACATTAACATCGTTTCAGATTTGCCTACAAAGACGAATACGAGAAATTCAAACTGGCCCTCACGGTCATCCTCTTTGTGTTCTCCTTCACATGCCGCTTTTTGTTCAGCTACAGGTAAGAGTTCCCAGCACCTTTTTTATGTTTGCAGAACCTTTCAGCAAGACAGTTTATGTGATAGACAGAAAAGGAACGACAGTGCTCAACGTCTATCGTGATGAAGGAACATGTCTCATAGTGCAGTGATTCTTAACCATGGGGCCCACGATGGGACCGCAACGCCACCTAGAGGGCCGCAAAAAACTTTCAGTTTTGCACCTGTGGGCCGCGGGACCGCATAGGTTATCAATTGAAGACAACAGAAATATTACTGTTCAGTTACAATATAGCTTCCCACCACCTGGTGGCGGTAATGCGTCAGTCAGTTGTTTAACAAGCTACAATAAGCAGAAGAAGACACTCAACTAGCCGCTAGCCCAGGCATTGGCAAACTACGCCTGTCGGGTTTTTTAATCAGGCCCGTCAAGTATTGGTACAAAATTGTCCAAAGTATAATAAAGACTAGAGCTGGGCAGTATACCGGTTTTAATTTCCCGTATGATATGAATTCTTCACACCATTATACCGGTGCATAGCCAAAACAACTGCTGTCTGCTTTCAACAGGCAGCTAAATTCTTTGCTGCTAATGCACAGCGGTCAGCGCTAGTTGTCTTATATGTATTGAGAGGGAACCCTAGTCATGGTCATAACTTTATAACACAACAATTAACAACCCACAACTAATGCTCTTTAACAGAGAAAAACACAACAGCACACAACAGTCTGTGACACAAACAATTTGTAACACTAATAATTGTACATTTATAAAATGTCACCGCCGAACTGCATGCTGGGTACAGCTCGCGAGCGAGCCTGCTTGCTAGCACAACAGTCTGCTAACAGCTCCAGTAACGTTACATTAAAGAACAGAACAGAGCGATGCAGGATGAACAAAGACAGACCGGAGCAGTGTTACATCAGTGTTACATCATTGAATGAATCATAAACATTATATTATTTAACCACTAGAGGGCAGCAGTGTTAAATCATTGAATGAATCATAAACATTATATTATTTAACCACTAGAGGGCAGCAGTGTTAAATCATTTAATGAATCATAAACATTATATGATTTAACCACTAGAGGGCAGCAGTGTTACATCATTTAATGAATCATAAACATTACACGATTTAACCACTAGAGGGCAGCAGTGTTAAATCATTGAATGAATCATAAACATTACACGATTTAACCACTAGAGGGCAGCAGTGTTAAATCATTT
>NW_022280076.1:98182-108512 GCF_004355925.1 Anarrhichthys ocellatus | reverse complement strand
GATTTAACCACTAGAGGGCAGCAGTGTTAAATCATTTAATGAATCATAAACATTACACGATTTACCACTAGAGGCAGCAGTGTTAAATTAAGTACAATCCTGACTTTCTTAACACTTTCAGTGTGTGGAATGTGGGCTAATGCTATCAAACGAAGCACTGAAGCCTTCAAAAATAAAGCGACACCTAGCGACGAAACATCCAACGCTCGTGGGAAAGCCTGTTGGGCTTCTTGTTGTGTATGCAGGTTTACATACACATGATAAATAAATGTCTTTGTGATCATCACATTGTATCATCTCATGTATTTGACAAGGGTTTTGCCTGTTCAACTCCGCGAGGACACCGGCGTCCTCGATCCCCTCCCTTTCCGTTCCGTTCCTACGGCTTGCTTGTGCAAACTACGTCACAAAACATGGCCGTGTTTGGTATCCCAGCATGCCCAAAATCCTCATCTTTGCAAAGAAATCATCGATTTTCTTTTATTTCTTATGGATTTTTCACAAAAGGAGCCCAAACACACACTGTCCAAAGTCGCCATAACCTCTGCAAGTCGGATCTTGCAGCATTTCGACGGAAAAAGACACATTACAGACCCAACAATGTGCTAGCAGATGTTACCATGGAGCTAGTAGCTTCAGAAAACACTAGTACTTAAACTACAAACCGTATCTTCCACTTCTGTAAGCCGTCAATCAACGTATAACCTTGCGTAACTGAGCTACCTTCGTACTCGATCGTGTCCACATTCGCAGCCATTACGCACAGTGAGTCTGCTACTTACATACCATGTCTTCTACCATATATATATAGTTTTTGCAATTTGCAAAGGCTAAAAATAAAAGGAAAATAATGTAATATCAAAATATTAAGGGAGAAACACCTTTAGTGTGTCAGAATATCATTTGGTTACCATGTGTCCATTTGGGTCTCCAAATATCCTTTTAGAGCTCTGCCTGGATCTCTTCATGGAAGAAACACTGTAGAATCGTCATACTTTGTCCAATCTTCTTCAAATTTGAGGCAGTTGTTCACTGATAGTGTAGTTACAGCCCTATACTGTCATTTACCTGTACAGATACAGCCACAGGCAGTTATTTATACTGAAAGATACTTTTTTATTTTATGCGGACAAAAATCTTCAATTTTTACTGACTCCAAAGGCCCACTGCTCTGTTTCTATATGACCTACAGGTTTTCTGACACTTTTGATGCATATAGTCAGAGTGGTTCAGAAGCTACAGCCATTTTAATTTGGGTATGTCATTTCAGGCGGTTTTGCTCCAAAATAGGGGTGGAGTTGAACAGGTAACAATATAGTTATTGAATACAAATCAAACCAAGAGTGAGATCAATTAGTTAAACTAATAGTGTTAATATTTGAATGGGCCCCGGGACACTTTGTACTTGAAAAGTTGGGCCCCGAGGTCAAAAAGGTTAAGAACCCCTGTCATAGTGCAACAAAGTAGTTAATTTATTGTAACTAAGGGAATGTCCAAACAAAATGATTGATTAATAGACTATTTCCTAATTAAGTCAACAAGATAACTCCTGGTACATGCATGCCAGAGTCTGACTGATACAGGGTTGTGTGTTGTTGTTGATCTTTTCTATTTGTATAGATTTATTAGAGGTCGACTGATTTTTATAAAGGCATATATAATAATTATGATACTCTGGCTGTGGATTACATCGTTGGATTATGTTCTATTTATTTAAAATGGGTGACGTGATGTTCTTTAGTTTCTGACTGCCCAGGGTTACTTTTGTTGCGCGTCCCGTTACATTGTAGATGCCACTCTTACAAACCATTAATGTTCGTGCATTTTCCCGGGCTGAGGAGGATCCTAAAACTTGCGATTTCATTTCATGAATGATAGTTACATGGCTGGATTATTTGGAAGAGAGAACGTCAAATAGGTAAGTAAGTTACAGTAACGGTTGAGTGATTTCTCTTCCTCCCCGTCTGCTTGTCTTGTATCGTGTCCAAAGAGCTCATCATATATGCCAGGGAATATATTAATATTTTTATTATAATAAACAGAAAATGTGTCAAATATCACGTGAATACGACTTGTCTGCTTGGCGCAAAATCAGCTGTTCACCGGGACCGCAGATTTTCATCCCACAATTTCTAACCCATCGCCAGGAAGATTAATCCTTTGAAGGTTTTTTCAAGGAGTTGCTTTCTGAAAAAAATCTCAAAACATACAATATCTAATATATTTTCATGTTAGCTTTTTTTTGTTTTTATTTCAGAGCCCTAGATGCCCTGTTCAACTTCCTGTTGGTGTGGTACTACTGCACACTCACCATCCGGGAGAGTGTCCTCATCAGCAACGGCTCACGGTCAGCGCCGAATTTACTTTATTTCCTGTTTTTATTCTAATAACTAGAAAAGTGCAGATTTTCACCATGCGTGTCTGCTACGACCACTGCTGTAATGTTTGATTGAATAAATACAAACCACAATTGCCCCGCTGTCCAGACCACAAAGGCATCATACATGTGTTTCACCCATGTAACAGATGTTCACTGTGTAACACTTCATGTTTAATGCTCCCTCTGAACACAAACCGTCAGCCATCATTAGCTCTATTAGCCAAACAAACTGCTAACAGCTAGCTCTCCTCCGACAAAGATAAGAAGATGCGATCCATACAGGCGTAAATGAGCACAAATGATATACGGCCGATGGGTCCAGCAGTATTAGCCGTGGACAGACACTACTTCAAGCATAGCATCCTGTTGGTCTAGCAGTTCTACGTGCAGTCCTGTTCAGTTTCAGTCCTCCGTGTTGTTTCAGGATCAAAGGTTGGTGGGTTTTCCATCACTATGTGTCAACCTTCCAGTCAGGAGTCATGCTCACTTGGTGAGTGATGTTATCCACTTTGGGTTTTTTACGCTATCACCATACCTGTACAAAATATGATACATTGACTTTTATGACTTTCAGCTTAAATGTGATGAATGTTTTGGTTTGTGCTCCATTCTAACCAGATGTGTTTGTTGGCAGGCCTGAAGGTGCTCTCTACCAGATGTTTAGGAATCAGTTCCTAACAAACTGTCTATACCAAAGTAAGAGATGCAAACTGTGTCATGACTTTTATTTTTTTTACAAACCGTTGAGGCAAATTAACATCTATGTATAAAGATCCTCAGACATGTAGAGTAGTCCTCTCAGACATCTGACTAGGCACAATCAAGCTTTTGCAGCAGGAGAATACAAACTTTTGAACGGTTGAAATGTACACGGTTTGCACCAAAAGATAAGAAAGATGCCACCTGTTTTGATAGGAAAGCAGATGTTGTGTGTAGTATCAAGTGTGGACACGTGAATGTGTCTGTTTCTCTGAGACAGAAAACAGTCTGTATTTATAAGTGATATATTGGCCAACAATTATCAACTTCCTTTTTTGTTCTCTGTTCTGTTTGCGATGTAGGCTTTGTCCAGTTTCTCCAGTACTACTACCAGAGTGGCTGTTTGTACAGACTCCGAGCTCTGGGAGAAAAACACAACATGGATGTTACAGTCGGTGAGTGCACTCTGAACCGCTGTCAGTCACCAGCTTGTGAGTTTATGTTTGTTATAAATGACTGAAATAATTCGAGAAGAAGGGGCACACATGATCCTGCTAGGAAATTTGATACAGACATTCATTTTTCTCAGATGATGACTCCGGATGATCTTGGAGTTTCTCTGACTTTATATCATACATTTAGAAACTCTGTGCCAAGTACAGCCTCACAGGCTGTGGACTCTTGTTCAACTGCACAATGTTTTGGCTCAGTACAGATGTTGGTCACCGTTCTTTTTTATTTATTTCAAAGGGATCCTTGTCAAAAAAAGGAATAATATTTCTTGGATTCCAATAATCATAATCATAATAATGATTTAATTTCTCGAATGTCTACTTTACCTATGGGTCATGATCATCCTCTAATGATAATGATATATTCCTCTCCTCTCCTGGTGTTCAGAGGGTTTCCAGTCCTGGATGTGGAGAGGACTGACCTTCCTGCTTCCTTTCTTGTTCTTTGGTCATGTGAGTAGCTTCTCTCCTAGTAGTGCTCACTGCCTAATTACATCTAGGGCTCATTAATTAGCGTTTTATAAACCAAACACATGTAGATATTAATCATTGCCTGTTCTGAAGATTAAAAACTGCTGAAAAAAGTCTGTGTGAACATCTCAGTTTAGAAATGCAAATTAAAAATTTGGAACTTTTTTTTTTTACTTTCATGACTGTTGACTGTTGACTGTTTCCTCCTCTTACAGTTCTGGCAGCTCTACAACAGCATAACACTGTTCAGGATGTTTCAGCTCCCGGAGTGTAAAGAGTGGCAGGTTTGTACACCGGAGAGCTTCGACGTTCTCTCGTTTATTTACTCGCAGAAATATCATACCAGTTCTTCTTAGAGTCATAGATCCCATTCTTGTCAGTAATGGAAGAATGGCTCATATCTATTGAGGATAAACATCCAGAAATCTGTTTTAGAAATCAGAAATGGGCCCTATAACTTTGTCATAATGATCAGATTCAGATATTTTCTTTTGTAAGAATACTCCCAAGTATTATCTGTACAGTGCAAAGACAGGAACAGCTCAGAGTCAAAGCAGTATGAGTTTTTCCTCAGACAATATCCAAGTTTTTTTCTCGTATATTCTTGAGTTTTTTCTTGGAATATTTCCTCCCATCCCCGGCTCCGTCATTTCAATTTTCTTTTTTTACTGACATAGGCCCTAATACGCCGTTGTGCAAACTTATCCAATTGCATGCACAACCGTCATTGTGCAACATGCATTTTTTTTAAAAGAAAAATTCCGGCTTGTATTTTCCACCTTCCACCAGTAACAATCACATAGGTTTTATTTAGACTTTATGGAGACTGAACAACTTCTGGTATAAATCCTGAATACAGATATTAATTAGATATTTTGGTGAAGTAAACATTAAAGTGAAGTAAATATTGAAGAAGTAAATATTTTTCTAAAAGTTCTATGAAACATTCTTCTTCTGAGCTTCTTTTTTGTCATGCTGTGGTGCAGGTTGTGATGTGCTGCTGCTCTTACGTGGTGCTCTTCATGGGAAACTTCTTCACCACACTGGGAGTGGTTTACCAGAAGTACATGAACAACCAGGACAAGTCCAAGATCTTATAAGGAAGAGAATAACCCAAAAACCCTCCTGTTTGTGTTACCATTAGCTCTAATATTCTCCTCAGAGCTCTTTATCGATGGCATGATTGTTGTCCTTGTGGACCATTCACATGTACTGCTACTTTTAGCAATATCCTTTTTAATTCATTTTTAAAGTGCAATATGTTTTACGGGTAGGTCATAGACATTATCCCATTGACCTGTCAATAAAATACACCGTAAGGATGTTTCAGCAGGATTTTCTGTCTTAGAATTGTACAACTCGGATTCGGAAATGTTACTGAATATGGAAATAGCTAAGCTATTTGCATCATGGTCGTTTGGGGAAATCTATAGTTTGTTTCTCAGCAACTGCACTGTATTTTAGTCTTACAAAAAGTGCCAATAAAACACTCCAAGCCCCCATGTGTTTTTGTTTTTATTGCCACTCTTTAAGGTTACGAGATCTCCTAATCTACATCTGTACCTATAATGTGTCTTTAGTATAGCCTCATCCTAACTCACTGTTGAGGTGTATTTCTGGCCTACATTGTCTCACTTTACGTTTCAACGTATATTTAAAGAATAGTTACACAATTTAAAAGAATACTTCACCCCCAAAATGATCATTTACTTACCATGTGTTACCTTGAATTCTTGGGGAAATTCTTTCTTTTAATTCTTGTTTCACCCTGGAGGCATATGAGAAAAACAATGTTTTCTTCACGGATTCAAGGAAACATCAAGGGGAGTAGTTGATATAGAAGTGATCATTTTGGGGGTGAAGTATTCCTTTAAAGCCTGGCCTAAAACAAAAGTCTGGTGTTTTTACCAACATTTAAACAGGTTTACCTGCTGTAATCATTCTGTTCACACTGGCAGTAAACAGATCCCGTCCTAACATGCTTCAAGCATTAAGTGATGGTGGACAAAATCCACAATCCTTGTTCCATCTAAGAATGTTTGAAAACTTTATCTAAACCATTTTGTTCATTGTTGCATTACATCAAAATGACCACAAGGTGGAGACATTAAACTACAATAGCTGACCGTGAATACGAACCTGGTTCTGCTGTTTATGTAAACACACACTGACTAGACTGTCTTTATTTTTGGACAAACATCATCACACTTTTCTTTATCTAAGGTCTCGTGTTTTTTTTAGCAAGGATTCAGTAACAGAATCTCCCGAATGGATCACATCTCTTGAGGGTGATCCCAGTCCGCCATCTGGTGCTGCAGGACTCTAAGGAGGATGAGGAGCTGTTGAATGGTAGCGTTTATTGTTCACACGCCAACAAGATCAATCATCAATTTCACTGAGTGAATGTTACTAATCAGTGAGTGGTTCTGCTGTAGTCTGAACGAGACAATTAGAAGGCGTCAGTGGGAAGGCTGGACCCACGGCTCAAGGGCCACATCTAGAGTCGGTACTGGTAGACCCCCTTTTTTAATGTCAATCTGGCCTCTTTTCTGAAATAAATGACTACTAGTCAACCGTAGCAGATTACTTGCTAGTTTTGCACTCCCAACGTACTGCAACATTTAAAGAACTAAACAACTATCTGCACAAAATGACGCTTTTGGAGATTGTGACCCTGGTGGAGGCACTGTTGCTGGTCTCTGCAGGGTTTTGAGCATGTGATGTACAGTTTTAGGAAGTGCTGTGGTCCCACTGTGGGGGGCAGCAACCTTTGGGGTTTCTGTGGTTAAAAGGGATTATGGAACATCTAAGTGACTAATTGTAACGTTTAGTGGCCTGCTTACTAGCATTGGTAATGTTTTTACCTTTTGAGTCCGTGTGTGTCATCATGACAAAATGTGGTCCTGTAGACACCTACTGTTTATAAGACAGCTTTTGTCACAATGAGGGCATCGCAGGTGTGTAGCTGAGATCAAAATGAAGGTCGAGTTTGAAGATGGTTGTGTCCGAGCGAGGGCGTCGGAAGTAGGGTGGTGTAGAAGTGGGGAAGGGGCCATTGGCCCCCGCACTTTTCACCCCTTAACGGCTGGTTTGATCCCATCACAAGATGGTCTCTATTGTTCCATATCTAGAATCATTGTGGACACTCTTTGCTTGTTATTTATTAGTTTTCTTCTTCTTTGCTTTTTGTGATAGGGTATCTTTGTGTTTTTTTTTTTGCATGTTTGCTCTTGAAATATTTGTTAACTCAAAAGCACATGAATCTATGAATATAAAACACATGTCTAATAATGTATGAAAGTTTCTGTTGTGTAAATTTGCATTTGAGCGAGAGAGAGAGAGAGAGAGAGAGAGAGAGAGAGAGAGGTAACGTAGGGAGAGAGAAGGGGAGGACATGCAACAAAGGTTCTCAGCTGTAACATAACATGAGCATTTTGAAGTTATATTTTATAGTAACCGTTCTGCCAACAGTCGCCCTGGTGTGTATTAGTTTAGTGAAAATTCAATTCATAAAATAATGAGGCAGGAATGTCTGTTTTTGTCTAATACAGCAAATGAAATATCTGATAAATCATCACATTAGCACACAAATCCTATAACAACAATATGACATCACAGTTCATTTACTGTATTGTGTACAGATGTGCTCACACCCTCACCTTTACTTTTTATTCTGCATGCAGAATAAAAGAAGAATTGGTAACAAGAGAGGAGGCGGAGTGAATTTTTTAACATATCTTTGTGCTGGTAGTTAACCACCTTTGTATGCTGTGATAGAGCTTCATGGCATTACATTTAGAATATAAGAAACATAGTTCTAACTAATAATACATCCGATAGAGAAATCTGATATACAAACTGAAATGGCTTCTAAGTTTTTTTAAATATATTGATTTGTGTCAAAAGCCTGGAATAGAAGATAGGTCTATTTAATTAATTTTTGGTGTCTTTTAAGTACATGTGGTCATATTCATATGCAAGACACAATGAACACTGTTATCATTGTAACTTATAAGAAAAGATTGAAAGATTTCAATAAAGCTTGTTCTTTATGATTTTAATATCTACAGTAGAACACAAAGAAATGGAAAGAAATTTGCGCATAGATCAGAGGGAATAATACCTGAAAAATGTAAAAAGGAAACCACCCTCACTCTTAATTTATCACAGTAGAACTTCCCCCACCACAGCAAAAAGTCTTGGATGAGTTAGTGCTGCAGGGCCAGTGAGAGCGAGGCAGGGCTGAACAAACGGGACGAAGAGCAAAGTGAATGGGGTGGTGGAAGGGGAGGAGGAGGAGGGCTGGGGATTCTCCCACCCTGCACCTCTTTCATCTTTCTCATTAAAGCATGGAGCAGTGGGGGCTGTCAAGAATGAGCCCAAGGACATGGGGATCGGGGACTGAGTCTGAGCCTCGCATCAGGAGCTGGAGAAGGGAAGGAGGGAACAGCCACAGCAAGCAGCCCGGGCCGCCATTGTCAAACCTTCACCTTAAACTTAACCCACCTTCCCTCTGGGACCCAGATAAAGACCTCTTATCTGTACTCACCTTCCCTCCCTGCCCGTGAAAGACTCTGAGCGGCAGTTGGGAGGGCGAGAGAGGGGGGGGGGTTTCTCTGCTTGAGTAGGGCCGAAATACACAAGCTTTGTCTCAGAGAGCATATATGAAAAAGAAAGGCAGCTTCCATCTGGGACAGAGTGATTAAAAGGGAGGCGAGGAGAGGAAGCTGATGATAGAAGAGATGGGATTCTGACGGAAGAGGCTGATCCAGGAGTGGAAAGCTATGCTGACATCTTTGGATTTATGTTGGTGATAGTCTGTACTTTGTGGTGTTTTTTCTAAATTGTTCCAACATTGAGATTTATTGTTCAAGATAGTCAAAGCTTGCTTCAAGGCACATTGTTTAGGTTTTAATCATTTTTTCTCAGGAAATCTAAAATAGTTTAGGGTTGAATTTGGCTTGTGCCAACATGCTGACAACAAAGTATTAGAAGTTGGAGACCACATGTAGCTTTATACATGAACAAAGTGCAAATTAATAGTTTGACATTTTGGGAAATACTCTTATTAATTGTCTTACAGAGAATTACAAAAGAAGAGCGATACCACTCTAATGTTTGAACAATAAATATGAAGCTACAGCTAGCAGTCGGTAAGATTAGTTTAGCTTAAAGACGAAAAAAATTATTAAACATGATTTGGTTTTTACTTGGGGTTATGTGGCTGGGTCACTGGTTCTTAACCCACTTTAAAGCTGATAGTGTGTCAATGATGTGTTTACATTTTGTTTCTGCGGCCCCCAAGTGGCAAAAAACTGTTGATGCAGGTGTAACGTGAGATAAAAGGGAAAACTAGATGTTAAAGGGTTAAATTCAGTAGATCTCAGTGGAAGCTGGTGAGAATATACCATATTTGGTTGTTTATTGTCAGCTAACATATGGAAAATGTAAGTTGTTTGGGTAGGTTGTTTTACCTTACGTTATTCCGTGATTTTTGCTGCCGGCTGCCTGCTCCAGGTATATTAGTGTGCCTAATTACAAGCTGTAAAATAAGTCACATGTACTGACAGAGAAGTCAGTCAGTCATCCTGAAACACGGAGATCCTGTTTGCACAGGACACCAAAGTGTATTCTAGTGACAGATGTTTACAAATCATGCTGAGTTCAAATGAGTTTATTCTTCACCAGGGCACAGTTCAATCTTTTAACATTAGACCATACTGATGCTATTTTGGTGTGTACTTGAGTCCTCATTTGCACAAATGATGAAAACCTGAGGAGTACATCCTGAGAGGTTTGGATAAATCCAAGTTCGTCTGGAAAGGTCCTAAGGCCCTCACCGTGTAACAGAAATCTGGCCCATCAACTTTAACATATCCTGCAGTCTCTCTTTAGCGGAGAGTGAGAGCTGCAATCCAGACCAACAGCAGCCAACAGTGTATCTCGCCAATCGGCGGAGAGGAAGTGAAATAAATGCATGCAACTGAAGTAAATGATTCAACAAAATAAGAGTCATAAAGAAAACACAGCTCTGTGCTCTCGCAGCTCTGATGTTCAGATCTTTCCCCTCCACATTAGCAAATTGAGTCCCACGACAGCCACTCCTTCACCTCTTGGAAATATGAACTGAGTGGCAAATTAAAAATGCATATTTAATAAGAGGGGAACGTGATTACATCCACTTGTTAAATGAGCATGAGCAATGAGGAAATCTGAGAAAGAGAGAGAGAGAGAGAGAGAGAGAGAGAGAGAGAGAGAGAGAGAGAGA
>NW_022280076.1:85549-98172 GCF_004355925.1 Anarrhichthys ocellatus | reverse complement strand
AGAGAGAGAGAGAGAGAGAGAGAGAGAGAGAGAGAGAGAGAGAGAGATCTTCATGGCCTGCAGAGTTTGAAAGAAAAAAGGGAATTCATCTTTATTTTAACACAGCTCTTTGGGAGTAACCCTAGCAGGACTTCCCCCACTCTGTAGAGCTGATTACACACATTCTGGCTTTCTGGGGGTTTGGACTGCGGGTTCCTATAGCAACCACAAAAAGCAGACTGTACGGAGTAGACTTGCTTGCCATGCGCCTCAACAGTTTTACCTTCTTCTTCAACCATCAAACAGCATTTTGGAACAGGCTCTGCGCTGCCATGTGTCTTCTTGTGCTCCTCAAAGTATTTCTTTGTCAGATTCAAGTCAAACCATAAAATCCAACCAGTGCAGTGCTGATGAAAAGAAGATAACGTGGAGATATACTTCTCCTTTTATGATGCCATGATCTTTTATTCTGTGTAATAAGTAACTCTGATCTTTATTTTGATATTATAACTTCATTTAAGGAAGTATTTGATGATGGTGATACAAAGCTGGTTGAAAACCGGCAATGCAACTCTTTACACGAAGATGATGAATCAGGGGGACAACCCTTATATTGTGTATGTGTCATTCATTCCATTCAAAGCATGTCCAACTTTTAATAGACTGAACAGTCTAAAGCCATGCTAGCAGCTTGGCGAGGCTGTAATTATAGGCACAGCAGTGATTTGAGCTAAACACCGACGTCAGCATGCTCGCGATGACAATGCTAACATGCTGATGTTTTGCAGGTATAATGCTTACCATGTTCACCATCTTAGTTCAGTGTGCTAGCATCGTAACGTTTGCTAATTAGCATTAAACACAAATTACAACTCAGGCTGATATTTGGTGATAAACATTAAGCATTCGACACGTTAAATGTTTTTTCCTGATGGTGGCGCTCGACTCAAAGTCTGTAGGATTCATCATCTGGGTAACATGAATATCAGAACCAAATTTCATATCAATCCCTCCGATTGTTGAGACATTTTAATCTGGACCAAAGTGGTGGACTGGTTGACATCTATATAGCGACACCGCTAGCATGGCTAAAAATACATGCATACATTTTATGTAATGCTACTATTTATAAAACAAATAACTTAATGTTATAGCGCTTTCTAGAAAAAAAGGTTACAAATTGCGAAAATGTAAGAATGCTTTAAAGCATTAATTAAACAACAACACAGTATATGTTTGGACAGTGAAACTGACTTTTAAAGGTCGGCTCACCCAAATTACCAACAACCAGACTAATTTTCTCACTTCCCCGTAGTGGCATCCATCCATTTAGTTTTATTCGTCCAAGATTTGAGATTTCTGCCTCCGCAAGCATTTCGTTTGTGGTTTTGCATTCATGCTTAATTTGCATTGAAGAGTTGCATTTAAATATTCAGCAGCAACATATCTTTCCAGAAACAGTGTCTTACTCTGCATAATCCACAGAGCTCACTCTAAACAGTTTTTATTGGAACCTTTTTTTTATTTTTTTAACCAAAATATAGTCCCAATGCTCACACTCAGGATTCACTGTGGAGTATCCAGAGTAACAGACTCTGAGAGGTGTGTGAGTCCCAAAGTTTTGCAGGTAGACTCTGGACCGGTGACCAGCAAGATCAGACTGTCCTGAGGCCACACTTATGTTCACAATGAAATAGAAGGAATCTATCAGTTGTGTTTTGGACAAGCTGGTCGTGTAGGAGTTGTGTCTGACTGATGCAGGAACAGTGAAGGCACATTAGCAACACTTTTACCTGCCATTGAGCGTCAGGGAGTTTAGAGACATGCAAGCTTTGATATCTGTGTGGCAGCTGTGTCTACGGTCCACAGTTTGTCCATCCACCCAGTACCTCTGGGCAGCGTCTCCGGCTACAGATACGGTCCATGAGAGCAGGTTTTGGTTTTGGTCTCTGTACGAGCACAATGGTGTCACCTGGCATTTATGTACAGATGAAATATACAAGATACAGCGTGTCAATTAGTGAGCTTCGGAGGGGTTGATTGGCTGTCTGTGACCCCTGCTTCTACACTAAACAAGTGCTGATGTCAGCTCTCCAGCTCTTTCTAAAGAAAGCAAAGAAATTTATTTTCCCAAATGTTGAACAATTCCTCTTTTTATACAAAATATTTTTTGTACCGGGATGAAACTCAACTGCATCCTGCATAGTCCTTGACCCACATATAGGTAACATTTGGCCCTGAGGGGCCAAAGCATGAACAATGAAGTAGGTCAGTAGGCCCACTCCCACACACACTGTCTGCTCTTGTAAACCAGATGGCCAATTTAGTCTGAGCCAAGAGAAAATTAATCACAACACATTTTGTCCTCCGTCTGATTGAATACAATCACCCTGCAGCCTCCTGCAGAGCACAGGCAGCATGTCAGGTGCAGCACATTCATTGAACATGTATACACGGTGGTCCGTAGTGAATCACAGGAGGAAACACTTTCATTGTCAATGTAACACAGCTGTCATTTTTGTATGAAGTGTTATAATTTATTTTTTACGAGTGTGTGTACTAAATTTCCATAAACATGGCTCATGTATAACTTGATTTCATTTTCAAAGGCAGCTTCTGCCTGAATTTGTTGTGACAATCAACATTTTACATGTACAGCAGCAGGTCGAGAGACAATGTCTGGCCCAGAAAGACATCCAATATGAAATAATTGGATGTAAAACTAAAAATTTAATCTTTGAACTAACACAATTTGCCCCACCATGAGCCTCCAGAACAGCTTCAGCGCTCTTTGGCAACGATTCTCCATTTGCATTCATTCATTTAACTGTTCAATTAGGTATTCTGTAAATGTTATTGCTTGTTCAAAGTTGCCTCCACACTACCAGGAATATAATTGTGGTGGAGAGCCACTTTATCCAACTTTATTTTAGTCTAACAGTCTTTACCTAAAGACAGCAAAATCTGATGGTACGTACTGTAATCTAAAAGAAATCAGTCAAAAACATCTTAACTCATCCTGATGTCATTTAACCCCCAACTTCCCAGGAACAACACAAAGGACATGAGTTACAGTGGTGACCAGTACATCACACATCTGTAATTAGGATGGATTGGTAGTTTTCCAATGAACCGAAGCTGAGAAGCTAAGAAGTTGGTCATATACTTACTGTAGAAACAACATTTGAGCAGGTACTTACAATACTGAGGACTCTAAGAGAACAAGGGGCTGCAGGGCATTGCACAGGATACTCATGAGTCATGAAATACTCATATTGCTCACACACAAGCCCCCCACTGTGACAGGGTTAAAATATCACATGACTGCTCGTGTTGCCTTCAGGAAAAGCTTTTCTTCTCAACGTCCAGTTTATTGCCTTTGTTTCCATCTTTTCAGCACAAAACAGAGTAACAAAAGGCTTCTTACTCCTCCATTTGCCCCAGTGGTCATTGTTACTTTCACTGCAGCTATTGTAGGTGAGCGCTGGTCACTGCTATTTCCAGTTTCCCCTGGTTACCATTTCCCATTTAGATTATCATGTGCCCCCCCCCCACTGAGCTAAGGTGTAAACAAGCAAATAAGACAAAGCTGCAGTGAGTATACAGATGACACTTCAGGTTCTTTCTACCATTACAGAGCTTATACCTGAGTTCACTTTGCAGATAAGGTGGAGACAGGACTTGTTGAATCTCAATTAACTGCCAACACAGTGTAGAGAGTCGTTTAGTTAGTGCAAAGCAGGTCAGCTGCAAAATGTTAAAACAAGTTTTATAGCCCAGCAAAGAACTCAACATATATGAAGAATTAGATTTCACATCATAAATACATGAATTCATATTTATAACGGTTTAGATGTGAATGTTCGTATAGGGAGAAAAATAAATTTTTACTGATTAGCGCCAAATTAAAAAAGTTCTTTCTAGAAAACATCCTTGGAAATGTTTACAAAATTGAATGGCAACCTACATATTACATTAAGAGATAACTTGCATGCACAGATGACATTTTGTCTTCAGGAAGGGATCACTGGAAAGAGTGTCCAAGTTGGAAACAATGGGAGGAACATAAATTTGTGTCAGTTAATCTAAAGGCAATCCGCCCATTAGAATCCAATATTTCTTGTCCAAATGGGTTCTTTGTCCTGAGGACGGGTCAGGAAAGGCCAGCACATCACCAGAAACATCAGGATTTATCCTCTTGGGGGGGAAATATGATTACCGCAGCAAATTTAAAGGCAGTGTTGTCAATATTTGCTTAGTTATCTTGCTCTGGATTAAGGTATTGAAAAGAGAGCAAGCCTATAGGACAAGAACGTCAGTATTGGACAACTCTGCGAAACCCTACATTACATGTGACAACTTTCGTTCACGTCAAGTGCCAATGTTTTGAAAATTGTCACATTCTTCAACATTTTCATCTGAAAACATAACATTATTGAGATAAGGGACAGATTATGGTTGTAATAAATGTGTAAGGTAAACACTTGGTTTAAGGTTCAGGAAAAAGGCAAACTGCAGGTTTTGCGACGCAAACTCTGCTCTCCTGTTTGAAAGTCAGACGGCCTCCACACCTTTTCGCCTCGCTGCATAAAGGATACACGACTTTTCATATTGGCACTGAACGTTGGTTCTGCTCGTAAATCATGAAGTGCAGGGATGTGATTCCCAGGGATTTGTCTGTCACAATTTTTTAAGGTCAACTGCTTGCAAAAAAATAGGAAATCTATCTAACATAACAAAAGTACATAAACTTACCTTATGCAGCTAAAGCATTGCTCACTCCCCATAACTAAAACACTAAACGCAACAAAACTGGAAAAAAAAAGCTGGCAGCTGCAAGATGTGTCCCACTATAAAAACCACAATGGACAATGCAACCATGGGGCCAGTGCTCTGTCACGGCTGTCTGTGGTGCACAGGAGGGGTAACAAAAAAGTGCTGAAAACACTGAACTGATAGCACCACAGTTTAGCAATAAAACATCACAAAACAATGGTTTCACTTGTAATAACAGTAAAGCTTCTTTTAGCAAACTCAATAAGAGGCTAAAGAAAATGTTTGCTTGTCGCAGGACCACCAATAGAAGAATATACAGAAAAACATGGTTGAATGTGTTTAATACTGTTTTGTTGTGCACTTTGAGAGGAACCCTACACCCTGAGATTGACCCCGTGATTTTAAAATGCTGCAAGTGTGTACACAGCAAATAGTTAACACCGTTGGGAATACCTTACACTTGACTTTTTTATGTTATTGGATGATTGAATGGGTTAAGGTTAATAGTGTTAGCCGCTGCACTTGCAGTTGTCAGTCAAGTTACAGGGGGCCAGTTTCAAGGGGCTAATCTCGACCCTCTGTGACATACCTTCCAACGCATAAACAAGAAACAGTATCTCACATTAGTATGTGAGAAGTTGAAAGGTCTGTCACCTGGCCTGTTGAAGACGTTGATTACATTTTGTAAACTCTAATTTTAAGTGCAGTGAAGCTCTTGTGTCTTGTCTGCGGAGCTGTAAACAGCTGAAAGGGCTGCCGTCATCATGTGGCCGAGTAGGGGGAGTTTAAAGCTGCCTTATCTGAGCTGCCTGAAGGCTCCGGCTTTTTTTCTGAATCAAATTTCACCAGGATTACTGAACACATGTAAACATTCAAGAGCCACATCAGCAAAGACGCTCTGTTTATTGATAGAGAAATGGTCACAAAGATTTGAACTATAACGGTTGATGTTCTGTAGGATGATTCGGCTGTGGGTGAGAAACACTGAGAAAAAAACTTAAATAAAATGTGTTACACCCTCATAAAGTGATATCTTTGATAATAACATTGAAACAAATGACGACTGTAGTGCTGAACCCACTGGGAATTAACGTCCAACTCTGTTTACAACATATGTAAAACAATGTAAATCCCTTCCCACTGGTCTGTAGCACTATCTGGAGGTTACACTTTAGGACCCCATTTCCACCAGGATAATAACATGTGATCTGTATCTATGTTATCTGGAAGGCCTTTGCATTTACACTCGGTATTAAGAAGCTTTTTCTTGTTATCTAAATTCTGCCAGCTTTGTTGTTGTATTTCAGAATGCAAATAGGTGGAGGTAGCGGAGAGCAAGACAGCTAAAGGGGTTGAGTAATTCTTTGCAGCTTCTCCAGCTATATCATGTGCGTTGCCAGATACGGTTTGTAAGCACAGCTTTCAGGATGTCTTGGGCATGATGGTACCAAACCTGTCGAGCTGGCTGTGATGACAAAACTTCAGGATACACATTCACTGCACCCGGCCGCCAAGAAATAGTTCCAGTACTTAAACCAGATTAAAGTAATTTATAAACAGCAAGGTAATGAGTGAGCTTTAAAGGTGTTGAAAGGCTTTTTATATTCACTTTTAACAGAACCAAATCTAGCTGCTTATCTCTGCTTTCAGACTTTATGCTAAGCTAGGCTAACCACAACTCTGAAAGCAGCACAGACAAGAGAGCGGTATCAATCCTTTCATTTTTCTTACTATCAGAAAAAAAGCAAACAAGCTTATTTCCCCAAAACTATTTTCTTAATTGTTGGATAAAAAATCTCTTACGAGTCAAGGAAGATTTCCACATACCACAGCGCAGAAAACACAAAAGTGGTTTACAGCCTCTCCATTAAGTGAGTAGAAAATATATGGCACAGTCCTAGACGTCTTGTTAATGTAATCAGAGAAGAATGGATGTGAAGTGTGCTGTCTGCGTGTGATTAAGAGCTGCCCTGACCAAATTTGGATTCACTACATTTGGGAACAATTGGCCACCTGGGTCCCTTAGACTGCTTTCAACCAAACCCTGCTTTGTGTCTATATGGAGTCCCGACCCCGCCCCTGTCCCTCCCTCCCTCTGTGCCCCCAACGAGACACTGATGTGTCTGAGCTGAGGTGTGCCAGAGTGATTCATTAGTTCATTAAGGCGTCTTGTGGCCATGACAACAATCTTTCCACGGGGTCAATGGTAACATGACAGTCCCCTTCAGGGCAAACCCTGTCACAGGATCTGAGCAATGGTAGGAGGTCCCATCAGTTACCCCCTCCCCCAAAACATCTAGAGGTCCCATAACCCATTTATGCGCTCTCTGCCTTACAAAAACACACACAAATGTTCACACAAACACACACACACACACCTCCACAATGCTCCTATAAACTATAATCTATTTAGAAAATTCTGGGTAGTGTATCTAACGATTCTTGTTCCAGTAAGCCTCCAGCTCAGGCAACTTCACCTCTGCTAACGAGAGGTGAAGGCACATGGTTTCTTTTTTCTGTATTCCGCGGGATCGATTCTGACTGTATGCTCAATTTATTCAGCATCTGCTGCTTATGTTGCTGGGTGCAGTATAAGAGTTCACTCTATTAAGGTATGTTAGCTGAAGAGAAAAAGCAATGCCTGCATTTACTAAAATATATATGTTGTTGTTTGTTAATAATGAACATTATGTTTGTTTTTACCAAAACAAACAAATCAATCATTTCATATTCAAGTTTATGCATTAAGTCGGCAGTTGCAATTTCTCAATGTCCCACTATTTACTATATGTACTATCTCACGAAAGGCATATTCTATTTTATTTGTTTAACTTCATGAAGTAAAATCCTGACATATTCATTTCTTCAACAACAGTCCCAGCATGTCCCATTACATGCTGGGATAGACGAGTGTGCTCACATGTTATGTTACTTAATATGGAAATGTGTTAATGAAAAACAATGTTTGACGATATTAGAGTGTAATACAGAACACAAAGAATAGACCCTATATCTGTAGAGACAAACGAGACATCAGAATGTAAATCTGAGACAGAATAATACAAATACAGCCTGAAAAGTGTTACGGGTGATTCTTTATATGATCTCTTACAAGTTAACAATTTCTACCTTGAATTTATTAATTTGTGCATTCAAATTGCTTTCATTGGTTGTTGTGGCGGAATTCTAGACATTACAAAATTGATATTGTTAAATTACCTCATTGATTTGTTCCTGTTTTGTTATTGCTGTGCAGCTACACACATAAAGCTTATAATGAACACAAAATAAACTGTGAAAAAGAAAAGAAATGCTCGTCCCATTAGAAGCTTTTCTGAAGGGGATAACTCATCGCATGCAGCCACTGTTAAATAATGCACAACTTCATTGGAGTTTGTCTTAAAGTTGAATTGGATTTTCCCTCTTGTGTCATGGCCAATTTTCAGCAATAAAAACATAATTTAACAGTGTTTTAATATAACAGTGATGAGGCTACCACATCGATGGGTCTTTTTACTTTGCTATAATCACTGCAGCAGTAAATGGGATGGTAATATACTGTATAATCAAAGGCCCAGTCAGGCCGCTCTGTGCTGCAACAAGATGAGCTTTGCTTGCACGATTTGGAAATGTGGCCTCAGCAAAACATTGTCGACCTGATAAGGGAGAGTTTAATCGAAAGGCTACAGTTGCCCTATTCATACTGCGGTAAAAGGGATATGGATGCATTAAGTACACTCTTTGACTCATAGAACTGCAATAAAGTTTATGAATATTACGCTGGCTGCATCTTAAAATGTCCTTATACTGCCACTGTCAGACTGGCAGCAAGGCTGACTCTGCATCGCCTCCAGCTCTCTTAATACCCCCATACCTGAAACTCATTGAGCTACAACTAAAGCTTTTTCTTTTTGGCCAATGCTATTTTCAGTCTGAATAACCATTTAAGCAGTAAACACACGCACAATGATCTATCTAATAGTTAGTTTCTGGCAGAGTAATCCTCCTGTTCCCATTTAGAGGCTTGTTAGTGTGATTGCTGTAATTTTGTTAAACGTTGTAGACATAAATCTTTTTTTCTTGATCAGAATAAACATGTTATTAAAATTCTGTTTCTCAAATGCCTCTTGAAGCCCCCTGGCATTTTTTTAAATTTTTTTTGTAAATGGCGTCCCTTCTTACATTCCCACCCCTTCCTTTGACAGAGTCTGTTCAAACCATTGGTCCTTGACTTTGTCTGGCATCCCTGTGGTGAAACACTCTGCCCCCCAATCTGTGTGAGCAGAGCAGCCGGTGTGTGGGCTCACTTCAGGCTACAAAGACATGTATGATGAGGATGAGGATGACGAGCTCGAGTACAATGTCCTGTGACTACTTCAAAGATTTCTTTATGCCATGATGGATCATCTCCTCAATGTTGGCCAACATGAGAGCACAGTTTTCATTCCTTTTTCTTCTTTGAACTGCGCAAAAGCCACGCTATAATTACAGATGTGTAGTATTTATGTACATGATAGATCTCTCATACAAGAAATCCTTACCTGAGGAGTAGATTGCAAAAGGCTCATGTTTGATTTTCACAGTTGCAGAGGCCAAAAGTAAGAACAAAAGCCACTTGGACTGCCATCATTATTTCAAGATATGAAATGATAGTAGTAAGGTTAAAGAGACACTCGATTTTGACACATATTGGGCAGTAAGGGAGGGTCTGTCATGGGAAATGTATCATCTCATTTCTCAATTCTGTGCCTGCCGTTCTCCTCCTGTGACCCTGAAATCGAACCCGGAGCGAGGAGGCTTGCCGGAGGAGCTATGGGCGAGGAATGCACTGGTGTTTCCTTTAAGGAAGTCTTCTTAGCACCTGTGATGTATAAAAGATGCGAGACACATTCTTGTTGTTGTTGGTTATGCTCATCTGTCAGAGATAGTTAAATACAGCCGTATAACGAAGCAATGGACAGATGATGCAGCTGTTCCACACGCACGTCTGTTGACTCCACTCTCTGTGGGTCTCTTCCTTCTTGACTCCATCGCTGGCATTTCAGGTGGGAAGGCGTCAAGAAAGGAGATGCGGAAAGGAATTAAGGATGCACAGACTGAGAAATTAAAAGAGTCCAGTGTCTCCAGACTCTTTTTACTTCCCTCAGGGCCCCTGCATTGTTGTTCTCCATCCATCCACCAGATGCCCTCGGACTTTTTCCACCTATCTCAGTCACCTGACTCTCGCATTCACCTGCTCACCTGTTTCCACTTCCCTTCATCAGCTGCCAGTGCTGCTTCCTGCCTTCCTCTCTAGCCATCAGTACGTGCTGGACCTGGACCTGTATACCTCCACCGGCCTGCCTGTAAGCTAATGAATCTGACCTTCCTTAACAAATAGCGGAAGCTGTTCCTGTCTCTCTGGATTGTGTGAATGTGGGTCCACTCTGTGTTACCCTGCACTCACTTGCCTGACAGATCTAGTGCTTCTGGAGTGTGATCCAGGTCTAAAAGTCAGGATGTCTCTGCTGCATTAATTTTGCAGACTCTTTCCTTTCCGTTTGAATTGTCTCCAGCAACAGTAACCCCTTTAAGGACACTTGCTGTCTCATCATAAGTAACAACATTGAAAGTTATAATCCTTACGATTTCAGTCCAGGTTGTTTTCGTGACATCGATGGTAACAGCAACTGTGGTTTAATATTACATTTCCCAGAATTATTGGGGAGGGAATGATTCCTTGAACAGCTACTTTGTCAGAAGCTTTTTTTTTTTTTTTTTGACAGTGCAGCCAGACAATCCCACGTTATTTTTAATGAAGTCAATTATTGGGTGTTTTCTAATTATGCCATCTAGAGCACAGTAAAAGGAATTTGTTTCCTTGCTGTTTGAAGTGTGGAGGTGTGCATCGCCTGCAGCGCGTCATCTAAACAGCTCACCCTGTCTGGTCCTTCTTGTTCCTCTCCGCCCTGCAATATTGAAAACTGATCTGCTGTGAACAATTTCCAGCAGTGAGCATGTCCTGCTTCATAGATGCATTGTTGATGAGAGATCGCTGTCGGGGCTAAAGCTGCTGGCATATACATTGCGTTTCCAGGGAATCGTATTTAAAATGGGCATTGATTTCATGAAATTATTGAGGATTAAAACTTTAAAGTCAAGATCACAAAAAACACATCATTATATTCTTAGCTCAGTACAAGCTCAAAACAAAATGAATAATTATAAGCACTGTTCGGCATCTTGGTAAAACAAAGCTTTGTACCCTAACAGGTTAATCTGTGCATGGCAGAAAGTCATATCAAGTAAATGTATATTTAAAAAAAAAAAAAAAGAGTATACAACAACTTCATCTTGTTCGTGGAAAGCTTATTAAATTGAAAGGATGAGTATATCATCGCCGCTGACACCTGTCATCTGCCAGGTCTGATCATATTTAACATCTATGCATTTTGATTGAGTCTCACCATTAAATCTTCAGTTCTCTCTCTCTCTCTCTCTCTCTCTCTCTCTCTCTCTCTCTCTCTCTCGTGTGTGTTTGCTTTCCAGCAACACAAAAGCACGAGAGATGGCTAACATGAAGAGAAATAAGAAGCAAGAAAAAGGTGAGGGGACGGGATTTAACAAAGCGGCACAGCTGATTTAAAAATACAGTAGAAGAAAGTTTTTTTTTTTCCGGCCTCTCATCCATTACAGGGAAAAGAGGGATTTCAGATGGGGTCTGGGATTTCTGCCCACTTCAAAGACTTTTTTCACACAAGCTTCTTACTTTCTTTCCACTCGCATAAAACAGACTTCATTTCCAAAGGCCAACTTTACGTCTGTTAGCCAAGAATTGAAGAGACAAATATAGGTTTTTTGGGGGTTTTTTTAACTACAATTTCACAGCCAGTGATATCACTGTCAGTCATCATGACTCAATGCTGTTTTTGACTTTAGTGCTACATGTAGCATTTTTCAGAACTCTGTGAGAGGATTATTTTATTCAGTTATTGAGTATAGAAGGATTCATATTTATTTTCTTGTCTTGTGACTTTAAATAGCCTAAAATAACGGCTCCTAAAACATGACATTACACTACTTTATTCTGCTGCATGTTTCATTTTCTGTATATACAGTGGGTACGGAAAGTATTCAGACCCCTTTAAATTTTTCACTTTGTTTCATTGCAGCCATTTGCTAAAATCAAAAAAGTTCATTTTATTTCTCATTAATGTACACTCAGCACCCCATCTTGACAGAAAAAAACAAATGTAGAAATTTTTGCAAATTTATTAAAAAAGAAAAACTGACATATCACATGGTCATAAGTATTCAGACCCTTTGCTGTGACACTCATATTTAACTCACATGCTGTCCATTTCTTCTGATCCTCCTTGAGATGGTTCTACTCCTTCATTGGAGTCCAGCTGTGTTTAATTAAACTGATTGGACTTGATTAGGAAAGGCACACACCTGTCTATATAAGACCTTACAGCTCACAGTGCATGTCAGAGCAAATGAGAATCATGAGGTCGAAGGAACTGCCCAAGGAGCTCAGAGACAGAATTGTGGCAAGGCACAGATCTGGCCAAGGTTACAAAAGAATTTCTGCAGCACTCAAGGTTCCTAAGAGCACAGTGGCCTCCATAATCCTTAAATGGAAGAAGTTTGGGACGACCAGAACTCTTCCTAGACCTGGCTGTCCAGCCAAACTGGGCAATCGTGGAAGAAGAGCCTTGGTGAGAGAGGTAAAGAAGAACCCAAAGATCACTGTGGCTGAGATGCAGTAGGGACATGGGAGAAAGTTCCACAAAGTCAACTATCACTGCAGCCCTCCACCAGTCGGGGCTTTATGGCAGAGTGGCCCGACGGAAGCCTCTCCTCAGTGCAAGACATATGAAAGCCCG
>NW_022280076.1:0-80549 GCF_004355925.1 Anarrhichthys ocellatus | reverse complement strand
TATATATATATATATATATATATATATTTTGGAGATATAAATGAATAAAAACTAAGCAAAGGCATGTCCACATATCTTTAGTCCAAAGGGAGAGAGCTCCAGAAGTGTAGAAGCCTTTACACGCTGGACCAACTGTTGAAACAGGTCTGCAGTAGCTGCAATGCACTGTTTGGATGTTGAAGAATACTAACTATAGATGTAAAACAATGTAGACAAAAATGGAAGTAACCCATTTAAAAAAGAAATTGTCATAATTGTACTTACAGCGATAATTTGGCATTTTAGGAAAAGCTTATTTGCTTTTCTGCCTGAAGCTGAACTAGATGAGATTGATATCACTCATTTTTGCAGGATTATGAAGCCGCAGCCAGTTATCTTAGCACAAAGAGAGGAATGCACCAAGTCTGGCTCTGTCTGAAAGTAACAAAATTTGCCAGCAGCACCTCCAAATCCCGCTAATTAAAAGCTTATACTTCCCATTTCACTATTTTTGTCTGACTATATCTTGGTCGGCTGCAGAACTAGCCGTTTACCCCCGTTTCCAGTCTTTATGCTAAGCTACAGTGGTGAAACATAACAAAGTAAATTAAGTCAAGTACTGTACTTAAAGGGACAGTCCGCCACTAAATCAAAAATACACATTTTTTCCATCTTGCCCGTTCTATTTACCAATCTACATCGTTTTTGTGTAAGTTGCCTAGTTTAGGAGGTATCAGCCGTAGAGATGTCTGCCTTCTCTGCAATATAATGGGACTGTATGGCATTTGGCTTGTGGTGCTCAAAGCACCAACAGCCGAACCCCAATTCCAGCTCCTTCCAGGGAGCGAACGTTTGAGTGCTGAGGAAACCTTGATTCATCAAAGTTGTTCCTCAGATGGAAAACTCAATCTTCAATCGTCACTCACAGTTAAGAGCAACATAGTGTCCCAGCTATTGATGGAGTGTTTCCGACTTCTCTAAAATCTAGGGTTCGTATACCTCCCTCACTATTATTTGGACGTCCTGCATTAGCTCACCGAGAGGCACGAGGAAGATCGGGTGACATGATCACCTTTGCTAACACAAACAAGTCACTTGACCTGGACATCAACCCCAGTTCTCTTAACTTCATGCCTTAAGTCATCCCCTCAGGACAACCTCGGTCATGAACCTATGTTCTGCCGATCTGTTAAATGGGTTGCTGATCTATTAATCCAAACAACTGAATTAATTTAGGTAATTCCCGTATTACCTGCCATCTGCGTCCGCTTGGCCTTCTCGGTACTTTCCATCCATCCCATTTCTTCTCCTGGTTCTCTGTTTTCTCAGAGCCTTTATCAAGGCTGTTGTTTGGCCTTCTCTTACAGGAGCGTCAAGGCCCCCTGAATCTAGCATCGATGTCTGTTAAATCTGGGCTCTATATTGGCGTGCAACGTTTGTCTTTTATTTTTCATGCAACATTCTACTTTTACATCACTACATATATCTGACAGCTTTAGATAGTTACTTTACAAATTCAGATTTTTGAGCGCAAAACACAAAAGGTTTATAGAATGTTTTGTTCAAACGATTGGTTTATAGTTTAGTTTATATAATACAGTTTATACAAGTACATCTAAAATGTCTAGTCGATTAATCAATTAGCCGCTTGACAGAAAATGTATTGGCAATTATTTTGATGATATGTCATTTTTAAAACATTTTTTTAATGGTTTCAGCTTCACAAATGTGAAGATTTGATCTGAATGCTTGCCCCCACCACTGCTAAGCAGTACTAACTGTCTGCTGGCTGTAAATGTGTGACCTTTTTTTATCAATCTCATCTAAAGAGCATTATAAGCATATTTCCCCAAAATGTAGTGCAGTACGTTGCAATTGAATTTCAGGCCCATGTGTAAATGGATTTATCACTTTCTTCAGCCCCTGTGGAAATGCAAATAGTGTCCCAGCTAAACTGAATTCAGCCATGTGATTTTAGGCTAAAAGGTGTGCAGGAGTGATAAGGTATGCTTGTTATTGTGACCTTGAGGGCTTTCTAACCCAAGGAAGAAAAAAAAAACTGTCTGTGTGAATTAGGAGTTGGAAGTAGCAGAAGAAAACACTGATAAGCTGCTTCTGCCACACATAACGCCTCCACAATAGGAGGACCCCGCCAGACTGAGACTTTAATTGAGCTCCCTCCCTCCTCTCCTCCTCCTCCTCCTCCTATCCTCTCTCCTGGGCTGCTGCTGCTGCTGCTGGTTTCAACTTCTCGTCTACACACCACTTCAGATTATTTCGGTGCTGGATACGACGAGCAGCTTTTATACAAGAACATGGCTCTCCTGCGCGCAACACTTCCAACCTTGTTTCTTCACCTCTGCCTCCTCAACTGGAGCGGTGAGTTCAAACCGAAATTAAACACGCCATTTTTATTTTTAAAAAGCGGACAAGTTTTGAGTTAAGGTGTTACAGCCGTTGAGTTTGAATGAAATAACAACGTGTGCCTTTTTTCTGACATTTTCAAAAGATTTTCAAGTTAAATAACTAGAGCACCGTTTTCTATATATGTGTGTTTTTGTTGTGGTTAATTAGCAGTTCGCCTATTAGTGAGTCCTGGCGTCGTGAGTGAATTTGAAGGCTTAATTACCTATAACGTGAGTGGAATGAGCGCATGTTGAATTTGTGTGGGTTTCCACTAATTTGAGACTTTGCCCCACATTTTAGTCCTCATTTTCAGTTGTTTTCAGTCGAAAGTCTCGGGAGTCGTAAAGTAAATAAAGGTGTAATAAATTACTGCGTAATTAACGGACCAATTAACCCACCAATGCATAGCTGCGCTGTACGTTTGAGCATACAAACGCACGTGACTGGTGTTTTTTTTATTATTTTAAAGGTTTGTGTCATGAACTGTTGTGCGACAGAGTCTGGGTAAGTTATTAAAGGTTTAACAAGACTGCTGTAAAAAAAAAACATCTAAAGAACCACAGACCGCAGGGCCAAACTTGGTTCTCTCTGCAGGACATGCTTAGGTTCGAGTCTTTGTTATTCATCAGCCAGAACCTGCCAGTAATAGCAATGTGATGAGAAGAGGCGGGTTTCTAGGCAGGACAGAGCAGTGTGGAAAGGAGAACCAGTCTGAGGTCACGTTAAGATTGTGGATATGTTTCCCCTCAAGGAGTTTTAAGGGTCAGGAGTTGTATATTGAATAGTTTCTTAAATAATTTGAAGATACTGGCTTGATTAAAGAGCCAGTGTGTAGTATTTTGGGTGATGCATTAACTTGCCATCAGTGTATAATCACCTGAAACTAAGAATCATGTTTGTCTAGAATAAACCCTTCATATCTACATGGGGATCGGGTCCATTTAACGGAGTCAGCCGTGTTGCACAGCCACGTTTCTACAGCAGCCCAGAACAGACAAACCAAACAATGGCTCTAACCTGAAGTCCACCGTGGTTGTCCGATACGCTTGTATAGCTGCGGTAACGTGAGCCACAGTGTTCAAAACTGTGATACCATCAGCCGTCGCCTGACTTCTGTTGTCCCTAAAGTAGTGTTGTTGGGGTTAGGTTTGCCTCTGAGCGAGGCCAATGGCTTTCCCAACATTTTGCACGAGGCGGCTCACATTATCGCAGTTTTAGAAAGCGAGGACTGAGCAGAGGGGTATTCAGGTGTTTGCAATCTGCAACCACCACACTAGATGCCACCAAATACTACACACTGTCCCTTAACAGTGAGAACCGTGTGTCCTAGTCTCCGAGAACCCACGGTCACATCCTCAAATGTCTTGTTTTTTCAGACCTAAACTCCCAAAATCCAAATAAATCCAATGATGTAAAACAGAGAATGCGGTAAGTCTTCACAGTTGAGGAGCTGGAACCTTTGATTGATTGAACTGATTAATCGACTAATTGTTCCAACTCAACTAAATATAGTTAATGGCAAAGAAACGGAAGATAAGGAAACGTTAAGGGTTTAGGCTATTGCGTATTACTGTCGGCTAATTGGAACTGAGACAATTAGTCAAACAACAGATTAGTGGGTTAACAGAAAATTAATTGGATGTACAAAATTTGATTTTTTTAAATCTTTAATCAATTTTGAGAATATTAAAACTAAGAATTATGTGAATCTGTTTCTTCCCCGCTGCTACTCTTAAAGGCTGACATGACGATAGATTACCTACAGACAGAATTAAATGTAAACCTTCTTCTCCATGTAGCATCTCGCAACAGGACAACACTCGCTGTGTCCCGACTGTAAACCTCTTTTTCTCTTAAATCCCTGTTTTTTTCCCCTCCATCAGCCTTGTCTTAATTGGGTTACCGCTATTTAATCCTCATCTCCCCTGGACCTCCTCTGGAGACGGAGAAAAGCTGTCTGTTTTTGGATTAGGTTGTTGGTTAGTGATAGAGACCCCAGTCCTCTAAAGAGCTTCCAAACAAGGCTCTGTCAAAACTGACCAGCTCCCTAATGGACCTTGAAGGGCACTTACTCGAATACAATTTGTGGCTAAAAGCATCTCTCCTGCATGGAAATGAACCCATCCTGAGTATGACAAAAAAAACTCTTAACATGTCCCATAGCTGATGCATTGTACACTCACATCCTTATTGATCTCACAGACCAGTGTTCATCAGTATGATGGGCATGTTGTGTTACAGGAATGGCCAAGTGATCCGGGCAGTGTGGTTATGCAGTAAATCAGAGCAGTGGCAGAGCTTTTATGAGGACATTTACACTACAGAAAGTAGATACACATGCCTTTATGGAATACACAAGGTTTTATCCTTCAGTGCATTTCAAAGCTCTGATCCTTTTTCTGTTCAAAACTGCGTTCCCAAAATGGTACGATAAAAGTGAAACGTATGTATCTATCTCAAACGATTCAATAAATATCTAGATACATGATTCTCAATCTGATGCAAGAATGATGCAGATACATTTGTAATGACACACAAAAACACCTCAAGTCTGCTGCATTTGTTGTTTTTTAGTACAAAAAGTAGTCAATCAGAAATACCCCAGGAAATTCTGTCTACTGTCACAGCAACAACCTGTGACATGGGCAGTGATACTTTAGGTAACTTATAGTTGTTAGAGTAGTGTTTCACCGAAATACTGCCAACTTGCAACATTTAAATAAAACAGCTTATGGCCTAATTGCCTTTTTAAAGGTTGATATTTTAAAGTGTCCTCCTTATTGTCAGTAAATCCCATTAAAAGCCCCAAATCAGCATTTAATTGGTTCTATTAAGAAGTGTTGTGTATGTAAAGCCTGATGTATCTAAGCAATTTGTGCCCAACTAACAAAAACACATCAGTGAGTCACACTGTTGCACTGGGTGACATCTTCCTTTATTAACAGGAACTTGGGATGTTACGATACCAGACATTTAGTAGTTGATAGTAATATCAGTGAAATTCCACAATTCTCAATACCCATTCGATACCACTGTTAAGATTAAAAACGATAAACATTTGGTGCTAGTGTTACAGGTCAGAAGTTTACTTTTACTACTATTGGACTATTCAAAAACTCTCTCTTGAACATTGTACATGCAGCCATTTAAAATAACATTTTTCAATAACCAAATCATATTTTCAATGCGGCTGAAATCAATGTCAGTGTCTGCTCTGGTTGTTGGTTAGGAATGCGCCTTGCAAACCCATTGTGTGGTGTAATAAATGAAATGCTTATCCATTAAGTGGTATCTTTAGGGTGCAAGTTTTGTTACATTGATAGTTCCAATCCTCAGTTCAAAAGGCAAAATTGATTGAAAATCGATGGCTCTAATAATCCATCACAAGCTAGTCCAACTGCCCAATCTTTGTCCGTTGTCTATGTAATACTTATTTGGTTTGGGCACTATGCTTATAGACCAAATGGATCAATCGATATCCATATTGTTGTGTGACACACTCTAGTTACTTTTGACTCCATCCTACTTACACTATCCTGCGGCCACATACACTATAACACCAAATATGGATTAATCAGCTGCTGAAAATATTCCCGAACAAATGCACTTTTTACTCCAGTTTGAGTAACTGAAAACTACAATGCCCAGCTGTTTTAGTGAAGCCTCTAAAAGACAACTCACTTCCTCCTTGATGGAGAGCTCTCTGATTCTTACTGAAGTTGTTTTTATGTTCTTGTCAAGTGTGTGGAGTTGTTTGCTGTCGAACTTATGCACAGAGTGCATAGTTTCTTTGATGATGGAATACACAATTGATGCGGTTGTTGTTAAAAAAATATGTAACATTGTTAATTACTGTGACAGAATATGAATCCTCAACAATCGTGATAATAGATTAATCATTCATGTCATTTATCAAGCAAAAAGGCCAAACCACATCTGGTTTCAGTTGCTCAAATGTGAGAATTTGCTGCTTCATATATCATCTATTAAATATCTTTGCGTGTTTTGACAATTTCTTTTGACATTTGAGTATTTGATTAGAAATAATGGTCCAATTATAAACCATGAGAATAAACACTCAAATGTTTAGCTTTTTCAAAATATGCTGTGACTGTTCTAGTTGAGCAATTCATTAAATTCTTGTGATTTACATAGACCTATTGATATTCTTGAATGATATTCAGAACAATACATTTAATTAAATGGAAACCCTCAAACTACCAATCTAATAATTGAGATATTCAAATTGTTTTTGACCACAAGGTCAAACTGCCTGAAGACGAAACTACACTTCAATATGCAAATACATTTGTGGAGCTATAAGTGTGATGAAAACCAAGTTTACATAGACTATCCAAAACTGTCAATTTATGAAAGTTTAGTCCGATTCTTTTATCTCCTTCCCTCATTCTGTGATCAGATTATTTATATACACATGCATTATATTAAGGAAGACTTCCTGCTTGGCTGTGAGTGTTAAGACATCGTCATCAATCATTCATTATTAGCCAGATAAGAAATGTTTTCGTATTAAGTAAAGTAGTGACGTATCGGAACATGAGTGATAACGGTATCCCAGTGAGTCGACCTCCTCGTGTAAATAATGGCTGCTCTCCCTGACCTCTCCTTCAGCCAGAGAATACCTTCACTCTGTTGCGGGGCTCGTTTGCATGCAGCAGGAAGTGTGCAGCTGTTGGCTGCAGTTGTTCATGTGTGGATTAGTGCGTTTGGCTGAGTGATAGCCAGGCAGGACAGCCATATAATCTAATGTATTGGCTCATTGTTTTCATTAAAGAGAGTGTGCCGTTTGATCCCTGTGGCATTATACTGGTGCCTCGCTGTGGCATTAGGCATATGTGAGCTAATTCCACTAACATGTATGTCAGCACGGTGAACAATCAAATAGCGTGCGTCCTATTGAGTTAACTGTTCAGTAGATTCACTGATTATTTAAGCTAGTGAGCTTTTGTCTCCACGTTCGAACCAGACTTAAAAAAAAACCAGGCAAGGGTTCACATCCTTCGTCCCATGTGTTGTTAGCTTTAGGCTGTTAAAGCACTTGGTTATGGAAAGATGTTTTTTTGTTGAATACTGAAAAAGTCAAGGCTACAAGTCAGTACTAACTTCTTCAACACTTAACAATCTTTCACCAACAAAAATTGGATATTGTACAATGAATGTTTATAAAAATGTAAATTGAGGGGCATTGTATTTCCTGCCAAACTAACATATGCACTAATTAAGCAAATGAGTTGTTTATGAATGTGATTTTCAAGAGACGGTCTACGTTGAGGTGTGCACCAACAGAACCGGTTTGATTTAGTCATTGAACAGCGAAAGGATTCAAAGCAGACATTGATTTCTACGAGAGAGTTGTTTGTTGTCGTCCTTTGATTTACAACCCGTGCATGCCCTGAAGATCCAAGACATGTTGTCAAATCAAAGTTGTAGCTGTTTAGCTGGCAGGAGCAGAGCTGAAATCCTCCCTCAAGCCCAAATTGAAGGCTTTTCAGAGGCCTTGCTTGTCTTGCATGTGTAGTGTAACTCTGCAGTGAGTGGATGGTTAATGCTTGAGAGGGGTTTTATATCCAACAGCTGCCTCTGTAGTTTGATCCCTGGCCTTCTGGGAGGGAATTTCTCCCTTTTATCGAGTACCTCTCATGGTGCTGAAGAACTGCCCAAAACGTCCCTGACTGCTGTGCTATTCAGAGCACATCATTCAGCCGAGTGAAAAATCTATAGAGTGAACAGTCCGCCCGAGAGAAGATGGGACGTGTCTCAGGAGCTGGAGATGGCTGTTCTAAGCATACTCAATCAACAAGAGGCATGTAGGAAATGACTCACGAGAGGGAGAAACATCCATGTGCAGTCGGTAGTGACAGAGCGCTGAACTTTTATCTGCAGCTTGAACAATGTATCCAGCGCCAAACTTACGTTTTTTTGTTTTTTTCTTTTGTATTTATTTTTAAAAAGCATTGAAGGTGCTGCAGGCTTTCACATCCGAGTTCTTCCTGGTTGCGCTGGGAGAGTGCTGAGAGGGTTGTTTCTTAAAAGCCTCTTTGAATCCCAAATATTGGATTTGGCTGCACTGCTTGCACTGGATTGATTCTTTTTTATTCAGTATTGTAAAAGCAGTATGATGAATGTAGGGGCATGTTCTTTGCCTGGTTGGAAAGTCCACCAAATATCATTGGGCCATAATATCTATACTTAAAAAAACATTTAGAAACTTGTAAAGTGGACAACCAGTCTGTCTAGGTTGCCTAAATTGTCCCTGAAGTAAATGTAACTTTCCGCCCCTGGCACCAGGCAGTGCATCTGGGGTTTTGTACCATGTTGAATCTGAATCACAGGATCATAAACAGCCTCACACCTAGTGCTACCAGAAAGCAAAACCTATGTAGCAGTTTGAATTAATACTATCCTCACTAACGGCATGCAACTGATAAATTGCCATAAGGCAAGTGTATGATGGGATCAATCTGTCATTGTCCCCTCAGCTGAATCAAACACTCTGTCTCGTGATCAATTTAGTCGTATGTTAAGATCTTTCACCTACGCTCTTCTTCTCTTCAGGTTTTTAGACGACAATAAATCACTTTTAGTGTGTAGGAAAAGCTCGAAAAGATAAGTACATAAGAGGATTGAGTAAACAATGTAAACAGAGAAGCAATCTGGTGGCTGAATGATCATTTATAAGATGAGTGTTTTTTATATTTGCTTTGTTTCCGCTGTAGCAATAGCACCACCAAGTGAAGGTCTTTTGTTGCTCATTATGAGGCTTAATATACTCCCATTTAAATGCACACATGCAGTATAATAAACAATGCATATATTTATGAATGTGATCGTGTAAATGCAACAAGACAGTCCTGTTTGTTTTTGTTCTAAAATAAGACATTCATTGGTACTATTTCAGTCTTGAGCAGTTTTTGGCCATTTGTCTCTAAACTCGTCTCAGGCGAAATCGGCCATCTGTACACGACGTCCCTTCATTTTCAGAAGGCCCATCTGTGGGACACATGGCACTCTCTTGGGCCACTATCCAAGTGTTGGCAGCAGGCCCATCAGTGCCAGAGGGAGAGACAAAAAAAAAAAAAAAAACCTCCAGTATTGCCCTCTTGAGAAGCCTTTCCTTCTTCCTTCCTCCCTCTCCCACTTGTCTGCCTCTCTGGTCTGCAAACAGAGCGAAACCAGCAGCTGCACACACCTGACGCCCAATCCATCGGACATTCTTCTGTGGGGGCAACAAGCAGCGGCTCACGTTACAGAGAAATTGTACACCACAATGGGCTTTGACTCCTTCCCGCCTTTTCTGAGCCGTGCCCCCCCCCCCTCCATCCTGTGTCCACTCACACCTCTCTCATGCCCCCTTATTATTTTTTTCTTCTATTTGAGTGCAGTGGACGGAGCCTGGGAATATTTACTTTGCTCTTGTTGTTGTCAACAGTTCTGACTGAAAGAGCAGGCGCAAACAGGGAAGAGATGTACTCAAATAAACAGTGGGATTAACTTCATTCACGTGTGGTGTGTGGTGCTGCAGCGACAGAGATCACCGTCCTCAGTCTGTTTACATTTTTGAGCAGATCCGTTGTGTAAAATTGAAGTTAATATCTTTTCGGCTTTCTGTCAGTTAATCAAGCGTTGGCACATAAAAGTATACAAACATGAAAAGCCCGTCTTTCTTACAAAGTGGAAGACTTGCATTAGTCTTCCTCTTCCACGCTGATGCAACCCAGATCATACTGGTATATGATATGATGCCGTCATTAAAAGTGAAATTAGCTATGTTTCTTTCTTCTCTAGAGTTGTGTATTTCAACATGGGTGGTCTATAGGGATTGACTTGCTTTTTGGGGACAGCCTCAAGTGGCCATCTGAGGAACTGCAGTTTTTGGCACTTCCGCTTTGGTATCGTTTTTCAGCACCAGAGGTTGCAGATTGGTCTGTGTACGCTTAACATGAAGCCACCGCCTGCAGCTGGTTAGCTTAGCTTAACTTTTACTTTCATGTTAGATGAGAATATTTCCCAAAATGTTAAAATATTCCTTTGAAGAATTGTGACCAAGATATGTAGTGAGTGGACATTTTACAGTTGTAATGAAGTGAAATTCAAAAGTCACCTGCTGAAACTACTGTAACTGAAATGACACTGTTTACTTTACTTTATAAATAAAATTGGTATTTCTACTGCAACTTCTTGGAGCCTGTCGGCTGAAATATATGTAAATATTCAAATATCTATGATTATTTGCCAATAATATCAGCCGTCCAATTTATCACTTGACTTCTAATTTTGACAAGCATGGTCCAAATGGAGCTGGATTACACAGAAATAAGTGAGTAAAGTTACCCATTAATCAGGGAGGCTGTTGAGTTATATTTCGGTGTAAAAGGGTCCGTAGTGGGTGGAAAGCACAGATTCATCTTAAAATCCTGAGGCGTGTGTGTGTAATGTGACCACAGCACTATGTCACTGGTTAGAGATGTCCCGTGTATCTTTCAGTCCGTTCACTTGAAATAGATACGAGATGCGTTTCTTTCTGGAACAATGCAGATGCCACCGACTTGTCAGTATTTGCTCAAGGCTTCCCCTAAAACCCAGTCATTGTCCTGAGGAATTCCAAGTCCTCTGGTTTCTTTTGCTCTTAAGGTTTGTGTCAAACTGCCAAACCAATGTGTCAGTGTCACCGAGAGAATGCCTGAAGAGCCTGCAAAAATAGCTTTAGTGTGGCACCCAGCTCGTCACCAGGAATAAGTTGTCTTGTATATAACAAAACGGGTACATGCAACAGGTAATGTCTATCAATATCCTGACATTTAAGGAGCAAATAGCACAAAGGCATGTTAACACCTGACGGTGAAAGTGATTTATAATGACTGCCACCAAAAATAACTTTTTCCGTCTTTGTTTTTTTTTTTTTTCAACCAAACGCAACTTGAGACTGGATTCTAGTGTTTCCATTCAGCTCCAAAGAAAGTAGTTAGGATAATTGTCTAATTCACAAGCTTTAAACACAATTTGTTTGCTGTTTAATTAGTCTGACATGATTAAAACATGAATATAGATATTAGGGATACAATAATGTAGTATTCTAAAACATTAGCCACCATTAAAGGAAAAAACTCACAATGTTTTGTGCTTTTGTTGTTGTCAAGTTTTGAGGAAAAACCTAAACATTGTTGGATTTGGGTTTTTTATTGGCTTTGTGGACAATAATTAAATATAGATGTACAGAACAACACCAGCCTTACCCTTTGAACAACTGGAAGAATCAAGAATATTTTAATAGTTAATAGGCAATAACGTAACTTTTTGGGTGGCAGTCAGAACACCAAAGTCTCACAATTACGCAAACAAACTAACCGATCGAGGCAGCGGTGGACCAGCAACCCTCTGGGAACCTTGAACATCTGCATCAAATCTCACGGCAGTCCATCCAATAGTTGAGATATCCGAGTGGTGGACCAACAGACGTCGTCATCCTTAGAGCCACACTGCTAGCATGGCAACTGAAAGTTAACTTTTTATTTCATGGAATGCATTTACTATCGCACCACATTACCACAGACGACATCTCATGGTGTCTGGCACTGTGCCAGTCACTTTCCTGTCACAAGAGCTTGCATTCACATCTGTCGTCAAATTAAAACGAAGTCTGTTTAAATCCAGACCGACTTTGATGGTGAAAAGACATCTCGGTGTTCAGCGTGTACATGTGCATATGAATATTCATGACGACCTCGGGTCTAACTAGAGCGGCTTTCATGGCGTTTGCCTCTTGTGCTAATGGCCTGTGCCATGGCGTGGATATGGCATGCATCTGGCATTTTTTCTGATTAGTCTGTTCATTACTATACACCAATCAACCAGCTATAGGTTTGAATTAGCTGTCCTCACTCTCAAATAGGCTGGTTATAACTGAAACTTTTCATATTTTGATGATATTTGCACAGCAGGAATTATCAATACCCAGTTCCTTTAGTTTAAACGCTCAACACAATGTGCTTTTTAAATAACCCTTGTGTGGAGGGAGTGGAGGGGATGTCTGTGTATGATATCATGCCCAGAGCAGGATTAGAGAGTCTTGTGTCAGTGCTGTCTGTAAATGTTATCCCAACCCCCGAAGGCTCCACCATCAGTGCAATGGTACAGGGCCAGGTTTGACTCCGATTTCATGCTTTGTGTGGGACTCCCCTTCTCAGCTGATTCATAGTGCGGGCCTAATTATTTTTTGTCTTTTACTGTTGTGCAGTTGGTGGTTGCGGGGCGTTTGTTTGGCAGATTCCCCAGAGGGCTCGTCTCTTTGTTTAAGTGTCCCAGGAGAAGCAAGAGAGGCAGAAAATAAGCTGGTGGAGGAAAAATCGGCAGCAACTGTTGATCGGACAGTGGAATTTATCTAGGATATCTCCAGACGGTTCTCTGCCTCGCTGTAACACTAGAAGGACTGGAAATATTTATAGTTTTCATTATTGATTTGTTGGCAGATTATGTTCAAATAAAAATAAATGCATTGCTTGGTCCATAGTTCAGTCTATAAGATGTTTAGAAAATAGTGATAAATATACATCACAATGAGAGCCCATGGTGACACTCCAAAACCCAAAGACATTTTAGTTTATTATCAAAACAGGCGAAAAAAGCACCAAATATACAACTTCAACGATGAAACCAGGGAATGTTGGGTGTTTTTGCTTAAAAACGACTTGAAAGATCAATCTGTTGTCTAAATTGTTTACAATTTAAGTTTTTGTCAATCAACTAATTGGTTAATTGACTAATTGTTTCAGCATTTAAGTATAAAAGATTTTTTTTGATATATTTAAGAAGCCAAAGTTCTCAGAAGTCAAATGTTGTTAAACACAAGTAGCATACCAGAACTGTCTTTTGCTAAATAAAATATTCTATAACTTAAATGTCAATCTATAAAATAAAAAGAATAAGTAAACAAGATCGCTGCTCTCTCCAGATCCAGCTGCCAGCAAGTATCACACTTGTGACAGATGGGCTGGCATTTTGGGAAAAACACAGTTTTGAAATTGATATTTTAAACAAGAATGAGAACTTTGTATTTTTGGACTCTGTATGCATTTTGTCCTGCTCCATCCAGCTAGCACAGTGTGGGAGATATTTTAGACAAATGCCTGGCAATCTGAAGAGAGATGAGCTGAATTTGTAATTGGGTAAAGATCAAACAAATAAGTTCCTTTCTAACTGAAAGTCTTGAATATGGATTCCACAGTATGCAGATGGAATAAAGAGAGATTTTCTTCCAAGTAGCTCTTTGCTGATAAGAGTTTTCATGGTGATTTGTTTTGGCCTTAGTTTAGAAAAGTCACAGATCCTGATGTGGGATGTGATTACGGGCTTTGTTCACAGATACGAATCAGACACTGAAGAGTGATGTCCAAGTCACAGACAGGATTTATTAAAGAGCCATGGTGCAGAGTAGACGTTTGGGGCAATTTAGTGGCTGCCAGACACTGCCTGTGTCTGTTGAAGACATGTCCGACGAAAGCTGTAACGTGATCTACCTCTGCAGCTCAGCTCCGGAATCTGCCCTGTGGGGGGCTTCTTCCACAACTGAAATGTCCGAATCAAGACGTGTCAAGGCTCCAAACTAACCCTAACCCAACACTCTCAACCCTCGCTCATTATTTACGTGTATTTCCTGCAGGTAATTAGTTTTTAGTTGTCTATAATTCTTTACGAACACAAAAGTTCTCTGCTGACAATTTAAAAACCATAATGTGATAAAGCTGGACCAAAACCGTGTTTGTTAGGAATTGGCCTATTTTGTTGCTGGAAAACACTCAACCTAATAACAAAAACTTGAATCACAACCAGATGAAGACATCATGCTCACCATGGTGGATTATCTGGCGATGTGGCAGCCAGCGTTATGCTCCAAACTAATTATAATTGGTGTGTTTTTATCACAGGCAGAATGGATCGTGCCACCAAGATAAAATCACGGCACACTTGGATTTTATTTAGAGCTGCAACAACTTATGAATAATCGCTAAGTCGATCGACATCAAATAATTGACATCTATTTTGATAATCGGTTAATTGTTCCTTTAACTGTGTCAGTCCGTTTCTGTCCAATCATACGCAAATATGACATGATTACTACTAATGATTATGACTGAAGGATTAATTAAAATCAAAGCGACATTGCAATGTAAAAGTTTAGTTTTCAAGTTGTAAAAGTTGCAAATGAAGAGTTTTTGTTTTTTTTAATGCTACAGTCTAACCAACCAGAAGGTCGGAAACATCCGGCCCCGTGTGCTTCACGTGCACACACGTTGCCCTACGAACCAAGTACAGATAGCCCTGTGTGGCGTAGATATTTAAGGATAGCCATTTTCCATTTTGGACGCCTTCCTTTTTCTAGTCTCCTTCATGTCAAAGTGTCTCGGAAAGCAGTGAGCAGGACTTGCATGGGGGCTGTTCTGGTGAATTACTGCATGATGCAGCAAATACACACTTTGTAACCGCTAAACTTTGCAGGTTGGCTAGTGTGACTTTTAACTCAACGAAATTTGGAGTAAACCAACATAGTCTTTGTGTCCTGGTAAGTGGTTGTCCTAAATGCACCTCTCAGCTGTGACAGCAGAACAGCAGCAAAACCTCCCAGCATCCCTCAGGGCGAAGACGAGAACATGAATCTTATCTTAGCCGAAGTCTCCCTGTTGTCCTGACATCGGTGGGTGACAGAAGCAGACCCTGGTGTCAGATTGGAGTCATTCAAGGTGGTTTGGGCATTTGGCATGGAAACCACCCATGGAGAGGTTGGACGAGGAGCTGGATGGAGTTGCCGGGGAAACAGATGTCTGTGCTGCTCTGCATGTTGTGAAAATGAGTCGGATCTGGATGAGTGACTAACATTGTTGTGTATTTACTCTACACTGCTACACTGTCAATATGTTGAATGGGAAATTTATAGTTTCTTGTTCTGAAGTGTGTTTTAACCAAATTACTTCATTGCAGTAAGTCTACATTTTAGAGTTATTGCACCATGCTGTAGTACAAAATATCAGTTCCAATAACGAGTGCCGCGTTAACAGCAGCAAAACTGTCAAAACATCCGTTCACACAACTCGTGCAGTATAATCCAATCCATCCAGACTTTATTAATTCAAGGTAACACTGGGTGAGTAACCGATGTACATATGATCATTTTGGAGGTGAAGAATTCCTGTAAGACCGTGGCAGAGGAGGGATTAGCCTGTTTAAGTTGCACAGCATATGTCATACTTATCTAATATGCACTCCTATTGACACAACAGACCCCACCCGGAGTCCCATTTAATAAGTGATGGCTCCTGAGGTGCTGCATAGTCATCACCTGCTTCACTGTGTCTGTTACTGTATACAGTGTCAGCTAGCTACATACATTAAGTCAAAAAAAAAGCTAAGTAAATTAAATTTAGTTTATTTGGAAACCACGTCCAAAAATACCCACGTGTGGTTGTCGGGCAGCTAACCTGGTGAAGAGATCTGTGACTCTGCAAAGCCCCCCCTGTGGGGCCGGAGGAGCCACGTCGCCACGGGCTTCCTCCACCTCCAGCCAGCATGGCATCTGCTGCCCAGCAGAGAACAGGAACAGTGATATCGACAGGCCTGAAAAACACACGCCTGTGCTTGTTAAAGGGGCAAAACACAAAGCAACTAATGGCGGAGGAGCAAGAAATACGGTCATGTTATGTAGTGGTTTAAAGCCTGTTTTCTCTATCTCACCCCCCTACTGGGATTGTCATTTAGATCAGTGATTCTTAATGACTGGGACGCATCCAAGCAGCACTTGTTACCCAGCGGCAAAGACATAATGTGACAACATACATCTCTCACGTCGCGTTGCGTCGCCTCGCCGCCCTCTTCTGCTAGCAGTCTGTACATGATCAATGTCGTGTGAGTTCGTCTCTGACACATTTTTGAGTGCTATATTAGATAGATAATTCTAACCCGGAGCTGGAGAAGAGTGAGTGACACGGAGTGAGAGAGATTAGCTGTCGGCTAAAAGAACAAAATAAAATGTTTGAAATTGCCTCTTACATTAAAGGAGTAATTAACCCAAAACAGTTTTTATATCGTACTCGGCTCCTTAGGCTTTCTATGGTAGGAAGCATATCACCGTAAACAGACTTTGATGTTCTAAAACATCTAAAAAATGTTTTGAAAATTCCTTTGCGGCACGAGCATGTGCACAACAAATTCCTTCATGGGGGGGATAATCTGAAAAGGCTTTGGTTACATAGAAAATAGCATCAGTTGGATCAATTCATCGTTGGGTTTAGTCTTTTAATTGCATTGATTGACGGTAAGAGAAGTATTGACTATCACCAGACATATCCTTTTAACGTTTGTCTGTCTTTTTCTTCCATATTTTGCCATATTAATATGCAGTGAAGTTAGGGGACCTGCAAGAGACAGATTTCAAAAAGCATGGTACAAATCGAAGCAGTAGAGGACGAAATATCCTGACTTCTAAATCCTGGCTCCTACACTTCCCACAATGCCCCCCGGACTGGTCTTTAAAAACTGTCTCCAAGCCCAAGCTGAGAGCCACAAAAGACATCGTACAACTACTTCCACAGGCTGAGTAGTTCCTCCACAGTGAGGAAACTGATCCTCGTGGTTAGAATCAGAAGGGTGCCCCTTTAATACGAGGCAGTCATGCTGTCAAAGGTGCTGACGTGTTCGTAGTGATGAAGACCAAAAAAAAACGAGGTCATACTTTGCAACTTGACTAAACTTGACTTGAACCTACTTCATAACTGTCTAAACTTGAGTGAATAAACTTTATTTCAGGCTCGTATTGCCTCCATGTTGTCTGATCCATCCCTGTGTGTGTTCCTATACAGGCAATCACCTTTAGCCTTTAACACCAGTAAAAGACTATTTGTGATATTTCAATATCCAAAATCTGACGATATCCAGTCTCTTATGATATCGATATATAATCAACGTATTGTGAAGCCCTACCTCAACCTATGTTTAACAGTTTGACAAATTAATGAACACTCGTATCTGCTTATAACTACATCAAAGTGTGTGGTAAACATTTCATAAAAGTACAATTGTTACCATAACCATGAAGGTGAACAATATAATAATGGCTCTATCGTATTATTTTCGGTGCATTGCCATGTTTGGCTCCGGTTCAGTGGGACATCAGGCTCTGTTTGGCTCTAAATGAACTGGCAGCGCTTCATGCACTGGCACGCTATCCATCACTTCCCTTCATTATAGACATCAAAACCTTTTCATATTTGTCTTTTAAGAATCACACAAACTGACTGAACGCACTGCGGTGGTGTGAGAGACTGCTTGGGAAAGTGGAATAAGTTCAATTAGAAGAAGCTCAAACGCACAATGAGCATTTCATTACAGTGAAAACACTGCTTTGATTCCATTAAGCAGGTCAGACCGGAGCACGAGGAACAAACATCAGAAGCCTGTTTACCGACTTTAATAGAATCACGGTTAATAACACTCCGTGTGTACCGTTCCTGAGACTCAGAGCCGCAGTCGTCTCTGCCGTGTGACGGCGGTTAGGAGTTGCCGGGTAATTCTCTCGGTCGTCTTAGCTCACAGATCAAGGCTGCTGGTCTGGATCTTTTGAACTTGACATTTCAAAAGGGAGAAGATAAAGAGATGCTTAAATATCAAATCCTCCCCCACTCCCTCAGCCCTGATATTGGACGCTGTTAAAAGATCAACCGTCTAATCAAAGAGTGTTCTGAGCAGAGGGTTTTCCCGGTGTGCCTGTCTGTGGAAGTTAATTTATACATGTTTCAGCATAAAACTGGGTTATCTCCACTTTAGTCTCATGAGCACTGGTGTGTTATATATGAAACTGTTATCTCTGCCTCAAGTGTTGACTAATACTGAGCCTTTTTGGTCTGTGTGGTAGATGTTTAGTGAGAATGGTGTTAAAATCACTCCACCGGGGACACCGTGGTCCCTCTAAACGGTACTCAACAAGTTACTTCTGGGAAGTTCTGGGAACACCGCAACATCCCCAGAAATACTCAGATTAGGTAAAAAACACAACACAGTCAACGATCAGATTTACAAAAAATCCTGAGGTTAGACGAACTTCTTACAAGGAGAAAACAAAGGCAAGCATTAATATTCTTACCCATATTGTCTGTTGTAAACATCACAGTTTACAGACCAACGTCAAAATCTAACATACTTCTCGTTGTTGTGCACAGTTCTTTTCTGCAAAAGGTGATTATTAGCAATAAATAGTGGTTTAGATATCAGGCTGAACACGTGCTTTGTTTGAAATCGGTCTCGTGTTTTTTTTTTTTTTTTGTCCCTGCTGACTTTGTTGTCCTCAGATCTCACAAATGATGATAAAAACTATGAAAATTGTACTCTTAGTCCCTCCAAAAATTGCGTGTATATGTAGGTTTTTTTTTTAAACAAGGGGAAAACTGCATAATATTGCCATTGCCAGTCGATGAGTACGCCTTGTTGTTTTTTTGTTTATTTCTCTGTGAGCCGTCTCTGCAGTGGTCTCTGGTTGGCAGCACGAGTTGTGGGCAAGATTCAGGCCAGTTGTGAGTGGGATGATCTTTTCTTTTTTTTTTACCAGTATACTGAAAAAATTTAGGAATTTCTTACTTTTCTATCAGCTCCTGAACATGGCATGAGTGGGAGATGGGATAGAGGAAGTGCAAGATTTCTTTTATAGAAGCACAGGTGTGTTTGAGAGGGAAGTCAACAGTCATTGCATTGTGTGTGAGGTCCCAAGATAATACTCTTTTAAGTTACCCCTCCACCTCCTACACTCTCACACACACACACCCCTAGTCACCCTCTGTTTCTCTCTGCTTCGACACTTCTTCCCACAAATCACTTGACAAATGGGTCGCCCACAGGTGCTGATGGAGCACTCCCCTCCCCAGCTGCCCCTGTCCTCCACAGCATGGGAATGGGGGGTGGGGGTGGTACTATTGTTCACAGCTGCTTGTAGCAACGTGAACCCACCTCCTCCGTCCTCCCCCAGACCAGCAGGACACAGTGCCACCCGACGACTGGGAATCCAGTCATAACCACAACCCCGGCTCAAGGTCTTGGCACGTTGTGGCCGAGCAAATAAAACAAGCGGCGGATATTGTCTGCTGAGCCCTGAGAACCGGAGTCTCCCAGTCTACAGATCAAGATAACGTAGGAGCTGAGCTGCCCGCTGCTCTCATATCAAACAATGCAGCTGATTATGAGCTGTGAACACAGATGTGTCGTTGTGTTTGACATTGTGTCTGACCGACGGCGGGCATGGGACTCCGTTGGAGTAAAAGGAGAAAGTGTTTATGACTTGCTGGGGGGCAAGTGCTGTGTTTTGACGTGAAATACAGGCCAAGTTTGTTGTGAAAATACACGTGCTTCAGATGCGTGGGACGTGTCAATAAGGCTGCTGTGAAGGTGAACGTGTTTTGAACCTTTGACTCTCACGGACTGTTTACATGCACACAACGACCCCGGGCTGTGGGGAGAGAACACGATCTAATGCTGAAAACATTGTCTTAAGAATAGATATAAGTGGAGATGAAAATATCTGATTGTGTTTTGTTGATTGTGTCTGCAGAAATTCGATTTTTGCCTCAACTTTTGCTGCAACACAATGCAAAATCATCCGCTGATGCACCGCGTCAGTTTTTGCCGTTTACCTGCCGATCACAGAGACGGAGGATGAAATGATAACTTCCCAGAGTTCCTGTCAAGCTGACGTTCACATGTGCTTTGTTCTCTCCCCTATCCCTCCTCCACTAGTATTCCTCCCCCCCACCCTGCGATGTTTTCCACTCTCCTTAACCTGCGTGTAATTGCCCTCCAACCAGCCTTAGAACGTCTCCAAAGAAAACAAATCATTCACGTAGACACAACATTGACGTCCAGAAGTCTAATCTGATCCTAGAATCTCCTCCTGTGTTTCCTGTGAATCTGCTGCCGAGTGATGGTGCGGATAAAAATCCAGTACGGGATTGCCTTCTCTGACCCACACAAACGTATCGGTGCCTTTCATCTCGCTCTCCTATCAGAACAGCTGTGTGCATGCTCGCTCAAACAGCTTCAGACATGAGTTGGTCCTCGCAAGTGAAACACCTTTTTAGTGAAAAGACTTTTGCATTGATGGTCGTGAGATAAAAGCAGAGTGGCATTATATTGTTAGTGTGAGCACATTTTGCTGTCTATTCAAGTGTTATGTATCTTAGCATACAACTGAATGCATTAAACTGTATTCAAACAACTAAATTAGGTTACGGTTCGTTTGGGTAAAGAGCGGAAACGTAAAAGTCGATCGACCGTAAAAGGATGCGACACTATTTTTATGATCGATTACTCATTTAAGTAAGTTTTCAAGCAGAAATGCCTCAAATTTACTGGTTTTATTTATCCAAAATTTGTGCTTTTGTGGCCTTTCTCAGTCTTATGTAACATTATATTGAATATCTTTGACCTGTTTGTTGGACAGAATAAGAAATTTGAAGATTCCACCTTAACGATAAATGATGAAAACAATTGGCAGGTTGATTGACATTAAAATTCAAAAACAACATGTCATAGTGAGCTGTTGTTCCACCACACGCCAACATGTTATGGATTCTCTGCACTCGATTCTTCCACCTGAATATTTTCCAGGTCCAGCTGGATCTGATCCAGGTTTTTGTCACACCGTCTCTCATCGCTGCCACCACGGTGGGGATCGTACGGTCAGTTGTAGAAACAGGAATGTGGAGACAACAGTCTGTGAGCTGATTGGAGCTCTGCCCATTTTCACACCTGGCTAGTCGCCGGGGAAAGCAGGTGTGGCTATTGGACCGTGGGTTCCAGATGGGTTTAGAATTGACATTATTTTTGAATCATGTAGTCGGTGTGTTTGGGGGCTTTAGTAGGACTGGCCTGGGCACAGGCAGTAGCCTCTCCTCATTAACACAGCACACCTGTGATCACTCCAATATTCTCTTTGAGAGCATTAAGGTTCCCAGCAGGGGATTTGGGGAGGGGGCTGGGGTTCGCCATTTTGATCCCGGTGAATTAGGTGTGGCATGTTCGCCTCATGTCTGGTAGATGGGATAAAAGGAGAGGGAGTGCAAAAATACTCCTTTGTTGTGGGACAGGCGCAGCTCAAATGATAATACAGTCAGACCCACGAAACAATGTAAAACAGTTCAAACAAATCTGAATGCACACATTTACAACAATGGATGTGTTTGATTTCTGTGTGTGTTTGTGATAGAGGCTCACGATCACTATTAAAGCTAATTGTGTATGATTGTTATGTAAAAACCCAGCCAACTCATAAAGCACAATGTGAGGCTGTATCATTCTCACTAAATAGATTCAGCATAAATAGATTGTGGTTCTGTTTGAAGATCAGAGGAATCTTGTAGACTTTCTTGCTTCCTTTCTGCTGCAGTTTCAGTGTGGCATCCCAATGACACTTTTAGCCAATTGTAAAAAAAAAATAAAAATTCTGGCATTTTTCACTTTAATTTATTGAGTTTGGAAACAAAGAGACTTAATTAGACTCAGTTAGACTCCATCGATGTGAAGCACATTCATTAAGTTTAGGCCTATATAAAGATGGCTAAAGCCTGCAGCTAGAAGATGCAAACTCTTATGGTGGTGATGGGCAGATGGTGAACAGGTAATGACAGAATTGCAATGATCCAAGGATTGGCTCAAGGTATGCCGGCAGGAAGACGATTGGTCAGATATAGTGATGTCAGAGTTGTGAACATAAGAACTTTGACGTTGGTGGAAGTGATCGGAAAGAGAAAATATATTCCTTATTTAACTTTCGCCAGAGCATCATTACATTTAATAAGATTAGATCAGTGCTACTTTCTTGAAATAACTTAAACACCAGAAACATGTTGCACTTTTTCACAAGGAAAGATAAAACAAACCCTCTGAGAGATTCTGTCAAGTTACAGAAGCTAGTAGAACAGCAGCTAACCCAGATGTATTAGAATAATACAGTAATCTTTTCCCTGCATGCTATGGGTCATGATTGGTCAGTCACAGGCTCATCAGTTTCCTATACTAGTGAGTGAATAGTTTACAGTCAGGAGCACTGACTTGCTTTAGATCTATTCTGTCCATTTTATTCTTTTGCATGGATCAAAAAACCTGCAAATACAGTTCATTTTTGTGGTTTGGTGGTTATAAGAGAAATGGAAGCTATTTAAGGGGTTCTCCTGAGGGGGCTAGAGATATAAGACGCATATCATCGTATAACAGTTTGATTCTGGCAAGCAATCCCTATTTCATGTCATAACCTTCACCCTCTGTTCATCTACAACACATTCTCACTCCCAACTCGTCAAATACAGTCGCTCGGACACTTGCGTGGTGTTTGTTAAGAAATACACTTCGGTCTTCACAAGAAGAAACAAAATGACTCCATTAGGTTTAGAAAAAGGTTGTTGTTGATGTTAACTTGAATAACGACTCACGTTACTAATAATACTAATGAGTCCAAGACTAACGACTCAAGTTACAAAATGTCAATGTTAACTTTTAATTGAACACAAACAGCTGTCTCCTGGATTGACGTCCTGTGTTTGTTGGACCAGCCCACTCGCCCTGAGTGGACTATTGTGGACATTATACTGAGTCAGTTGCTCTGAGCTTCTAATACTGACGTGGGTGGCTTTGCATTGAGGTTAGCTGAAACCCTGGTGCATCACGTACAGATGCTAAAGGGTGCCTCGGTATCAGACGCCAAGAGGCACTGAGCAAGCTGCGGTATTTGATGAGTTTGGAGTGAGAACGGGTTGGTATCCACACTGTCAACTACTCAGTAAATGGTAAAAGTGCTAAAAAATGGAACTGAATATGTCTGATGCTCTTCTAACTGTGACTTATTTTTAAACCTAAAGTTGGCAGAGCTTGTGGCGTCTGGAGATTGAAATGGAAGTGATTATCTCAGGCCAGCCCTTTCTGCTGGATGGTTGAGGGAAAGCTGATTTTGTTGGCACCCAGTTTGTAGCGCTCAAGGCTTTTCAGCCCCGTGATGATGACCACAGGGGCCGGGGATAAGAAGGCCTTTTGTTGGAGTACAGCAGCAAGTCGGCGCGCTGTCGTCAGAGGTTTGATTGGAAAGAAGGTCTTCTATTTATAGCGTTAAAATAACAGCAGAGGCCTCATACCTGGCCCCTCTCGCCGTAATGTCTCGTCTTTCACACACTTTAATAATAGGCCGAGAAGGAATCACTGCGCTTTCCAGATTCTGTCTACCTTCCAAATGTCATTTAGTCCACCGTCAGTGAAGTGGGATCACTCAACATGTTTGTTGAATGTTATATTAATCACTGGTTCCAAAGCTGTGTATGGTTATGATGTCTGCATTTGATGGGTCAGGACGTGCTCCATGCTTGAGGTTAGCATTTTGTCCAAACATACCAATCCATCTAGGAAATTGAAAGGAAAACCAATCATGTATCCTTGAATTGATATTTATGTTTGAAATGGAAACCAAACAGAATTATACTCCAGTGTTTCCCCCAGAACTGCAGCGTTGTGGTCGGAGGTATTTCTGGATTTCTGTTCCTAGCTCAATCATTAGTTTCTGTGACTGTTGCTGTATTCAGGCACTATCCAGGTACTATACAAGGAGTAGTCCACAGCTATTATAGTTAGATGGAAAGCAGAATGACGGCCATTTATTTTGTATTTCCATGTTCTTAGCTGGGGCTTTGAGTTTCTAGCAACTAGTCACGCACGCCTGCTTTTAATGAGTTTTTAGGAAAATGTGTTAACATAGGCTCACTCTCCATGTTTGTTTTTGTTTTTGCTGATAGCTAAAGGAACACCCCCCCCCCCCCCCCTTGATGTAGACACAGTGTTTAGCCTACTGACCTTTAATTAGCCGTCCTGTGGCTGCGGAGCAACCTGCATGCCTGAGCCCAGCAGCTCTGGGGGGGGGGGGGGGGGGTCTATTGACGGGGGAGTGGCTGCAGAGGAACAAGCCACACTCGCTGCCGAACATCAGATACAAGCATGAATAAAACATCCATGTTGCTCCTTTAATGAAGTCTCACCCATCGGGTGTGAGGATAAAAAATGAATGCAGCTGCTGAGGAAGTTGCTCACCAGCGGGGATGATTAGCAATTCTTTAAAGAGCCAGTGTTGGCGGACTGTTTTTCGGAGGTTGGAAGAACTCATAAAACCATTAGAGGAACATTCCCAGCATGATAACATGTTTTTGAGTGTCATGTGTATGCAGTCGGAGAGTTACAGTATCAACAGAATTCAATTTAAAGATTTTAGATGACTTGTGTTATAAAAAGAAGAGGACATAGCGAGAGAGCAGAGGTGTGTGTGTGTGTGTGAGACCAAGTCCAAAACATTGAAAAAAAATGTCGGCATAGCCATAACTAAGTTCTAAGCACAACAAAACACATGCATGTATTTTTCACTTTGCAGAAAGTTATTGCCTAAAAGTGCTTTACGATCTGATCGGATTGAAAAATTACTATTTCTGTAAATTGGCCTGTAGCTACGCCTGGGTGATAAGTCAATATGATAATTTGATGCGCTAAAGTTCGTAATATAATGATAAAATAGTCAGTACTTTTCAAAAGTCCAAGTTTTTAAATGTGCAAATATATATATACCGTATATTTCCTATAGACTATTAAACTAAGACAGCATTTTTGCCCTTGCTTTGGCAGAAAGAGGCGGTCTGAGCAGGCAGAAAACTCCATTACTCCATTACTCCATTACGTGCCAAATTAATACCAAAATTGCACTCCATAAACACTTTCACCGCTCCGTCTACCTTGCTGCATGTGGGATTGTTTGGAGTCAAGAAAATACAAAAAAAAGGTGCAAGTGCACAACAATCAAATTCTGCCCTGTGAAAACTGAACAAAGCAAAATGTTGTGAATGAAAGGTCGCTGTCAGCCTCATGTGTTTCTAATAGTGTTGAGAGAGAGAGAAACCTGAGTGAGTCCACCTCAACCGTGATCATGGAGGGCTGCGTGTCAGGTCCTGACCTGGAGCTGTGATATGCTCTGCTGCATGAAAGAGGGAGAGGGGGAGGGGGGGGCACTGATGCATAAAGAGGTGCCTTTGAGGAGATTTGCAGCACTTCCTTATCTCTATATGTGAAAGAAGAAATCCTGGACCCTTAACTGCTACCTACTGTCACCCAGGGAACAGGCTGCTGGGAGATTTGTGCCAGATGCTGCCTCTGAAAGCACAGACGAGGACGAGGAGCTCTCGTCTCCACTGTAGGGCCGTGTGCTTTCACTGTGTGTCTGTACGCTTTGATGTCGGGCAGTACGCTGTGTCCCCCAGGTGTTCCACACTACACCGGGGCTGCGTATTGAGAAATCCTCCTGCCTGTCACCCACATTTTCATGCTAGCTTTTCACACCCTCCCCTCTCTGAGGGACTCTGTGTCCACTCACTACTTTTATTCAGAGAAGTCGTGAAATAGTCTGAAGCGCTGGTCTGCTCTCACATTTTCTCATGCGTAGCTTAAAAAAAGAGAGATTTTCTTCCCCTGAAAGTATATGTAGAATGTGTTGTATCTGATTATATGATTAAATGATATTTTTCTACTTTTTTCTGCTCATCCCCCCAAAGAAATCAGCCTGACATGTTTCGTGGACATGAGGGTTTATAGATAACTTATTACTGGACGGTTTAATGTCCTCCGAAGCATTCGGTCTCATTTCATGGCCCACCAGGCATGTGAGGGATTAGGGTGAGTAAATGAGGCCGGTTTCTTGTGTCAGAGGTGATTTGGACTCCTTATCAGTGGTGGAGCTGCAGATCTACTGAGACTTAAGCTGACAGCCTTAATCAAATGGGAAAGCCAATAATGGTGACCACTGTAGTTAGCGTCTGAGGGTATTGTCTCTGTGTAAGGCAGATAATGAGCGACTGTATGCAGAGGCGGTCCTGGAAGTATCCCCCTCATTATGTCTGGTATTGTCTGATTTGCATTGTGTGAGTCTGTCTCCATTTGCCTTGAATGAAGGACAGAAAAGTAATTTGTTGTTTGTCTAAATTTTCTCTGTGCCTTTAAACTTTATAGAGGGTTTAAAAGTGCTACATAACAGCATTAATACTCAGAAGTAATCAAATTAGATCATTACCAATAATACATTTGTGGCAGCAGGTGAGATCTGTCATTCAATCAGCTGAATTACTTTATAACATGAAGGCAGATTGTTTTATTGCATAGAAAAAGTTGCTGCTCTTGCTCTTTCTGTGCAAGTTTTGGCAACATCCTCTATGTGTTGCATTGGTATTTATGGAAAATGTGATCTTAATTTTGAGAAATATTGTGTCCTTTCTCTTTTCTCCTTTACACGGAACTCAGAGAATGAGAGGAAAGTGAACATAAATGGGTCTTTGTTTTGTGACGAGTCAGCATCCCAGAACCACGAATGTCTGTACACAATTTTGTGCCAATCCAACCAATAGACATGGAGTTATATATCAGCACAAAGGAAAACTTTGACCCGATGATGTTGCTAGAGAGAAAGTCAGGGGATGACTAAAATCAGCATGCTTGGTCCTCTGTGGAACATTAAGGAAAATCCGTCAAATGTTCTTTGAGAAAAATCAGTCTGGACCAAAACTGACATTTGCCATCCATAGAGCCCCGCTGCTCGCATGGCTAAAGGTAACAAGTACTGAAAGCTGACCTTGAATTTCTTTACTTGGTCTTCAATCATGATTTTGCCAGATTCAATTATCCAGTTATGCCAGACCAAGTTCTTGTGCAGACATCAGCACTTAACATTGGATGAGTTTGGCTTTGAATGAACAAAGAGGTTTTTTGCAGAAAACGTATCTGTATTCCTCGACGCAAGTTATCCAAAACCAGTTGGTATTGGCACCAAAACGTATTACGCTGGCACAAGTTTCCAACGATTCCCAGCCCTGCTGTGACGACGACAAGATGGCAGCATTGAAAGTTTCTGGATCACAAAAGAGAGAAGGATGTAGGCAAGGAATTTAAAAAGAAAGGAGAGCATTCAAACATTGGCATTGGCCTTTTGGGCCCTAGCCCTATTAGCCTTAACCATATCATGGAAGCTACATCCAGCATGGTTTTATTTGATCACAGTCAAACTGTTAAACTTTAATAGTGACATAATTATGATTGGAGTAGTTAATAGTATTTAATCTACCATTTGAAATGTTATTGTGTTTGTTGTTAAACTGAGTCTCTCTTCCTGCCCCCTTCTGTCGCTCATCCCTCCAACAGACCTCAGTCATTTGAGGTCTTGTTGTCCAGTCACAGGGCTGATCCTGTCAACACATCCAAATATTCTGGAGCGGTGCGTTTTTGTTTTTTTTCTGAACGAATTAGCTCTGTATCATCCAGACGCAGACTGCAGACAGCCACACATGTATGCACACACACACACACACACACACACACACACACACACACACACACACAGGCAGCAGTTTTGGTTGTCAGGGTCCATAGATCATGGGTCATGTGTACTTGTGCTTTAGTCCGTGCCGCATAAAGTCACAACAGGAACAGATAAGACCAGTCCCAGGTTGGCTTTGGAAGCCAAATCCCCAGCAACCCCCCAGTGCTAATCGGATTAGCTGAAAAGTTAGCAGCGCGGCCCCAAAGAGACACGACGTTTTTTACACTGACTTCTGTGACATGCTTTGCTCTCCAGCCTCCATAATCTGCTTCATGTCTCAAAGCCGTCTCACATCATCTTTGTGAGAGTAAACAACAACTTCAGTACGTGATGAACTGTTTTTAACCTTTGGTTTAGGGATAGAAACATATATTTGAGCTGGTTGGAAGGTGTGTGTGTGTGTGTGTGTGTGTGTGTGTGTGTGTGTGTGTGTGTGTGTGTGTGTGTGTGAGGGGGATCTGGTCCACCCAGGTGGGGGAACAATGGCATGCCCGTTGTCTTAAAATAAATGGTTGGCTGAGCATAGGCGGAGGAGGGAGGGACAAAAAGAAGAAAAAAAAAAATGAGTTGTGAAAATGATTGGTGCTGAAGCGGGGGGAGGAGACGGGGTGGTGATGGGGGAGCAGCCGGCTGAATGGGGGCAGCAGGGTGGCAACTGGACTCTTAAAGCTCTTTTCATGCTTGGTCTGTTTCAACCAATGCTGAGGACACTAAGGTCTAGCCTTACTGATTGTTTTTCATTTATTTTGAAAACTATTGAATAGTCAAAAACAAAAAAACTGGGATGTCCCTAGTTCTTTTTTTCTTTTGCACCCAAGTATCTGGTTACACCAAATTTAGAGCATGTTTTCTCCGTAATACAGCTGCACAGTGCACCCAACACTTGACCCACATTAATCAGTTAACACAATACAGTTGCAAAAAATGTGTATGAATAGCTCTGCCTTAAGAAAAAAGCTTGTTTCACGGTTTCCTGTTCTGTCTTCTGGAGAATTCCGTGGCTAAAAAGTACATTTACTGTAAGTTCAAGTTCTGTACTTCAAAGAGTGCTCCACCTGAAAATGAAAACTGAAAATGTGAAAATTTAGGTGAAGTATCTTTTTATTCCACATGTTGTTCTTCCTTGTCAAAACCTGGCACCTACGTTACCCACAATGCAACCCCAACTGCCGACAGTCCGGTCAGAGATCTGTGAGTGTCATGCTAGTAGCAGCTAATGTAGCTAGCCTCAAGCAGAGATGAGCAGCGGGCTACAGAGGTCTGGTGAGATTGCCTCTTTTCAAAATCACACCTCCAAATGTTTGTATTTCCAAACTTTTAGTCTTCCCTAGACCTGTTCCCCTTTTGGTCCATGACAACACGTGATGGAGTAAATCCACTGAACGTCACACTGTGACACCTGACGGTGTAAGAGGGAGGAGAGGGGGGGGGGGGAAGGGATGTATCCTTTACCATCTTGCATGAAAACTGACAAAGAAGAACAAGATGGCACAACAAGTCTATTTTCTCACTGTTGTGAGCTGGCCCCCTCTATAACAGCAGCCAAGTCCAAAACCACTTGGCTCTATGAGTCAACAGCCCAGTGTCAAACTGGCTGGCCTTCTCATGCCTGCATTCCCCCAATGATGCCTAGGGAACTGGTTTTCTGGCCAAGATGTGGTTTTGTGGTTACAGTCAGCCAGGCAGAAGGGAGATGAAAATGATGCCATGTGGACAAGAAGCCTTTTCTTCTTTGTTCTGCTAACATGGCAGAGTGGCTCCAGGTTGGCCTGGGAAGACATTCAGTCCATCTGCCAAACACAATGCAGTCTAGAATTACATTAGACTTGAGGGTCAAAATTAGAATACGAATACAGACACGGTGAAATGTCGTTTTTATGTTGAGTTTAATACTATTTTCTGGCTTTAATGGCTCATGAATAATAGAGGACCATTGCACAGCACCTGCAGAAAGCATGACATTGATTTATGTGCATGTCTGTGTGTTTTTCAGCGTGGGCCAAGGTGGAGCTGACTATGCATGAGGCCGTTGAGGTGTACCTGGGTGACTCGGCTCAGATCCCCTGCCAGTACAGCTTCACTGATGCCGACAATGAGCCCAGCTTTGTGATGATCCAGTGGTTTGTGGTGAGTACTGCTGGACCCATTGCAAAAACTGACACTGCCTGTCTAACTATCCAACCGAGCACATGTATGTAAGGGCCGCCCCCTTAAAGTCAAAAATTTGATTTCATGGTCAGGGAGCATCTGACTTCTTATGTCCTGAATTATTGTCCACAGGAAAAGAGAATTCGAAATAAGAATTGTCAAACTAGGTGAAATAAGGATAAAATACGGCAGGGCAAGGGCTTACTGATTGTAGGTACTGTTGCCTCTGTTCATTTCTGAGAGATGATTTTCATTCATTCCTTGCTTGTGACACTCAAATCTCATAACATTTCACATGATCATGCATGCTTGTCATGTAGTCAAGAGAAATAGATTTTTTTTTTTCAATTTTTCATTGTATGGACCGATTAATCGTAGGTCATGTTGACGGAGCAAGGAGGGAAAAACAAATGAGTGAACTCAGCATGCCTCTGATTCAGATCAGATTCCTTTTAGATTGTCTTCAATACAAAACAGTCCATAAAATCCATATATGTGTAGTGACAACAAACCACCATGATATTCAAGTGAAGAATGTAAATATTAAAATAGGGGTTGAATGATGTGCTTTGGGCAAAAAGAAAGGAAGCTCATAGCCATGTTTTTGTAGTTAATATTCAAAAACTACAATTATTATTAAAATTTGTACTTTATTATCAAAAGTATTATATTATTATTGTCATTGTTATTGTTACTATTCTGATTATTCTGATTATTTTAGTTGTAGTTGTTGTTATAGGCCTTATCCTGTCTATGAATAGTGCCAGGGTTTCCTGCATCATGTTACAGTGGGTGAGTGCTGCATCACCTGAAATAACGAGCTCCTCCACTGACATCAGAAGAAACTATTTATTAATAGAAATTATTAAATGAGCGAGGTGCTTGTATAAACAGTCATCTAATAACTATTGTAATGGCACAGCATAACAAGATCTGGACCCACATGCATGACTCTTAGACTCTTAGTCGATGGAGTAAAAACTATATTCACTGCAGAGGAGGCTGGTCCATAGAGGCAGGAGGCTCCTCCTCTACTTTTGAAAGGCAAGAGGGAGATCAAAGTATAAAAAGATTTATCCGTTGAAATAAACAACTACCAAATCTCAGTATCATTTATAAAATATTTTATCTCTCTTCTTTGGAAAAAAAAATCCTTTGTGGATATTCTGATTAAAATGCTTTTCAACAGCGACACCTGCAGGGCGGGCAGGAGAGTGGTGGCGGGGGGGACAGAGGACAACGGGCTCCTGCTGTCCTCTTTTAGGGCGAGACCTCGTATATCAATTTAATTTATTTCATTTTTATTTTAATGTAGTGCTCATTGATAGAAATAGAAATAAGGAGCCAACTTCTATAGTATAGCATCACCCCGTGGGTTGCTTTTTCCCAATGTTTTGAGTCACCAACCACACCGACACCGAGGCCACAGTTTTGGTTAACGTTTACATAACGGCAACAAGCAGTTCAGGCTGGCTTTGGAAAGGTTTTGAGAAAGACAGTGACTGATTGATGAATGCTGGATTGATAAATACCTGCTGGACACAGGTTTTAACCATCATACCTGTAAGCAAAACTGCCCAACATCAGCCAAACACATGAGCAACAGTTTCCGCTGATTTAACCCTAAACTACTGCATCCTCCCGCAGAGAGCTGCAGGTAACAGCGCACGGATGCGCATCTTCTACGGCGATGGCAGTCAGCAGATGGTGGACAACAACACAGACTACAGCGGCCGCATTGAGGTGACCTCAGACCAGCAGGGAACTCGACTCACCATCCAAGATGTCCAGCTCTACGATGAGAGGGAATTCTTCTGCCAGGTGAACGGGCTGGCTGCCGGGAACGCTGAGGGCAAGACCCACCTCAGAGTGTTTGGTAAGACGGGCTCACAACACGCTTTCTCTGTGTCACACAAAACATTTTTAAAGGAAGACACAAAGTCAAAAGATTGTTTTACGATGTATTTATTAAAAATAATATATTTTCCTGATTCAGCTCCTCCAGAGGCTCCAGTGATCGAGGGTGTCCTTACTGGAATATCAATGACCAATGAGCTTCCATCTAAGGTGAGTCCCTTCAATTGTAGACACTGAGATCAACCAAAACAATAATAATAATGTATACAGTATTTGTATATTGCTGAAATGACCATCTTCAAGATAATAAATATTTGTCAATGTGATTCTCCTTCCAGGTTGCATCATGTGAGGCTCGCAACGGCTTCCCTAAACCCAACATCACATGGTACAGGGACAGCATGCCACTGGTGCCTGCACTAGGACGTAAGTGCAAACAGTAGATGGCCCGTTGTGTCTATCTCAGAGGGTCTGCCATGTAACCCCAGAGTGTTTCCTTTGGTTTAAGTCCAGGCCATTTCTCTTTCAAATCTCAGCGTATTCATGAAAATCTTCTACGCATCTTGATAAGCAAACGGTAAAAATCCCAAAGTATCTCAGAAACGGTAGCAAGGAATTTCCCTGTCCACAGAAAACTGGGATATGTTTAGCCACGCCAGCGGCTTGACTCCAGGGATCGTGATGTCAGTTTGTCAGTCGATCCACCGCTTTGAAACAGACTGGCATTCTGCCAATTCTACTTTTATTTTTAGTGACTGGCTTTGGTTTGGACCAAAGTGAAACAAATATTGCGTAGTTTGCCATGAAATTTGGAACAGGCATTCTTGTTCCCTACATGATGAACGGTCATAACTTTGGTCCCCTAGTCAAATATATGTATATATTTCCATTTAAATATTGATCAAGCATATATTTAATCTGCTATTTGTAAGGGCTGTGGTCCATTGTTACATATCTACATTGTCTTGTCCAGATGTGAACATCTTGATCCTGGTAACCCAGCAGTCCAGTGACTTCTTCTCCGTCCAGAGCACCCTGGAGTACAAGGTGCTTAAGGAGGACAAGGATGCCCGTTTCTCCTGTGAGGTCAGCTTCTTTGTCCCGGGAGCCATCAGGACAGTCGAGTCCAACAGCATCAACATCACTGTTCACTGTGAGTTAACGCTGAGCCTTTTTATACATATGTCGTGTTTGTTACACATCAGTTGTCGACAGCAATTGTCCCCGAATGTAAAGGTAAAATGAGATAATGGCGGCACAAATCTTCCATCTTTGGGACACCCTACCTCATCTTGGTCAGTTAAGTGTTTCCTCTGCTGTGAGATTAAGTGGACCACATAAAGTTACAGCCTCCTCAGATGTTTAGTTACAAATTAAATCTAAATTAATTCATCTAAATTGTATTTAGTGCCCACCTCCCTCGGCTCTCTATGGTCCCTGAAGCAGTAGTTATGGAGAAGAGTTGGCACTGCCAGGTTCATGTCCGTGGCGACAGTATTTGCTTATATGAGACTCCCTTACTCCTTCACTTGTCAGGATAACTACAGCTTCTTTTTAAAGGGCCCTGAGTAGCATTTAAGCGCTAGGACTGGCCAGGCCCCCAGGCTCGCCGAGGTACTGGTACCCTGATTTGTTCGGGTCCTAAGCCGTGACCAATGGGCTATCCTGAACTACTTAAGGTCAATGCCTAATCTTCACCAATCGTCTCTCTCTCAACCAGCTACGCAGGGCAGCTCTTGCCAGGAAATGCAGTAGGATTCATAATTACGCAATTTTGATTCTTTTATTAATCTGTCTGATGTATTAATTGCTGAAATACTCCTTTAAATCTTATTGTCAACAACGCATTTTCTGTCTATCTGTCCATTATGTGTCTGTTGGTCCATTGTTTGAAACGGTTTGTTAGTGATACTGTGGCAGGCAGAGCCAAACCCAGTGAGTGCTGTCAGCGTTATGGAGATGGCCTTGTAGAGAGACTACAGCAGCCCACTGAATACGCCTGCTTAATTTGATTGTGTGTATGTGTGTCCAGACCCCACCACCATGGTGGAGCTGTGGAAGGAGTCGCCCCAGGGCTTGGTCAAAGAGGGGGATACTGTGGAGCTGCGTTGTCAGGGTGATGGCAACCCCCCGCCGTCCTTCATTTTCAACAGAGAACAAGTAAGAATAGGAGGCATTTTCTCACCCCTTAAAGTCCCCAAGAGAGAATGGGTGACACGCAGGAGACATGTAGGGAATGTTTTTGATATGCAGAGCTCACAGGGCCCCCATGTAGACATGAGTGTGCAAGGTCTGTGAAGGCTCTGTCAGCTCTGACCCTGCAGATCCAGGCCGGGGTCTGAGACCGGAGGCCACACTGACGGGGCTCATGGGTAGGACTCATTCCCATGTCAGACACTCATCCATTGTATGTGTTGACAGACACAAAAACTCAGCTGACTGCCTTTTTAATGTTTACTAACTAGGCAGTTGTGGGCATTTGGTTAGCGGTTGTTGTGAACATGACTTGGGAGGTAAAAGCTATTTAAGACATTAAAAGAAAATTGTTTTTTTTAACAATCTAGGTTTTATTTTAATACTTTTTGCCATCATCGAATGTCACAATATTAACTAACTTACTGCTGAAATTTGAAGCAATTGACATTAAAAATCAAAGAAACAATTTAAAGTGATTACTCAAAGTGTAAGTTGTATATGTCAAAAGATTTCTTTGTGTTTCATATACTCACCATAGTTTTACACACTCAGTTTTGCAATGAACAATATAACTTTCATTTTTACTTTCAAGTAAGTGGGTTTTGATAATACGGTTAAACATTTAGGATTTGTTTAGATTCTGTCTGTATCTCACCACTTGTGTTTCTCGACCTAATGGACTCCAATGTAAATCGTGTCTGCTTTTTGTTGCTGGTGTCCTCAGATCTGAGGAGGGAAAGTGCTCAGTAAAAATGTTACCATGGTGGCTGTAACGACGAAAAATAATATTTTATATTCTGTAAACTACATTAACCTCTGACAATCAGATGTCGTCAGCTTTTTACTAACAAAGTTGAAAGCGATGTATCCATGTATGTTTGGGAAACCTGTCATTTTAAACTGGCAACCGAAGCAGGATTCTAAGCTTGCGTTTGATCTCTCACTAAGAGAACTCGGCACCAGTTGGCAGGTCTGATTAGTCACCTGATCTTCACCCACAAACTCTCTTTCTGCCAAATAAAACTAAAGCGACTCAGTCATCTTTTTAATAAAATGCTCAAGTCTGCAACTGTCCCCCACAGGAATAAACTCTGTGACAAACCAGATGCTAATTTCCATTTCTATTTGAAATACAGTATGTCTTCACCCTAAAAGCACACCTGTTGCAAAAAAAGCCAAACAAAGAACGTGCCTTAGACTCTGTCATGACTTTCACATCATCACAGCATGGATCTTGTTTACAAATGAGAGTATTTGTTGCAGGAGCTGGATGTGGACTTGGAGAGCAACCACAGTGATGTGTTGATGCTGTCACCTGTGTCACGGAAAGACAGTGGCATCTACCAGTGTCTCCCCGTGGACACCGATGACTACTCCGAAGTGAAAGGAGAAATGCAGCTCACTGTGCACTGTGAGGAACCATCACACATACACACGAGAAAACATAATCAGAACATATATTTGAAACAGGCTTGGAGACAGAAATGACAAAGACACTTTGAACGGTTCCTCCTGCCTCCAGTCTTTATGTTAAGCTAAACACATTCTGACTCCAGCTCTGTACTTAATGCACTAAGATTGATATCATCTCAATCTCAAAAAGAAAGCGAGTAAATGCATAAGAATGATTCCTTTAATTGAACTCCTTCCTCAAAACCGTGTGTTTCGTCCGTGTTCGGTGTGTTCAGACTTGGACCCAGCTGTGGTCGTTCCTAAAGACTCGGAGTTCATGCTCAAAGGAGAAGATCTGACCGCAACCTGCAACGCTCTGTCTTCCCTTAAAACAGCCACTGTGTGGTATAAGGTACGTACACATGAGACGATATTACAGATTTGTTTAGATGAGATTTAAAATATTGCAGGCACTAAGAAAAGAAAATGTGTAGACTAGCAGAAACCTTGTGAATGTTGCATCATTTATCATATGGAAATGTAATGGAAATCCATCTAATAGTTTCTGAGATATTGTATTCTGTACCAAACTGGCTGACATTGCAATCTTGGAGCCACACCACTGACTGATACACTGATCATAATCAATATCCAGCATCACCGGTCTTCATTCAGTGTGTGTGTGTGTGTGTGTGTGTGTGTGTGTGTGTGTGTGTGTAGGATGGGAAGCAGGTGGGTAAGGGGAACACATTGCACCTGAAGGACGCCGCCTATGAAACAACAGGAGAGTACATATGTGAGGTGACTGTTCCCTCGCTGCCCGCCCTGCACACCAGCGGCTCCGTCCACATCATTGTCCAAGGTCAGTCGTCCCAAACACCAACTTTACCAACTTCTCCTTACTTGTGATGCCAAGGGAAGCTTCCAAGTAACACTCATTTTCGATATGTGGCCATGGTTATTGTCGTAGGTCTTTTTTGGTCATGAAGGGCCTCTGTAGTGACTCTAATTCTGCCAAGAGCTCTGATTTAAAACACGTGCCTCTGTTACTAAAAGGGTCAGTCAGGTTAAGTTTGAATTTGTGTCGATCGTTGAGGCTTGAAATAAAGAATCGCATCAGAGTTATGAGCTTTTTTACAGTTCAAAACTGTACCAGGAAAGAGGAGGATTGTTTCCCTGTAAAGCCACTGGAGGGCTTTTAATATGAAGCATCTGTGCAGGAAGTGTCAAGTTCAATTTGACAGTAGCTTAACATTGAACGAAAAGTGACTGGAATGTATTGGTGAATAAAAAACAGTACTTCTGCTAAAAAAAAAAGCAGCAGCAGAGTGGTCAATATGACTCTGATATTTTATCCTGTTATCCTGAATTTATCAAAATAGGTAAACATGCAGGAAATGTTGAAATTGTATTAAGAGCGAGCAAAACAAGCTTGTAACTAAATATGGACTATACTTATAAATAATGTGTGTGTGTGTGTGTGTGTGTGTGTGTAGGTGGTCCCCAGGTGGTGGGAGAGGAGCAGGAGGTGCAGCTGGAGGAGGCAACAGGTAGGATGGTGAATCTGAGCTGTGAGGCTCAGGGCCATCCGCTGCCCAGCATCTCCTGGAACATCATCGGCAGCCAGGTACCCAGTCTGACTTGCAGCACTAATTCATCGAGCAATGTGCATGCAATGAACTAGCAGATATTTCTTAACGCTGAGTTTGTGCTGGAAAAAAAGGGAAACCATGAACATGCTGCTAAACACAGACAAAAATGATTGTCTAGAGAGTTTAACCAAACTCCTGATTGCTATTATTACAAATAATAATATAATCATAATTTATATATAATTTATACAGCACCTTACAAAGGGCTATAGAATAAAAACAAATAATAAAAATGGATAAAATCCAAACACAAGATAGAATTCAGTCAACAATGGTGGAAATGAAGCTACAACACAATCGGACACAAACAAACAATAGTGGTACGGTTATACTGAAAATCACTAGAAAACAAGATTATTTAAAACGACAAGGAGTAACGAAAGAGACTATTTAAAAGCAAGGTTTTGCAGGTTGACAAGTGAGGTGCCACCGCAGTAATGGCGGCTTGTTTACCTACACCAACCACATCTGAGATTATTGTCTTCACAGTTTCGCTCGTTGTGAGGACCAGCAGTATTTTGGGATTATGTAGAGATAAAAATGTGCATCAACAAAGTGCATTTGTTTGTGTGTGTGTCTCCACAGAACTGGCACGAGGTGGTGAGCAAAGCAAACGAGCACATGACTCACAGCGTGGTGTCAGTCAAAGTCACCTCGGACATCAGCGCTCAGTGCAACGCTTCCAATGACATGGGGACCGAAGTCAAGGCTTTCAGCATCAAAGCCAGTAAGCATTCTTTTTTTTAATATTCTGAAATATGCACTAACATTTGCATTCAAACAGTGTTAGTTTGGAAAATGACTGTTATGTTAAAGGACCATTCTTCATCTTTTAGCACATGTTGGCACATGATGTGCCTTCTGGTTGATTCAGGGAGCTGCGGTGCATTGAAAAGGGATAACATGAAAGAAGAAGAGTGATCTCTACTCTCTCACAGGCTGCATCAGTGATGGAGTTTAAAACTTATTTTGCTTTTGAAGCCTTAGTTAATGACCATCATGAGCACGAGGGTTGCCTATTTCATAATGTCAGACCGTGTACAAGCAAAGATGATAAGTTGGGACTCTCATTTATTCCAATTCGCTCACAAGCCGTATCTAAAGTGTTTTGCTTAATGCTCATACATTAACCACAGTTCACCACACACACTGAGGTTTCAGGCTTGTTTTAAGTACAGTATGTATCTGGTATCAGCTCAACCATCAATCCAGATGTTCACAACCCTTCTGCACATAGCATTCAAAACGGTCTGGACTTCCAACATAACAAAAAATCTTTTTCCCCCCGTGTGATGTAAAACACAACAGGAAAAAGCTCGGTAATTCTGACACCACCATCCATTTTTAGTGTTTGGACATACAGTGTGTGAGAAAATAGGAATTAAATCAGTCCCAACATAAAGCCTCGCCATTGTTGGCTTGTACTTTGTCAGAGTTTATAACACAGGCAGCAGAATATCGGTGCGTCCTTTGCGTTCGTCATGACCATTAATTAATTAAGGCTTCTGCTGCAAAATCCATCAGTGATGCAGCCTGTGAGAGAACAGATAATCACTTTTCAGCCACTCCCCGTCGTGCACCAGCATTGTGATGGAACTGTCATATCTGTATGAAGCCATAAGAAGAATATACATGACGGACACCTACTGTATGTCTAAATGACAGAAAGACATCACAGTTTATAATCCTGTTTCATTTGAAGAATTGGTTAGAGTCCTGAAGTAGTGAAAGTATCCAGTAAGAGATAAACCCCAAATTTAAGATTTGAATGGGCCAGCCGTCTAATAGGATAATATGATGAAAAACTGCAGCTTCCCTGGTTAATGGAGGCAAACAACCACAAGGCGGTAAATCAATTCTTTTTTTAAATAAAATATTTTTTTATTCCTTTTAATCATCTTGTGACTCTTCTGAGGTCCTGACCTCATGGCTGTTTTAGCAGCCAGTGTTATAACCTATTCTGTTACACATGCAGTCTGCTCATGGTATTGTTTGTAATTACTGAAGCAGCTGTGATCAAATAAAATATGAGAAGTGTGTGTGTGTGTGTGTGTGTGTGTGTGTGTGTGTGTGTGTGTGTATTGGTGGGCCCACTCTAAGTGTTGTTCTACTTGTTCACAGTTCCCAGAGTCACGTCAGCTGCTCCCGTCTATCCTGGTAAGATTGTTGCTCTGTAGTCTCTTCTTGTTTCGCTTTTGCTCACTTTCTTCTTCAGCCTTAAGTTCTGTCCGTGACAATGAATGGGTTGGAGGACTCTATGCATTATTTATGACTTTCATGCAGGGACTCTATACCAGGACTGTCTAGTTTGCTGGCAGATCTTTGGGATGGCCTGTGGGCATATTAAATATTCTGTTTGATACAGAGAGAAAAATCATAACACCAGCAAATTCAAGCACGCCAACACCCCTAATGATATTTGGACCAAACGATCTGCAGTGGCAAAATACATTATTTGTACATCCCCGAATTTGTTAAACAAACATAAATAAGTTACGTGTCTCACTTTTACTAACTTTTTCCAGACAGTCTTGTGTTTTATGGTTTGTTTTTTATATACCAGGTGAAATTAAAGTAAATATGTAGAGTGACATTATTATGGGGCAATTTTCTGAATATCTCAGCAGTCGCTTCATGCCATTAAAACCTTCACTTGCCTGTGGGGAATACAATGGGCAAAGAAAGAACATTTCAGAGAGCCACCTCCCACAACCATTAAAAACAACAGTGTAAAATATATATGTGTAGAGTAAAGTGCTGTGTTGCTCCCAGGATATAAATGTTTAGTCGCTCGCTCCTCTAATTGTTTGAGTTTAATAGGGGCCGTATTCTTGCACTGGCCCTCGACATAGAAGCTTCCTACACACCAACTAAACAAGGAGTGGGAGATCTAATTCAAGAATGAATTACATCACTGTTTTATGACACTGAGAACTATTAAAAGAATACACCTTAAATGATTTGAGTCAGTTTCTGTGGATTCAGCATATTCAAAAGGCTGATCTGGATAATTCAATGCATCGAAATATATTATATTGGATATTATCTATATATATTAGTGCAGTTCCTGTTCAAACGGTGCCTGTTCGGAACGGGCCGATTGCTTGGCCTCCGGTGTTGCTATTTCGGCTTTATTGAGAACCGCTCATCCAAACAACTTCACACTCGACTCTGCGCTCCGTTGGGTCCTGAGCAATATACCTGGTGTAATACGGTTACGTCCAGGCGGCAATCTCCGGTTCTAAGCGGGGAAGCGAAGGCCAAATTGGCTTAAACCTGCATTCTTCCTAAAAGCCTGCAGGGGGCGACTCCTCTCGTTAAAAAAAAGTCAGATTGTATAGATATCTATGAGAAGATGACCCTACTTTTCAGAGCCAGAATGCTGATCTCGAGGCTTCGAAACGGCAGTTCACAAACCAATGAGTGTCGTCATAGTGATTACGTCCACTTCTAATATACATTCAGTGGTTGCTTCCCCTAACATTCCTCAGCAATACACCCACCAAGTGTGAAGTCAATCGGATGAACGCTTGTGAAGAAGGACAGACATACAGAGACTCTTTCCACATTAGTTAGATATATTGAAGGGTATGAAACATAGAAAATATCACAAGCTAGTATGGGAATATTTTTTGGGTATTTGCATTGTTAGAAATTTAAAATTATAAAGTTCGATTGAAAATGTATTAAATACACTGAAAATATCACTAAACCCTACCAGATACACCCCATTCCTTATATTATTCTACAGGGCTCAGATATAGTGTAGTAGTTCATGAAACCCAACCTGCAGACTCTAAAGTGTGTAGCCTCTTTGCCTTCTTCCTCTTTTTCTTTTAAAAAACATTCTCAACTTTTCATTCTGGATGAATAAAGTCATCGAAATAATGGTTATTAAAGACTGGGTCACAGATGTTGCACAAAATAAATGACTTTTCTGCAGTGCTGCCACTTTAATAACACAGAAATAAGTAATTTCACGCACAGCTAATTATTTCTCATGAGGAAACGGACTTTGTGTGAACGCTGATATAAACAGAAACTTTATTGGTACACAATGAACTCCGGCAAGTACATAGTATTGCTTTGCTAGATGGACAGATACTAACATGTGAGTGGTCTCTGTGTGTGTGTGTGTGTGTGTGTGTGTGTGTGTGTGTGTGTGCGTGTGTGCGCAGTTCAGGGCAGTGGGCTGATCATAGTGGGGATCATTCTGTCTCTGCTGCTGCTTGCCATCCTCGGCAGCGTTCTCTACTTCCTGCATAAGAAGGGGAAGATCCCCTGTGGACGCTCAGGGAAACAGGAGATGTGAGTACCGTCTCTTCTAAATCTGATGATGATGTCTACAAGTATTATCTGTGTCTGATACTCTGTATAAGTTTGGCGTATCCCTCTTACATACAACCAAAATAATGAGGTCACATTTCACTACATTTCTGGTACTCAAAAGGGATGCTGATGCAGAAATAAATTTAAAACAAACTATCCTAAGAAAAGCTTAAACCTGGGTATAGTAACAGCGTAAACCAATATCACATTTTAAACTTGTGTTAAGTTTGTAATGATACCCAGTCCCTCTGCAGTTACCTGTTTTTGGCATATTCCACATGAGCCAACCGTCCTTTCTGTCAGCAGCACCAAAGAGAAGACCACCAAAGATGACATTGTCGTGGAGATGACGACCAACACAAAGAATGAGGAAGCTGTCCTCCTAAAGGCCGTCAACGGAGACAAAAAGGGCCCTAATGACCAGGTAACTGTTGTGCATGGATGAATGTGATGTTCATTGTTACGAAATGTAAGACTCGAAGCCTAAAGTTTGCTCTGCTTAAGCTTATAAGTTGTGGAACTAAAATGTAAGAGTTGTCCTGAGGGGAGGCGGTAGAGAAAAGCTCATGGAGAGGGAAAAAAAGCGTCATCACGGATGCGAGTCAGGAAATAGAGTTGGACATCCTGCTCTCTGCAACTCCACAGAAGCTGTTTTTAAATTTGGATATGTAAGGCGCATATGGGGTAATAGCACTGGCTTTTGCATCATTTATTTAATGGATATAAATGAACCGGCACCAGCTGCTAGCATGCAGAAAACAAATTCTGATGATACGGAGGATGTCTGGGTGTGATACAGAGACAAGTGTTTGGGATTTTAAGGGATACTCCCATGTTTTTTTTAGTATCATCTCCAGTGCTGTAATGCTGTTTGCTTGTCTGTTAAACGTGACTAATATGGCTGTTATTAGCAGCTATTTAGCAGCTTTAATATGTGACTCGCATATATGTGACTCGCATATTAAGCATTGGTTGTTGTGCATCATAACAATACATGTAGTGTGTCATGTTGCTTCTATAAAAACACAAAAAGTCATTGTGTGTAGAAATTCTATGTGCGTTTAACTCTTTTTCTGATGGCATAATGTGTTAACATCTGGAAAGCGTTCTCCGCGCCTCCATGACTTGTCGAGTAGATTAGTTTTAATCCTTGCGTTCTGGCATTAGCAAAAACAAATCCCTCTCCGCCTCAAAAACTCTGCTGCTCGGATAAGAAACATAACCACATTTTACCGATCCCTGGCTACCTGTTGCTGTTAGAATTATTTTAAGATATTGATTGCTTACAAAGCCCTGAGAGGCCTTGTCTGTCCGGTAAATATGAAGCTAAAGCCAACTAACTTGGCTAAGCACAAAGACTGGTAACAGCTAGCCTGACTCTGTCAGAAAAAGAAACAAAATACACCGACGAGCACCTCGACAGATTAAACGTGTTACACGACGTAACACAAGCTTTAGAGGTGCTGGTGGGTGGATTATGTTACCTTTTAATAAACAGGAATTTCCCTGTAACTGTCGATCACAGCTCATTTGTCATGGTGTGTGTGTGTGTGTGTGTGTGTGTGTGTGTGTGTGTGTGTGTGTGTGTGTGTGTGTGTGTGTGTGTGTGTGTGTGTGTGTGTGTGTGACACTGGTGTCCTCCTCTGTCCCTCCAGTAAAGTCCCTGACGGTTCAGCAGTGATGTTGTGCAGCAGGAGGCAGCACAAATGAAGCCAGCAGTCAGTGTGTGTGTGACACTCCCACTGATCTGAGGCCTGCAGGGTAACACCACCTCACAGTCCGGACATTCCCCCCCATCATGCTTTTGTTCTCAGCAGTATTCAGTAGGTTTACACACATTACACACACCACACACACACACACAGGTATGTATGTACAGATGTGTATTTTCTTTTGAATGAATGTTCGCTGACGTTCATTTGTTTTGTACTATTTTCTCAAACTGTGTTCAGCTCTTGGTTGTTGTTCAGCGTGTTTGTACGATGGTGTCTCATGTGCACCGTCAACTTTTATTTTTTATTTTTATTAAAGTGTATATATATATATATTTTGTTATTTAAGATATTTTGGCACTCACATTTTGTTTCATGTAAGCGTCTGGGTCATGTGCATGTTGATCCGTGTTCATGGCGTCCAGGTGAGTTTTTAGGATGGGACGTGATGTCAGAGACCAAACAGCTGCTCCTCTGAGGCAGCTCTTCACTGATGGTTCACAGTCACACTGAGAGAAGGTTCGCCAGTGTGTTTGCTTCACTTCCATTTTTTAATTGGCACCAGTATTTCTCCAAAACATGACAAACATTAAGGTGTTTCCCTCCCCAGAGTCACTTGAAATGCAGGATAATCATAATAATATCTATGAAAACTGTCAATCAGACACACTGGCAGCCTTCTTTTGCAAACTGCTGTCAAGCACTTGTACTGTTTGTAAATACGTGGTAGTGTACAGACCTGCTAGTGGTGGACTTGGGCTGTAACTGATGGTGAAAAGGTCAAAGGTTAGAGATCTGCTGTGCCTGTTTTTTGAGAATGCATCATACACTGAGTTTGTTTTGTTTCTTTGGTTTGCTCTGTGTGTGTTTTCTGTGTGTTTCCACTGAGAGCTCGTTGGGCCTGAAGAAGTGTTGTCGCGTTGGTGCGTGTTTCATGTGTTTACTACAGATGACCCTTACAGTACTGCTGACCGTTCTGCAAAGCAGGCCGCACGTTTTGAGCTGTTGGACCTTCCAGGCAGCACAACGTTTTTGTCCAGTTTGAGAATCAACTGGTAGACACTTAGAACTTGCTTTGCTTAGATCCTCCATCACAAGGAACAGTTAGTTTTATTCCATCCATGGTCTGCTCTGCATGACTCATGAATCTTTAACAGTAAAAGTAGACATGGACGTTCCTCTCTGTGATGGGTTACTGAACGTATTCAGCAAGTTTCAAGGTGTTCTTTAAACTCGTGATCTGAATGTGAAGCTGTGGAAGCTAGAAACTTATCTGCAGCTCTCCCAAGTTTCTAATGTATTATCATGACATTCAAGGTTTTCGTTTGGAAAAAGAGAAGTTGTTTATCGCTTATTGTTGTTTTGAAGGTGTATCCAGAATCCTTAAAAACTCTTCTGAACATCAAGATCAACAAAATATTCTATTCTATCACCTTATTCTTCATCGTATGTGTTTTTTTGTTGTTGTCCTGTAGTCGCTACTGCTCCTGGGGTCCACACACAAAAGTATTAAAATAATTTTAAATAACTCAACATATAAAAAGGTACAAAATAGAACTAAAAAGAAAATAAAAACAATCAAAAAACGATTTAAAAACAGAAGTTATATCTAATTAAGATTCATGCTATTTTCATACACAATAGGTTTCTTTTTTTTTTTGGCATTGTACAAATTAAGCAACGCAATATGTCATTTCTGGATGCTTTTTTTGGGTGAAAAATCTTGGAAACAGTGGTTAAAAACATTTTATATTTTAGCCAGAGGGGGGAAAAAAATAGTTTAAAAATTGTTGAAATACTTTCTGAGCAGCAGTGAGTGTTTCAAAGATCATCGGGGATTTATTACTCAGCCAAATGGGCATTTGAATGTCATGATAACGGATGAGAGGCACAAACTGGAGGTAATCTACAGTAAAATGATCGCTCTGCCTGATTTATAGTAAATCATCTGAAACCTGCAACAACACTGGAATGCGTCTGCAGTGGCCCCTGTTGTAAATATGATGTACTGATTGCTCACCGTGTAGGTTTGTTTTGTGAAAAGAGACATTTTGTTGCAGCGTGCTACATTTTGCCCAGATGACTTGCAACGTCAACAAAGTAATGATGTCTTTTGGGTTCCTCACTGAGTTGAGGTAGTTGTAGAAATGTCTGGGAACAGGAAGTCCTCAGGCAAGAAGTGTGCAGTGCGATGCGGTCATTGTGGTTTAGAGAAGCTGCACGAAGCCATAACACCAACCGTGTGCAGTCAAACATTCGCGATTAGATCTGTAAATCTGCACCTCGTCTTTTTAGTTTAATACAACTTTAAACACATTTTGGGGATTTTTCAACTAAGGGAAAACATTAGAAAGTGAACATTGCAATTATGTTTTCTTTTTCTAAATGTGTGTAAATTAAGTACTGTACATGTGATTCTTTGATGCTTGCAGTTTTTTTAAAATATTTTTTGCAAGAAAACAATGCCAAATAAAAGGGTTTCATTTTAAAGAGACTGTTTTGTATCGTTGTTTTTCCAGAGGAATGAGAGTACTTTTCAAAATGAACCACAACAATAGTGAGTTCAGTGTGCTCTGTGTTAGCGCTGCACGAGACGGGAAGGAGCGCCGCCTCCAGACCGCTGTCAGCGCGAGCTGGAAATGACTCCAACAGTAGCTCAGATTTCCAGCTAGAGTCTGGAGGGACAGAAAACAGCTCACAGCTCACATCTGCAACCAATTCAAGCGCCCTTAGTGTAAAGCGGATAACTTTCAAACAATACTAACAAGCCAAAGTGATGGAACTACTTGCTTTTATTTTGAAGCGCTCTACATTTACGCATACACGCCTTGGATGGGGATCGAACCGCCAACCCTGCAATTAGTGGCCAACCTGCTTTACGTCTACTGTGTTTTGACAGCCTCTATAGTTCATAGCCTTATAAATAGCTCTCTGAGGCCATACTGAGGCACAGACAGCGGTGCTTTAAGCTAAACTGATTTGCTGGAGTTTAGCAGGAATGCTGTTTTCCACGTTCACCACTTTAAATTTACCCTGTTAGCATGCTAACGTGTGCTAATTAGCACTAACAAAGTACAACTGAGGCTGAAATTACAGTTTACCAGGAATTTTCTCATAAACCAGAGTATTGGACAAATGAACATTTTGACCTTAAGTTGGCGTTGGATGAAAAGCCAGAGGATCACAAAAGTTATCCATCAACTTGCTTTACTATTAAAAATTAACCTGATTAATTAATAAACTGAGAAAACTAAGCATCCAAGACATGCATCTAATAATATTTAAATATAGATAATTTGGCAGACAAACTGATCTCTTATTATGAGACAAATAAGTTTACCTCTCAGTTAAGTGTTTAGTTGTAAGGAATTTGTGCAGTGAGTTCCTCTGAGACCTAAAACAGCCTGTAGTGATTATGGACAAACCACACACATCAGATGTTAAAGAAAATACTGTTTAATTAAAAATCTTAATGGCTTAGGCATGAAAACATGGCAACACAACAAATGCTGAGGATATTAAAAAGACAATAAATAAAATCATATTTACAAAGGAAACAAATGAAGACAACTTTTTAGTCGGCAAGTTCTTGTTGAAAATGTTAGTTACCATGATGACATCACACATCACTGTTGACCAGTGACTCGGAGGGAAAGTGCGTGTGAGACAGTGATTCAACAGAAGTGTATCCTCACAGCGGCACTTTCATGGTCAGGAGTTAGTCCCCGTTAGATCGAGTGAACACAAAGCGACACATTCTCTGTAGATCAACGCGAGCCGAGGGGGCAGCATGCTGCTTTTGAGATGCTTTTGGTTTGGGGCAAAAATATTAAAGCTGCACGATTTCCGTGGAATCAACGAGACCGAAGTCTCGGATTCACCAAACCAAATCAATGTACAGTTTTTGCTAATTTTACATACTGCCCATTTGTTTTACACCAATGGGCAGTATGTTTCCTCACTACTTTAATCACATCAAGCATACTTCTGTTTCCAAGAGCCTGAAGACTGGCTTCTACAGCCATGTCGACATTTTTCAAACCTATTTTAGGTATAAAATGAAAATCTGCAGTCTTTCAAATATGCCAGTATCAACTAGAGGTGGAAGATCCCACAATATCTGGTTTCAATCAGACACTTGTTATTGTTAAAAGCAGCTAATATGCTAACATGTAAGAGAGAAATGTCATGATTTATTAGGTATGTGCATTATTAATGAGCTACTACCGCAAAATAATTGTGCAACACGCAAGGCATTTCATTTTACTATTCTCTGTTGGTGACTTCATCACATGCATGTTTGAACGAAAGAGTTTTTAATACAAACTGAAGTTATCGCTGCACACAACAGCAGCAGAGGTGCAAATATCGCAGCACGAAGAAAAGTGTTCATGTGAAAATATGATGGATCTTTTGGAATGAACTTTTGATGCGAGTATTGTTACTCAAAACAAGACTTTGTATCGGTATCCGCCCACCCTTGGTATCAACTTTCAAGTCTGCAGTACAGAAACTGAAGTACGGTTGCACATTGCATTCATTAAGTAAAAATAAATAAATGGCAGTTTGTTATTATAGCATAGAATACATTAGAACTTGTAAATAGTACCTCATAATTGCAAGAAACTTAAGTCATACAAAGCAAGAGATGCGCTTTATTTAGTTTTTTACTATGAATGCAGCGCACGACCGTTTCGCCATTACATAGCTTGTCCACCAGGGAACATTAAAGGTTTATTTTTCAGCTGTAAGATGTTCAACTTAGTAGATATCTTGGTTCCAAATCCATAACTATTGTATTCATGAACTCTCGGATATACATTTCTGTATTGATAGAGCTCAGATTATCCATTGTGGATATCTCCAAACTCTTTATATTCTGTGATTGAATGTGAATAAATGAGACAAACTGTCTGGAATAAAAGGCTCCAACTAAGAAGAGAAGAGGTGTAGATTTAAGTGACAGGGACTGTTTGTCTGCTGCTGGCATGTGCAGGTTGCGATTGACAGAAGGCACATTAACGTGTTACTGCAGAAATCAGAAGTGACAACTGAAAATCTATTTTTGGGAGAGGAAAAATAAAAGGAGGAAACTGTACTTGTGCAAAACGCTTCCGACATATCGTCTGTGTTTGAATTGTGAAAGTGGACTCTTATCTTGTTTCTGGCAGTGACTGGTTATTAATAGGTGGAGCCTGCAGACATGCACACAATGACAACACTGATGTTTGATAATGTTAACCATGTGAATTACTATCAATTAATCTTTTGGTCTAAATTTGTGGAAAATGTCCATTTAAAATGTCCTAAAGCCCAAGTTGGTGTCTTCAGAGTGCTAGTTTTTTTCCAATCAACACTTCAAAACCCCCCAAATTATCGAGTCACTATCCCATAAGACAAAAATAAAACCACAAAATCCTTACAACTGAGGTGCTGGAGCTTTTGATATTTTCACAATATCAAAAATAATTGCAGGTACATTTTTCTGTCAATCATGTAATCTAATATCTTTGTACCGTGGCATTGCAACAGTGATCTTTAAACTCTAATGTCGGTAAGGTAACGATAAGCAGGAAAATCCAATCATTGGAATGTTTCTGTAATAATGTGTCATTAGTGAATGCTCGTCCACAAACACGGCCAACATTACATAATGTCTGCTTCAGCGTCTGTTCGTTACATTCTACCCTGGCGTGTTACCGAGTGCCTGAGTCCTCATGACCACCGTCTGTGTTTTTGCTTTAGGGCTCCATGTATATCCCTCCATCATCTGATTCCTCAGCTGTCTGTACATAATGTGAGCTTAATCACATCAACATGTGAGAGGAAAGCTAACGGGACACGATAAAGGGATAGTTCACATTTTTAGAAGTGGGTTTGCATGAGGCACTTGTTTTCATTGTATTACCTACAGTACGGAGGAGCAAATAGGAGTAACGGCACAGGAGCAAAGCAATGCACCGCTGTGGCAAAATGTTTAGCCGCCGACAACAACCTATACCGGTTAAAGTGTACGCTATCTTTAGAGTATGTTCACCGCTTTACCTTCAGACAACAGCCCTTTGAGACAGGGACCTGAAGCCATTCTCTATGCTCTCATCTTACCTCTCAGAACAAACGAGTTTGTGGTCTACCGCTGCCTCGCTCGGTTGGTTAGTTTGTGTAATTGTGTGACTTTGGTGTTTTAAAGGGTTGTTTCGGATTTACAAAAGTCACACAATAACACAAAAACTAACCAAAGGAGGCGGCGGTAGACCAGCAACTCCTGTGTTTTGCAAGATAACACAGACAATGACTGTTTTTGTCAATGGAGTCTAGTAGCTCTGAAGAGAGCATATATAACATCAAGTAAAGCAGTGAAAACTCTCGAAATAATTGATATTGTGGCTAAAATATGTTTAGCTGCTGAGCTCGTCCTCAGTAGTACATTACTTTGCTCCTGTGCCGTTACTCCCGTTTGTTTCTCCCAACTGGGGGCAAAATGATCGATTATGGATAAGTACCTCATACGTCCCCCCACTTCAAACTATCTGAACTATCCCTTTAAAGTCCTTTTGCTTGTTAGTAAGACACCATGAGATTAAACAGAAGCGTTACAGTAAATAGACCAGCCTTCGGTGGCAGGCAATCATGGAATTAAATGACAAACTAGACTCCTGAAAATCCAGCCAGTTAGTACTACACTCAGCACAACAATTTATGAGAGTACTTAAACATTAAATCTTGTTATTTCATTATAGAACCATTATTGAACCGTGAGCTGAGAGGAAATATGGAGTCAAGTTCAAGTGGTCAAATACCATCGAAACAAAATACGGAGCGAGGCCACAGCGACGCGTACGAAACGAAGCCCTGCAATACTGCACTGCGACTAAACATTCACATTCATCAGCATTGAGCACACACACACACACACACACACACACACACACACACACACACACACAACAGCGTTAATCACAAATTTTCCGACAGAACTAGCGTCGCTACATATTCGTACGCCACAAAATTTGCCAAGAAGCCCGTAAAAAGCACCAAAACCGAACGGGAACCGAGTCAGAAGCGACTATCCGCGGGGTCCTTCTACTGATCACTGTAGCTTCAAACACTTAGCGTAATGAGAGAAGGTACTCTGGACTGAGGGGGGGAAACGATGCCACAGCACGAGTGGACCTCAGCGAAGTACAACGGGGTCAGAACTTGGCTACAGAGAGCTCACATTAAAAAGGCTTCCATTCTCCGTGTATGCTGCGTTCAGGTCATATCGGACTCGACTGAGCTGCTTCGTGAACCCAAACTGGACTGACCAACGGATACTTCTGTTCAAGGGAGCCAAAAAAACCTCAATCGTCAAGTGGCGATTACGAGTAAACAAGAGATTTTAAGGGCTTCAATGTCAAAACAATTGGCATTGGCATAACAGTAGTCCAAGATAATTAAAATAATACATTTTAACACAAAACTCCACTTAGAAAAGCAAGTAATACCTGCCGCAGAAATGACTTTGGGTCTTTTCAAAGACTACAACTTGCAGATAATGTCTTCTGATATAACGTGAACGCAGCTACTTTACTTCACTCTTCAGAGTAAAGTACTTGTGGCCCTGCAGGAAAGTGCTTGGTAAATGCTATCCATGATAATGGCACAGAGTGAGACAGAGACGAGACAGAGATAGAGATAGAGAGGGGGGTGTGCCTGCAGCGACTATGTGGCGATGGAGACAAACTCTCGCAGGATGTTCTTGGCCGTCTCCAGGTTGTTCTGGGCGATCAGCAGGGCTTTCTGGATGTCCTGAATGGAGTAGCCCTGGGACACCAAGCATTCAATCTCCCCGTTTAAGGTCTGGCTTCCAGGAGGAGGAGGAGGAGAGGAGGAAGCAGAGGAGGGACCGGGGAGGTCCGGCAATGGAGCAGGAAATTCCCGGTTTACAGGCCGAGGCCGCCGGTCGGAGTTGGCTCGCCGTGGGAGAGGTTTGGGGGGACGTTCAGGTTCGGCTCCTGCTGCAAACATACCTAGAAATACACAGGTGAGTAGGCAACGGTCAGTAAGAGTGGGGGAAAAGTACCTGAGGGAATACCAGGTTTTGGGGGGTCAGAGAAGTGAAAACAGATGGATAATACTCCTCAGTCGATTGTAGATTTATTCTAATACCAATCTCAGACGGATAAGCCTTATGTTTTATATTACCGCCATATTTCTGGGGTTCCGGTGTAGTCAGCGAATATCCGTCGTGCGCTGCACATTGTTCAGTCTGATTAGCAAAGTGTACGACCGAATTGATCACATTTTAAACAAATAAAAAATATTTTATCATCGTTAGAACCGGTGGATTCTGGGGTTGCATTTTGGCAACTGCGTCCCGCCTCTTTTGTTCTCCACACAGGTTGTTTTACATTCAACCAAAGCCTGCTTGAATGTGATTGGTCAAGACTACTCGGATGACAAACAGAAACCAGAACGCTTCAGATACCGACAACATCTTGTCCCGTTAGCATGGATCACACTATGATGGGGGTTGTAATAATGATGGCTGGCTACAAACTTTATCCAAAAGACAGAACAACAACCGTAAAGAACATTTAAATATGTTTTGCCTCAGCAGCCAGACACTTGGTGGCATTCTACCTTAAAACAGCAGATAAAAAGCGAAAAACAATTTGTAGAAATACATACTGGCGTCTACTGCACTGTCGATGCCGAGACTGCTGAAGGCCGCTGAGGGACCGCCCATATCCGACATGGTTCTTCTGGTGGGGGCGAGAGGGAGGACCGGTCTGGGACAGTCGTACTCGTAAATATCCTCCTCAATGATCTCCTCCTCCTTGTCCTGGGGAGCCACAGCTGTATGTTGAGGTTGGTCTGAAAAACAAACGCCTGTAGTCAATATTACAACACACAGCTCACATACGGAGCGGCCAGAACAAAAGTAATGTCATATAATGGCTATAACTGGGTGTGAGTGTTACCCAGTTCAGAGGCCTGTGCCGTGTCACAGGAACCAGCCTGGGCCTGGATGTTACACATGGACTCATAGACTATGGGCTCCTCGGAGTCACTGTTGGCCACCTCGCTGCTGAGACGAGGGGAGAGAGAATCAAATAACAATTTGGAACCCTACTAGTGGTCACTTTATGTGCAGTAAAAAAAGTAAAACAAAAAAATATTAAGAGCAACTTGACCAGAATAAAGCATTTAAGTCTATAAAACATTCATCACAGGTCTGAACACATATGATTAGGGATGTATTTGACTTTTAGCCTCGCACCGTAACATACAGCTCACTAGTTCTATCTTTTCAGAAGCTTCTCTATTCATTCTTCCTCTCCTGTACTTTAGGACTCTTTCATCACTTCATCAACGCAACAAGCGTGCGTTACATCGCTGCCTTGTTGTCACACATTGCGTCATCCCCTTTAAATTATTCAAACAAAGGAGGTGAAACACAGCAAATAAGTGGGAGGGAGGTATTTGTGGGTTTAGGACTGGGACCTCCATGGGCAAACAAAACTGAGGCTCCAGAGCCCTCTGGTGGACCAAAACAAAAAGACTCCAGATACATTATTGCAGCATTTACTCCGGTTTTACTTATTGCGGCTAAACCTGCGCACAAAAAAGACTTTAAGGCAACATTTATACTTGGCCAGGTGGATAATTACAATCAGACAAAAAAAGGCCAAACTGCACTGAGCTGCAAAACCTTATGGGCATGTTAGTGCTGTTATATCATCATATCAGGATAATGAATGGACCCAGGGAGCATTTGCATCACCGCTGGTTCTCCTGTCTACCTGATGTCGTTGTGGTGGTTCGCCTGGACCGGAGGCGGGGGCACCAAGGAGCCCGTTATGACCCAGGAGGCCCCAGCAGCAGGGAGAGAGGTGGGACTCATGTACTCATTCTCCTCACAGTCAGACAACGGCTTCTCCCCACCCGACGCCGCCGACGCTGGCACAGATCTGATCAAATACAGACAACACAAAGCGTGGTGAGATTTTGAACGGGTAATAACTTTTGCAATAACGTAGGAAAGAGACGTGTGGCATAGTTGTGGGTGATACTTGCATCGTTCCTATTTCATGTAAATGTCTTCTGTATTCCAGCATCGTGTACTTAAAAGTCCAAACAGGGTGAACTTGCTTGTAATATGCCAGCAGGGTGCACATCATGCTTTATATTTAAGAGGATCTGACTCACTTAACTTCCTCACATATCTTTCCAGCGACATGCCTAGGGTGGGACTTAAAATGGAAATATACTTAAGACAGGAACTACATATCCATCTCACAGCAGCAGAGCTCGGTACCTTGCAGCCAAGCAGTAGACGGCGTTCGTAGCTGCCTGGGGTTTGCTTCCCTCCCCACTGGTTCCGTTGTTCTGAGGGGTGGAGGACAAGGCTGGCAGGGCCTTGGTTGCCGGACGCGGGACCATGTAGTTGGAAGCCCAGGCGGCCTGGTCCGGGGTGGAGGGCAGCGGCCTCCTCTGGAGTCTGGAGTCCTGGCCGACAAGTGAGGGGCGCTCCGGAGGGGGGGGGAGGGGGCAGCTCTCTCAGGGCTGGAGGCAGAGGTAGAGGCTTGTCTCTGTGAGTGGCCGGCATCTGCAGTGGAGGTAGTGGGTCGACGGCGGTGTTGTCAACTGGCAGTAGATTAGATGTTTTGTCTCTCTGTTAAACTCACACACACTTACCTTGGCTGTGGCTCCCTGAGTCTGTGCGCTGTGGGAGCTGGAGGGTCTCTGCTGCAGGAGGTCCAGCCTGGGGGGCACTGGAGGCAGCTGAGACACTGGAGAGGGCGGGCGCTCTACCTACACACATGCACACACATCTACATTTAGAGAAGTTAAATTGCACTGCTACAATCTAAACAAATACAATAAAGACAGTTCTATAACCTTATCTTAGTCAGCAGTGACTAAAATGAGCCCACATGGATTCCTGAGACTAAATCCGGTGAGCGTCTGCTGATTGGATGTCTGTGGATCATAACGTGTGTGTGTGTGTGTGATCCTCTTACCTTGGTGCAGGCCAGCCTGCTCATAACAAGGTGGTCCTCCAGGCGATCATCGTCTTCCTCGTCGTTGCAGGCAGCTTCTGCTCTGCTGGAACCCTGAAAACCAGCAAAGGAAGCCCCGCTGGCCTTTGGATGGAACGGGTCCACCACGATGGGCTCTGTACCTTTGATCTCACAGCGGCAAAACGGGCAGCCTTGACCCTCCGACTCCTGAGACACACAAGAAGCAAAGTTTAAAAAGTGAGACCGTTGTCAGATATGACACCCTTAGCTTTTGCTCACACACACACAAATGACAGCTTTAAGCATCTCTCTAACTGAGCAAGAACCCATAGGAAGATACAGGGAAGTTGAAGTCTACCCATGAGCCACAGCAAGATAGACTAAAGCAGCTCAACATTGAAAAATGTCGAATCCCTCTGAATTAACAAATTAGTAACCTTCGTCACCAGTGCTTCTACCTGTTTGCCACGCCATGCATAGTCTCACATAGCTAACACTGATCAGGTAATCAGTTTCCTCCTGAATCACAGGTGTAAGGGGGCGTGGCCTGGACAACAAAGGGAAGTGAATTGTTTGGGGTGAGGAGAAAGAGAATGCTTTCTGAGGTAGACGGAGGAGTCCTGTAGCCTTCAGTCGAGAGTGGAAAAAGCATTTAGCTCCCGTTAATGGTTGCACCTCGTCCCTGTGATGTGAACAAGTAACTGTGATTTGAGGACCAAAACTACTGAGCAGAGGACTGGAAATCAAACTAAAGCCGGATTACCAATTCCTAATCCTACGCCTGGTAAGTTTTTTTTTTTTTTTTTTTTTTTTTAAATATATATTCAATTTTAGCTTTTTGAACATTTTGGATGACTTGGGACAGTCTAGCAGAACTCTGACGGCACCTTAAATTACATTTATATAACTCGCAACAAAACAACAAAGCCCTAGTTGTCGGGGAATTTCCACAGCAACAATCATGTCCTACTAATACACAAATTTTACAATAATTACTTCCTATAAATTGTCAATTACTTATTTGACTTACTTAGCAATTGTGAATGAAAAACTTCAAACTTCTAGATGTTTTAAATGTAAATGGATTATGCCCTTTGAGCAGCTGGAAGGCTTTTATTGTGAAACGTGTGCAGGAAGTGGTGAGTCTCATTGACGCTAGCTTAACAGCCATCAAAACAAATGGCAATGAGGAAGCTAATGGTGATACATATGCATCAAAACAGCGTTTCTGTTGAAGAAGATACAATGGTATCAGTTGCCTGTTGGAAACTGCTGTCTCATAGCAAAGTAAACCGTCAAATATTATAAATATAGCGTACACTTACACCGATTTATTTTCTACGTTGCTTTGCTGTTGTGCATTGACTCTTATCTGCTTCTCAGAACTAGGGGGCGTGTCATTTACTGGAGGTAATACAGTGAGTATGGATAAGCGCCTCTTAGAACAACACTTCAAAACACCAGAACTATCCCTTTTAAGCCTGGTTCTCCCTGCAGTTGAGGTAAATAAGTGCCACTGTTGAAGAATTTATGTTCATCAAAAAAGGCCAGAGAGCCAAAAAGAATCGTAGCAAGACCGGATCGAACACGGAGCTTGGTTTAAATAAATGTTCACAGCAGTTAGAAAGAGACTTTCCTTCAGACTGACGGGATTTACAGAGCTGCAAGAAAACAGTGTAATAAAATATCATAGCCTCACCTGCCACGCAGTGAGACAGGAGGTGCACATCAGGTGTCTGCAGGGCTCGATCTTCACATCCTTGTCGTTCTCTGCACAGATCTTGCAGAGCTGGAAGGTGGAGCCCATCTCACAGTACAGCTCATACTGCTCCTGCAGGGATTAAGGGGGAAGAGACATATTGATACTTGTTCATATTGAAGATGGTAGTTGACACTTACTCGTCAAACCGTTCTCAACCTAGAGTGTTTAACTCATTCATTGTTACTGGGCTCTATATTGCAGCATAACATGGAGACACTGATGTGCCTTGTGCATCTTTTGCAGTGGGACTACTGCACTTGTAGTGTCCTGAGTGACTGGTTTACAGATGATAAACAAACGAACCTGAGTAACTTTGATGTGGTCCTGTGGAGAAGGTTCACACAGCCCTGTTAGGTCTGGGTTCTGTGCGCGACCATCAGGGAACAGGTAGCTGGAGATCCACCGCAAACACAAACACGCATGATGATTAGTCATAATTCTCTGTGCATTCGTCACTACGAGAGGATCCCTTTCCCCTTATTTTTCATTTTAAATATTGATGGGCGGTAAAATCAAGTATCCCTGTCTCAGCTGAATGGTGTTTGAATGCATTTAAACTGCAGTTCCTCTCACTGACATTAGATGTTGGCTTCCAAACACTCCTACAGTACCTCATATTTTGTGTTGCACTCCTAAATATTTAGTAACTTTTTTTGTAAAGTGATGATTGTTTGCCACATATCGAAGATATGTCGAAGATATCGAAGATATGCCACATGTCGAAGATATGTGGCATATACGTTTTCTTTACAGCCGCGTTTCATGGCCACAGTGGAGGAAGGTTTGATACTTTTTAAAGATATATTTTCCGTGGAGCATTCTTTGCATGCTATAATAAACGACTACAAGGAAAAAAGGTTATTTTACTCATTGTTGAAGCTCTATGTGCTGACTTTTTGTAATGTTACTTCTGCCTTTAGCTTCAGACCCTTCAGCATCCACTGTTGTGATCTTTGGCCTAGTGGATCGTACAGTGAAGTGAAACTGTAGAGCTGCACTGGGAGTTGATGACTTTAAACCCTTATTGTGTAAAGTCATCAATAGTGCACCAGACTCAACCCAAAGTCTGGCCGTCTGTCCCTGTTTGTACCCGGTTATCAGAGAGATTCAATCATCTCTAGCATTGATACCCTACTTTGTTATTTGAGTTGCATTCAGCAATCCAAAAAAACAGTTTTTAAACAAGATATTAACACAATAGAAGACTATAACATGCCTTCAATACGCTGACTAAAAGAGCTACTCTGGAGTCATTGTGGCAATCTCTAATCTTTTCTCTAATCCCTAGAGGCATGTATAACTCAATGTACCCTAAAATGTATAAATTGGTGCATTGACACTGTGTTGCAGGGGGACTCACAATCCCTCTCTGTATCCATCAATGAGGGCCTGAAAGAGCGGTTTGTTATGGGGGATGGTCTGCAGGATGTTCCCGTCAGCTGTCACGTAGCCGATAGCCCACTGGCCCAGCCGGGTGCAGCTCAGCCTGAAGATGTAGCTGAGAGAGGAGACACAAATCTCAAACAAGCGTGTTGCAGCAACATGTTTAACGCGGTTACCTATACTTTGATTCTTCACCTATCCCTCTTTAGACTTATCTTAAAAACACGAGGAAGCATGGTCCGCGTCATTCTAAAGGTTTGTGTGTGTGTGTGTGTGTCTCACCTGCCGGGTTTGTGGATGAACCTGTGCAGTCGAGCCTTGACCTCGTCGTAGGTTAGGAAGGCCATGTAACCCGGGTGTGTGACTGCCAGACTGTTCCAGTTCCTTAAAAGAGACGACCACGGCTACAACACACACACACACACACACACACACAAATAATTCATGAAGATTCATACAGATTCCAACTGTTTCAATGGTGCTGGTATGACAAGTGTAGCCTTATTCTTTCAGCTGAACCCCCAGCAGTGTAAAATAGATTTGGAAGCAAATTAAAAAGGCTTACTTTTATATCCTATAATCCACCACAGCATAAAAGTACCCAAAGCAAAGTACGCAAGGCAATGCATTACACTGTAAGCGCATGACTACAACACGCAGCACAGCGACACGCGGCTCAAGAAGCTGTCGCACATAAGTGAATCCAGGAAAAGAGAAGATAAACTGGGTCCATCTTTTCTCAATAAATGCTGACTTCTGGATTTTAAAACACATTGAAGTTATTGGAGATGTTTGGACAATGTTATCGTCAAACTATTTGGTACCGCCCCATGTGAAAGAGAGCCCACTTAGCGCTTTGAATCATGTTCTTAAATCGATTTCATAGTTGCAGCTGAAAGAATAAGGCTAGATGTTGTCATGCACGCTATAAGAATAACGGAACGGAACGGAATACACACATGTAGTCAGATCTATCCGGCCACCTTTAATAATTTATCTATAAAAATACACTAATGCAATTTCCATAATGGAACAATCCCCCAGATCAATGATCGATAATCATCTAAGGCCACGAGTGAGCTCTTAGATCAGACTCACAGGAGACATTAACCTTTAATAATCAAGGACTGCTGATGTTTTCTTGATCGATAAGATAATCAATTTCTGCAGCACAGCAGCCTCTGAACTGAGTGAAGGCCTCTAAATGTTAAAGCTTTAAACTAAAACGTGACTCATAACTCAAGACAGTGCTTCACTGAATAACTACATGGATCTGCCGATACCGTAACGTCCCCCAGAACGCTCTTGTTGTCACGAGTCGTACCTGGAAGAGCCTGGTGAAGATGTCGAACTCAAAGACGGAGATGTAGTCGTTGCACGTGAGGTCGATGGTGGACTTGAGAGCCATGGCCTCCAAGCCCGAGCTGATTGGGTGAAACTCGTGGAGAGCCTGACGAAACGTCCTCCACGGCACTATGGTCCTGCAGTACACGGGAGGGGAGGGGGGGCAGAAAGTTAAAGGGTTTGTAGGAATCTAACATTTATCATCGCTTTTTTTCAACCTAAAGTAAAAACTCACTTGTCCCCAAATGACCGTCTCCAAAATTCTGCAGCATCAGCTTTGGTGATCCTGAAGTTGTCTCCCTGAAATAAGCCATTGGGGAAGATGGCTTTTAGCTCGGCAAGCATGTGACTGAAGATCAGAGACAGCTTGGTGAGGTTTCGCCTGAGTACCAACAAAAAAAGCAGATACAAGTTAGTCAGGGATATTATCCGACTAAGTTCTAATATTTGTCCAAATTCATATAACAAGATGGAAAGATTACAGCCATTCAACAACCATGTATGAATGTGCTTATCTATTAGTAAACAAGGCAAATCACACATGTATTTACAGGCTTTATTATTCTTTCCACTCCCGCTGAACGCTTTCTAGTGACAAGGAACTTTCCCATAATTCCGCGTACAAAGATGTCAGTGAAACTTTGAAATGTTCAGCTTTATTAGGGTATGCAAGCTTAAAATCTTTAATACGCTGCAAAATATTCCACTTTTTCTACTTTTAAAATGGGTGTAACGTTCAAACCTAGCCCTTTTGTAAAACAAACTTTTAAAAAAATGTATCTTTATGGTTCATAAACAAACGGCTATTTCTGTAATGAGCCACTATTTTTCAGCTAAAGGGCACCCACTCTTTAGAGGATGGAGTAGCGTGAGCGCTCACACCTGTTGAGGGGGAGGACAGGAAGTAAGTCCTTTGAGACAGGACTGTACTTGGTAAATCCCCGTGACCGATACTTTTGCTAACCGTCACAATAGTTGTTGATGCAGAGCATCGATGAGGAAATGCTTAATCAACAAATCTGAGTGCGTCAGAGGAAGGATGAACTTTCGCTTAGTGATGACTTTCTGAGAAACGGGAAGTGGATCTGATTGCGACAGTTTAATCAGATCTTCATGCTTCATTTGGGTGATTTTTTTTTTTTCTTTTTTTATTTATTTTTTTTTTTTTATTTTTTACTTCAGATCACGTGGCTGCTGTGCTTCTGCCAAAATGACATAAGTTGGATTTCATCACAGTGATGGAAAGTCTAAAAATGGAGTGTGGAGAAAGTTCTTACATGATCCTATCATCCGAGAAGATTAATGGCTGCTTACCAAATGAGGCCACTGCAATCTAAATGAATTACTTTCATATGTTTTTCAAAGTCGTGAGGGAACAACACCGTAACAGACAAGAGGGCTCACTGGAAAAAGTTTGCTTCTTCCTTGTATGAATACTGCAGACGAAAGCATTAGCATGAAACTTCCTATTCTAAATCAGGAAATACTACGTGCAATTTTTTACTGTGCAGCCGTGTAATATGTAATGAATTAACTTTTTAGATTAGATAGAGGTAGCATCAGTCAGCAGAAGTTCTGCTAGTTGGGGCAGTTTTATACCATCGTGATCTTCAGGGCTCGTTTTATGGATACGGAACTAATTTAAACGATGATAAGCCTGAAATGCAACACCCGTCAATTACCCAAACACACTTCATCACGTGACATTTCATCAGGATATATAAGCCAACCTGGGCTGGGAGTTCTCCTCATACATCCTCTCCTTGGCCTCTTTAAAAAGGCTCATGGTCTGCTTGGTCTTGTTGGTCAAGTTCTCCATGACCACGCGAAAATAATCGTTCTCCCCGAGAATCTCCATTTTGCCCTCGTATCGGGACAGAATGGTGCGTAGGTGCTGGTAGGTGTCCGGCAGCAGGTCCAGGATGTAGGGGGGGCTGTTCTTCAACGCCACCTTGGGGTTCTGGCACAAACGCACCACCTGGATAGCACACACGGTAGTAGAAGACGGGCTCACAATAGGTCACGTCTATGTGCTCATGTGGAGACAAAGTGTTTTTGCTTGTTGGAATCATGCCTGCTGTCTATACTATTACAAGATCATGTCCTTACACGTCGAAATATCTGAAGTTATCAAAGTGAAAGTTCTGCAAACATCACATCGGGGGCTTTCACACTGAACAGCGACTTGGCTCTCAATCCAGCGGTTTCTTTTAAAAAGATTTGTGGAGGCATTTTACTTTTGGCTCGGGCAGTAAGAAAGAGGAAGGAACACAGCGCAGTGTACAGTAGGTGTTAATATATAAACTGAGAGAAACGGCAGGAAGGCTCTGTGTGTGTGTGTGTGTGTGTGTGTGTGTGTTAATGTTTGCTTTGCAACACGACAATTCGTTAAATCTATTGTTTACTTCTGAGGGAACAGAGTTGGGAGATGTGGTTGAAATAGCAAGATAAGAATAATTCAAAAATCAATATGCAAATACTCAGAAAATGTATGCAAAAATCACAAAGAAATCCAACTCATTTTCTTACAATACACACTACTGCATTACTGTATTATCCCCAGTCTTAAGTGGAAGCATATGACTGGAAGTTTAAAAAAAACAAAGTTTTAAAACCAACAGCAGAACGGATCAATCAGTGCCATGTGACCCAAAGACCCATCATACTGTCGAGTAAATGAGACAGCACAGTGCAAACTGTGTATTGTACTCTTGTCTTATCTGATATCTGTCTCTCTTCTGTCTCTGGCCCCCTCTGAACTAATATCTCGTCTCTTCATCCCTCTCTGCTTTCTTCTCTCCTGACTGGCTCAGTTAAGATTGTGGAGAAGATGAGCAGGAGTGACAGTCGGTGATGCGAAACTAACTAACACACACCTCTTTTTAATCTAATGCCAAACGTAATGCAGAGACCCATGAAGTGTGTCCACAAAGTCATCAACAGATTAGCATCACTGTGACCTCATGCACTATAAATTACCCCAATTAGATAATGCATCTGGGACCCTTTTGAGGGTTTGATATGGTCATAGAGACCATGTAGACAGTCCCACAACTAAATGCTAAAATACTTCCCGATATGGATCTCTAATCACTGATTATCGAGTATGAAAATTTGTTGCACAATAGGTTTTGGATACATGTCTGTTTATAACCAGTTCATAAGAATACAGTTGTTTGCCCATGATGATAATAAAAGAGGGAAGCTAGGAGTGGATGTTTTTCTGATCTAAGCTAACTAACGTTACTGATAACTGACAAAAGTCAAGTGACTCGCTTTCAGTTCCCTGTTTTGTGTTTTTTTTTTTCTTGGTACCCAAACAGTGTCAGTACCTTATCCATGAGTTTCCAGCATTTCTCCACCATTTTCTTATCGACCACTGCAGGTTGGTGCGGCTGCAGAGGCTGCTGGTGCGGCTGAAAGGCGTCCTTCATCAAGCCGATGAGCCCGGCGCCCCTCCTCGGATTTCCGGCCATCAATTCGGTCGGCAGACCGGGGGTTTAGCCCCGGGGGCTGAGGATAGCCAACCAAGTGATTATTCCTCACACGTTCCTCAACAAAACAACCGCTGTGTGTGTGTTTTTGTTGCGACCTATCTATACTTCAACACTTGTGATCGTTTGTCATGCAGAGGCTGTTGCAAGAGCAGAACAAAACGTCTGTGTGTACTCTGTGCGCGACGCAGCTAACAGCTAGCATGCTACATTTGAAAAAAAAAAAGAAGCCTATTCTCAATTTTAATTCAGTCGCCAAAATAAAAGCTTTAGGACATACTCGTTGTGTAGTAGGTGTCTGCTGTCAGACTGCTAGCTATCTCTTCTTGGCGACAGCAACTTAAATCCCCCTGAGAAATCCACCCGGCTTATAATAAAGTCGGGGTGTTAATAAGCCACATAAGCGATCAACAAACAGGTTGTGCAGCAGTTCCAGCCAACGACAGGGCAGCAGATAAACAAGGATGTCCGGCACGCAGCCTTCAAAATAAAAGAGGGTGGCCATTGAACATGCAAAACTGCGATGAAAAATGCAGCAAAATTGTTTTTTTGCAATACTACCATGTCAGAATACTGCAATTCTAAAATAAAGTACTGCATCAAGAGCTACGGATAACATGTAAAGTACTCAAAATACTGTACTTAACCACAATTTTTGAGGTAATTGCACTTTTTTATGTTTCTTAATACTTCTTCACAATAATTCAACACATACATTATAATATATCATTATATATATTAGGTTGCCCAGCAGTAGACCAGAACTTGAAATATTAATGTGGTGTAGGGTATGAAACACAAATTATAATCTCATAAAATAATCTAATCTGATATTGAGTACTTTTACTTTTGATACTTAAAGTATATATTCAATGATGATACATTTGTACTCTTAAGATTTTGAATGCAGGACTTTTACTTGCATTAGAGCAAGCAATTTTACACTTTTGATAACTGTAGTTACTAGCTAGCTACCATGTAGATTAATGTTATATATATATACAAAATATAATCAACTAATAAATGATAATGGATTAAGCCACCCGGCAGTTATAAGTAATTAAATATTAAGAAATTAAAATCTGTTCCACCGTTACCAACTGCAACAATGAACATCCTAATGAATCACAAATTATACTCTATATTATAATATACTTTATTCTAAAATGGGCCATTCTGCATCATGAGTGATTTTACTATTGGCACTTTTATTTTTGTTTAATTTATTTTCAACTAAAAGGCATTGCACAATGTGTTTGTGCATATCTCAGGAACATATTACTACTTCTATTTAGTTAATTCTGGTGGCAATACTTTTGTTTATTACTTAAGTAAAAATGTGACTTTTTAGTATTTGTAGTGAAATGAATGAAACGCAATGGCAGCCTGGGCGTTGGTGGAAACACATCCACAGATATAAAACTCCATAACTGATGACTTGAAAAGCAGTCAGTTGTAAAGTATACAATATTAGTAGTAAATGAGCTAAATCACAAAACAAAAACACTTGTATGATCCTTTTTTAGAAGGTGTGTTTAGCAACATGTGAGCTGCAGCAGCACAGCAGGGAGATGGAAACCTTCACATCGACAGCCACTTCTTCAGAATCTTCATGATGCTTCTGTACTGCAGCGGCTCAGATCACCTGAGTGCTCCTCACATTACAGCTCAACGCCACACCGGAGGCACAGCTGGTGTACGATGGGATGAAATCTGTGACACCCCAGTTCCAGTCACCGCTGCAGGAAATTTAAGTACACACGCTACATAAAAAAACAAGGTGAGGCAGAGTATGTATGGAAGAAAATGTTTTTTTCTTCTTTTTTATTAAAGAAAGAGTTGAAAAGGATGAGGTCTGCAGAAAATATGGTTTCTAAAGACAGCTGGTTTTGAGCCCATGTGTCCAGTTCCTCATAAATTGACGATAACTGCATTTGTGATGCTGCATTTCATACTCTGGGTAAAAAAAAAAAACATGTAATAATTACATTTATACAATTCTATTTGATAGAAATTTATGTCTGAATTTGATCAAGTCACCCAAGGAGTCTGGACCCCCCTCTGTTCTGCACCATCAGATGAGCCTATACTGGAGTCCCCTCGAAGCTCAAAGAAATGTTCAACAGCTGAGCTCCCAGCTCTGCCCGCTTCCCTCCAGGTAGGAACTCTGCAGACAGCTCTCTGTAGGTGCTGCAAACTCTGCGCTCCTGAACATCGTCCCTATGAATGGCATGTTTCCATCTGTGCCGGGCCTCGCCGTACAACACGACTAAAGACCTGCGAGGAAGACGAAGGGCCACGTGGACTTCCTCTGCTAGGCCCAGCTCTGGCAGACCCTGTTCAAGGGACATGGTGAGTGTGGTGTTTGATAACATGTTGAGGGTGACGAGCCGTTCGCCCCACAGCCAGGAGTCGTCTCGGTGTGGATCGATGGCGGAGCCTCGCTGAGGATGGTAATCCAGATTGCACTGCTCCACTGGTTGAAAGCCAGCTAGACTTGGCTCTTGTTGCATTCGGAGCACTAGTTTTTGGCTCAAAGCTGGTAGTCCGCTGAAGCCACCGGCACGCACTTTCCTTTTCTTGAAGTTAACTTTTGGACCAAAGTCCTGCAACAATATGTGAAAAGAATTGTTTATTTCATCAGAATATAACAGCAATAATAACAATAATATATTAATACATATATTATATGCGTGGTGATATTCACAAAATACATGTGTTCCACCTAACCTGTTTCCTTCGACCAGACTGAGACTCATTCCACACATCCTGGTCCATCGTGCTTATCAGCTGTTTCTCCTCCTCTTCTGATATGAAGTTCTCCTGCAGGAATACACCAGGGAAGGGGAAGGACGCAGCCTCTGCATCTTCTCCAACAGCAAGCCTCGTCTCAGGATCGTACAGGAAATGATGCACAGGCTTGAGAGACAGAAACAAAATAACGTCAGATATACTCTTGATTAATTAGACATAGCATGCCTGATGTTGTCATTTCTGATGATGAAGTACAGATTGACAGTATGAAATGTGCATGACAGTCAAAAAGTCAAGCAGAGATAAGTACAGATTGACAGTATGAAATGTGCATGACAGTCAAAAAGTCAAGCAGAGATAAGTGAGGTGGAGGAAGAAGTACTCAGATCCTTTACTTAAGAAAGTAAAAGTCCTGCAATCAAAAACTTGCTTAAGTAAGTACTATCATCAAAATATATTTAAAGTACCAAAAGTAGTGGTCATTATGCAGAATAGCCCATTTCAAAGTATATATATTTTTACAATATAATTATTAATGCTTTAATGTTGGAGCTGGTAAAGGTGGAGCTATTTCAATTACTTCATAAAATAATAGCAATAAGTCATATCACACTTTTCAAAACAAAGTTAAAGTACTTTACAATAAAAACAATAAGGCTAAAACATAGATTTAGAATAAAATATTATATATATACCAATATATAATAGATCATAATGTATTAATTGATTCATATTTTGTACTAATAATTTAAATCTGCAGAGTAACCAGTCTCTAAAGTTATAATAAGAACAAGAACCTCAAAATTGAACTTAAGTAGACTACACCACTGGATAGCTGCACAGAAACGTCTTGTAATGAGAAAAGATGGTAGTTAACGACACGTTATTATACCGTAATAACGACAAAATACACGTTCAAAGTATCTTGTTATAACGAGAACAGAGCCCATTAGTAAAGGCTGTCCTGTGAGGGCTTCCGTAGCTGCTATATTTTTGAGTGGCTAGCACCAGCTATGTCCGTTTCCTGCTGATAAAATGTGTACAATACAGTTTTCAGTCAGATATGTTTACCGTTAGTTCATTCGCCTCTAATTGTCCCTTTCCCTTTAAAATGTCACACTGGAGACAGCGCCGGATGCCTTTACAAGCACAAGAAGTAACGCTGCTATCAGTAGCCATCATCACATCATGCGTCATCGTCTTCTTCTTCTTCTTCTTCTTCTGTCGATATGTAGGTGACGAACCTGTAATAAGGGAACACCGCCACCTAACGAAACGTGATGTCTGTGTATTCCATGCACTTTATGATGTATTTACAACACACCAGGATTATTGTTAGATTTCCGAGGATTATTTAAAAAGTTTTCCCCCTTCAGTTTTTTTTCATTGGGTTCATAAGAGGTCCCATTGTATTTTCACACAGCACTAGAATATACACATTATATACATGTATACATAGCTAAAACCTGTAGTGGAATGTACTATACTTAAATAAAATTTTCATGTACTTTACTTGAATTTACTTACATATTATGCTACTGTATACTTCTACTCCACTTAATTTTAGAAGCCTATATTGTGCCCTTCACTAGTAGTAGTTACTTTGCAGATTTAGTTAACAAGTACAAAATATCAACTTATTCAATATAATATATTGTAATGGTTTAAACTACACAGAAAAAACCCCCATTAAGATTGGCCCCACATTTACCAGATGCATTATTAAAAGTAATCTACACTTTAATGCATCACTAAGTATAATCCAGTAATAGCATATCATATTTAGAAATGGGACATTCTGCATAATGGACTCGTAGTAGAGTATCTTTGTACTTCAGTAACTGAAGTACAGTTACTCAAGTAGAAGATCTAAATACTTCTTTCACCCTGAGCTGTAGGCGTCTACATTCAGCTTGGAAGACATAGCTCAGGGCAAATACAGTCATGTAAACCACGCCCACCGGATGTACGTAGAGTTTCCCCGGGAAAGCTCAGTTGCTGCAGGAGTCGTGAGTTCATTGAAGTTGATGAAGAAGTGTCTGTAAGTACTTTTTATCCACAAATATTAACCGATCAATTATCCGAATGTTTGCTTATGGAAGATAAACGATTAAGATGTGCACTAAAACTCAAGAATAAGTGATTTATTGTCTGTAATGTTAACGTAGTAACCTGAAGATACTAAGAAATGGTGCTTCCCAACGTGGCTGGCTTACCTCTGTTAATACACTTTATAACATCACATGTATCATGGTGGAACTAAAAGCAGATGTTTTTTTTAAAGATAAGACAATGCATCTCAAAATCCATCGTTGTTTGAGGTACAAAACCTGCAGTTGAGGCTGAAACATGTTGGTTTTGTTATTGTTTCAGCAAAATGACCTTCTCTGTGGTAACTTTATGATATAACGTATCACCACTTATCCGCAATGTACGAGATCATTGTAAAATAAAAAACACACTTTACTGTAATCCTATATCATTAAAAAATAAGGAAAACACTAGTTGCATTTCGAGAAATTATGATTTTATCCACATATTCGCAATTAGATGACCCCACAAACGGCTTTATAAATTGTTGTGAGGCCAATCTTAAGTATATGTATGTATATATAGTATATGACTTTTGTGTCCATGGGGGGTATGTAAGACATAAAGGTGAGCATCAGTAAGATTAAGTATGTTTTCCCATACAAGCAATTTGCTTTGGTGTTTCGGTATCTAATAATACACAAGTTAGAGAACATGCTAAGGAAAGCAAGAGTAATTAAACATAAATGTAGAATAGAAAAATGTTAACTAAAAGTATGGAAAATACTATGAAATATGTAAAAAGAGCTGTACAGAAATTTGGGCTCAGCCAGCTCCTCTAAAGTTAATCGATTCAGCGATGCAGAAGAGCACTCTGGGTGTGGTTAGTGCTCCCCGGTGTGTCGTCATAGGTGCAGCAAAACACCATTGAAGCACCCAGCAGTGATGCTGGGTGTGGTCAGAGGTGTGACAGACCTGAATCTTACAAAAGAAGAGAGCGCTGAAGAAACTCTTTAGTCCCTCATCTTCACTCCCAAGTTGTTTGTCTGGTACCTTCATTTTTTGAATTGTGGTCTTTTTTAACAGCTGAGCAATGGCGAAAATAACAGAGAAGCTTTTACTGGAGAAAGGCTCTCCAAAAACCAACAAACTGGAGCAGGTCAAGACACTGAAGTAAGCATGTTTTTTTTTTTTTTTTTGTCGTCATCAGTGTTAACACCAGTTTATTTGTTAAGCTGGAAAAAAGAGTTGTTGCAGATGCACCTACACATTTAGTTTGATTTCCTGCCTTGTGGAAACACTGACTTGAAGTTCTGTTATTTCCAGTTTATCCCGGCTGGGACTGAAGCCTCAGGACTTGCCAGTCGGTCTGCTGTCCCGTCTCCGGTCCCTGGAGCGGTGGGACCTCTCTGGGAACAGGCTGGATGAGCTGCCCAAGAACCTGGAGCTGCCTGCGCTTTGCTACCTGGACCTCAGCGACAACCAGATGGAGGACGTGACCACGCTGGAGTCTCTCAGCAGTCTGGAAGAGCTCAAGATGGAGGACAATCTTTACATCACTGTGAGGATGCGGCTAATGGCTTTCTATTTGCTTATAATACCCCGGTTTAGTGTGGGTTTTTTAAAACAATAATCAAATCATTTCCACGACTGGCTTTACATTGTGAAACTTTCACGCAGCTTTGTCTAGTCGGAGTTTAGGTGGATCAAGCTTCTTGAATAGAGTGTGAAATGATCCATTGTTCTCTTTTGAGTAGCCAGTCTTTCACCCACAGCCTTGACCAATGACCAATCAAGCCAGCTAATTGTAGTGAAATACACTTTTTTGAATGGCTTCGAATAGCTGCCAAGTTGCATGGAGATTATGTTGCATGCAATTTGCAACCCACAACTACTTGCGTGAAAGTTTCCCTGTGTTAAGCCACCCTAGGACTCTGTGGTTGTCTCCTCACAGCAAGAAGTCTCAGGATTTGATTGCACTCGTCCAGTTTGCATATTCTGACTGTGTCTGAGTGGGTTTCCTCCCACAGTTGGAAGCCATGCAGATTGTGTTTACTGGACACTCTCAGTTGCCTGTAGGTGTGAATGGTTGTCTTATATGTGTGCTGCGTGAGAGACTGATTAGGTTGTTCCCCAACTTTTGTACTTTTGTGAACTGGGAGGGGGATTCTGCCCCCCAGCACTCTGACTTTGACTGATAATCTTGCTTCTCTTCCTCAGGTGAGTGATAATTACAAGCTGATGGTGTTGTTGCCCAACCTGAGGATTCACAACGGGAAAGATGTCAGCACTAATGCCAACCACTTGCGCTTCGTCTACAGTGAGAACCTGAGGACCAGGGTATGGAACTGGTTGCTTATCTTTTGCTTTCTTTCATGATATGATTGAGACTGTTGTGTGCCAGTAGTCCAGTATTGTCCTCTATACTAGGTATGATGTCACACTGCCGGTGTGGTTACAAAGTCTCTGTAGTGTTTGAAAGGGAAATATTCCTGCACAGTTTGATTGCATAAGCACTGTCTTTGTTTTTGTTTTTTTTAGATAATTGCAGTGTGGGAGAAGAGCTTCTCTCTCCCAGATCCCATCACAGCAGAGCAATTGTCTGCTTTGGAGAAAAACTTTGTCAAAACTGCCCGTCAGCAGGTTAAATATGGACCCAATTCAGTCAGTGACTTCACCAAATGGAGGGTAAGTTCATGATGTTGGAGAAATTCTGGCACCTTTTTCTATTTTTGCGTTGCCCTTTTTTAATTTTCATTCACCGTCTGTCTCTTTGTGTCCTCTGCTTCTTAGGTGGAGATTATTGCTAAGGAGTATCTGCGCTCTCTGACAGAACCAAAGGAAGAACCGGAGAGCAAGGGGTCTCCAGACACCAAAGAGAACTGTGTAAGATCTCATAGGAGGACCTGCTTTCCCACGTTATCTCCACCAAACTCTCTGTCGTTGTGATTCTGAAACCGTACAGTGACTTTCGAAAGTAATGGGAGTAGTTTAGGTGATATATTCTAGGGATTGTAAAGGAAATGGTGTGTGAATGATTTGATTAAAAGCTTGTCGTGTGTTCCTTTTTTTCAGGCTGTCTCAACGCCTACGAAGAGGAAACAACTGGTATTAGTGGACACCAGCATAAGCCTGACGCCTCGCAAGAAACCGCGCTCGGATCTCCCGGTCTCCCCAGTAGAAGCAAGTCCTCGCAAATCCTGCCTCAGCCGCAAACTTCAGACGCCGACCCAGACCAGCGGCGTCAGGATGAGCCCCCGCAAGACGAGTCAGCCTCCCTCCACCCCCACCCGAGGTCCGGCGAGGGCAGAGGCGCCCAGGAGAGGAGCTAAAGTGCGACAAGCCAAAGAGGACGACGAAGCTCGGATAAAACAGAGGAGCCGAATGGAGCTGCAGAGAGACGCTGACTTGCTGTCCTCTCTGAAGAGCTGCAGCAAGACACAGGTAATGTACAGATAGACAGATTGTATCTGCAATATTGAAATGCCCAGCTCTTGGTATTGTCAGAATGTCAGGTCATTAAAGTCCCTTTTTTTGCCCACCACTCTGCTATAATCTCCTCCCTTTGTGTCATGTTTCCGTTCCTCCGGCAGCCGGTGTGTCTGAAGCCTCTCCACGTCCTCCAGTGCCACAGTAAACAGGACAGCTCGGAGGACTTCTCCACCCAGCTGTGGGCCTGTGCTTTCCAGCCGCTGCCAGATTCCACAGGTACGGCTCCACAGATTAAGAAAGATGGTTCCCTCAGATTTATCAGGGCCTTTTTAAAACAAGGCTGAGATTATCAGAATGAAAGGCTTTGTTTACCAGAGGACTATAGAATTGATCTTTTTCCTGTATTAACAGGCGCTGGAGGAGGAAGCCGTTTGGTTGCTACCTGTGGTGGAGACTCTCTCTGTGTCATTGACTGTGAAACCGGGATGGTGATGAAGAAGTACAAAGTTCCTGGAGAGGTTCGCTCCATTAATCATCTTATAGCATTGTTCTAAATGGTAGATTTCTACATTCACAGTACAACTAGAGACATTTTGGAAGTTACACCGTATTGTTTTGATTTGAAGCTGACATTTTGCAGACATTAAAGCACTTCATATATTGGTTTTTAAGATGTATTATTGCAATTGTCAGTATCGATCTGACGTTTTGCATCTGTCGGTTCCCCGCCACAGGAGTTCTTCTCCCTCTCCTGGTCCACGGTGTTGATGTCCAGAGGAGGCGGGGCCTCGGCTCAACACTGCAGCATTCTGGCAGCTGGTGGGAAGAGGGGACTGGTCAAACTGATCCACCCCAGAAACAACGTGGCCTACGGGGAGTTCCGCGCCAGCCGCAAGGCGCTGTCGGTCCTCCGCTTCAACCACCACCAGGGAAACTTCCTCTTCAGTGAGCCATAGTTACTGTTTCTTGATTAAGAGCAAGCAGTATGACCTCTCTGTATCTGACAGTCACCCGGTTTAGAGGTCCAGCATCATCAGACAGATTAGAGAATCATTCTGCCTAATAAATACTTCATATTTGAGCGATATCTGGTGGTGGACAAACAGTGAGGCACATTGCAGTATTATATTTGTAAGAGACAAGTTAGGTGACTGGTAAATTTATCCATGCGTTATATTTTGTTTTCCTTTTTGTACTAGTGTGACAACTTCACTGACACCAGTTTGTCTCTTGCAGCCGGCTCATACGATAAAAAGATAGTGCTGTGGGACATCGGTGGAGTGGACAGCCAGTACAACTACAAAGTTGTGTGAGTATTTATGCTGAAGAAAGCCACTTTTATGTCTAGCAACAACATTTTTGCAGCAGTCTATACGTTTGTTTTTTAGAAAATCAAATGTCTTGTGGAGATTCTTTTTTTCACACCGTTTGACTGGAAACAAATCTACACACACCATACATTTAATAGACAGTTAAACCCTCAGTTGTACATTTACATTTGTAATGGCTCCAGCAGGTTTGTGTTTGTGATGCTGAGAATATTTCTGTCCCTCCAGTCAGCTGCTTGTGTTGGAGATCAGCACCACCCCTCTGCACATCTGCCTCCCCCCCACTTCCCCCAGCTCACACCTACTGACTGCCTGTGAGGACGGCCTGCACTGCTACAACACGCTCCTCGGCACCAACAACACCACAAAGAGGTAAAGGCATCCACAGTGTGCATGCGTTTGTCTTCTTGTATCCATTAAAGTGTCAGTTTGCTCTGAGGAGCTTTAGAGTGCAGACATTCCTTACAAAAAGGGGAACTTGAGGTGTCAACAATACCACCCTGTCAGCCTCTGGCACCACATATTTTGGGATAGCAGACTTTTCTGAGAAACACAGATCACAAAGAAGCAAACTTCAGTAAACGTTTTTGCTTTTACGGTTGGAAGTGTGACAATGTGAGTTAATTTACTCCAATTAAATTCTGACAACAGAAAGAGAGTACATTATACTGGTAATAGTCATATATGAGTTTTGTCCATCTCTGTTGATTGGAGTTTTAGTCAGAAAACAATGTGTATAAAATCATACACTGGACCAGCCTGCAACACTTTGTGTGTTTTTTGTTCTCTGTAGGACCGAAGAGATGGAGATAACTTTCCCTGTCTATAAGAAGGAAGACAAAGACCACGACTACCACACCATTGATGGCCTTAGTTTTCTCACGGATGACATAGTGGGTAAGTGAGGCTCTTACAGTATACCGCTATTACAAACAAAGTACTGACCCTCAACAAGTAATACTCATACTGAATATTATTAGGTATTTTAGCCGTGCACTCTGGCAACAAAAATCAAAGGCAGATATATGAGGACCAGCTAATGACTTATTCATATTCCTATTTACATTGTGTTTTATGTACCTAACACTAAATATGGAAGTTGGTCAACTATGCCGATTTCCTCTGTAAACAAATATCCTCACTGATTATTTGTTTGGTCACCACTAGATGGCGCTATACTTTAGTTTTTGTTAGTCCCTGTCTTGTAAGACCATGACTTCCAATGGACCTCATGTCTGTCTTTACACCTAACCATGTATTTAGTATATACAACCCAGCTATAAAAGATCTCAGTGTTGTTGCTTGCTTGGTATGCTTTTTAACTTTAGGTCTAATCAGTCACAATTAGGTCAAGTTTACCAGCTGTGCTTTCTTAATTTCAGCACCATATCAACATTAAGAATGTCTTCAATTTAAATTCTAAGATATGCAAAAACCCTGCCTCCAGAAATCCCTCGTTTCTGTCCATACGTTTGCTTAGATTTTCTCCTTTTTTGTCATCATCTAGCCTCCAAGAACTACATGCATTGTTCCATTTATTTGTGGAGCTGGAGCCGGACCAAGGCCCAGCGGCCTGACAGGAAGGACAGGACAGTTTGTGCTGCGGTTCTGGCTGAGCTGCAGTGGGCCAACACGGAGATTCCCTACCTGGCTCTCAACACCTGCCCAGGTAAGTCCCAAGTCATCTGATCAGTGAAGCTGCATTTTTCATTTTGTTTTCATTTTCTAATAATCCTTCAACACACCTGCGAAAATAATTCTGAACATGCTTTTGTCAGTACTGATGTGTATAACACTGGTGCTCCTCTAGCTGCATTTCCAGTTTATCTGTTTATTCCACTTCAGTCTCGGTTTGTGGCCGGAGCAGTTTACGGTTTATAGTAAGCTTTGTGTTTCAGTATCAGAGGAGAAAAACCTGATTTTTGAAGTCATGCTGATATTATACTGTGTGTGTTCACTCCCTCTCCCTTAGGCCAAGCCTACGTAGTGTGTGGTGATGACAAAGGCAGGCTATGGACATACCACGTCTCCAGCTTGCACAAAAACAGTCTCCACACAGGGAAACCCATCCTTCCCACTGAGGTATCCATCTCCTCTAAATGTCCTGTTAACTATACTACTCTGCTTTCATACAATATTGTAGGGGAACCCTCTAAATATGTCACTGTAGATCTTGTGTTTACCAGAGATCTCTTTTGTTTTGGCAGTTGTTGGAGTGGCCGACCCCGGTAAGCAAGGACCACGGCCAGGTGGAGGGCCCCTCCATCAACAGCGTAGCAATGGACCCTGAGCTCCACTTCCTGGTGGCCCTCAGTGACAAGAATATGGTGATCGTGTGGAAGAGAGGTGTCCTCCTGAGCAACACGGGCTGTGTGACTGCAACTCACGATCGGAAGTCAGGTGTTACAAATCCTTAGGTGGGGAAGACTTTTGGTAATTGTGAGCTATGGTTTGTTTACTGTAACACCAACATGCTGCTCTGTCTCAGGCAACAGAGACAGACTGCAGGGATCCTGTGTCACATTTTTCACTTGTTTTCTTCATTTGTTTGGGGAAAGTGACTTTTATGTTGATGTGACATCAACAGTGAAATCCGTTTTAACCTTCTTAATTTGCAGAATTTTATGCTGATATAGATAAATGTTGCTGCTGTTGGGAATAGTAGCCAACAGAAGAGATTTGTCAATTGTCACTATGTGACAGATTTTGATTTAAATAAATGTAAAGTCATCATCCCTGAATGAGTAAACACAATGGTGATTAAGCATATGGCCCACTGATGAAAGCCCATACATATGCAGTATTACTGATTGGCTGTGGTGACGTTCCCGGGAAGTCCCGACCCTGTTAGGATCTCTGGGAAGTGAGATGCTAAAAAAACTCACCTGCGTTTACCGCTTATCGCTATACGTGCCGCCAAAGAGAACAAAATGAGAATCTTTGAGATTGTAGCTGTAAAAGAAGCGGCATATAAAAATGTCCGGTCCAACCATAAAACATGGCGTTAGATTCACCAATAATAGGTAAATTATTCAATGTGATGAATTACTGGAAATTTATGGGCAGAAGTATGTGTCGCTAGAAACTGAAAATAACGTCGAAGAGTTTTGGGTAAGTTAAGACTGATGTTTGTCATAAATGTCACCTTCAAATATACATATTTAAAGTGAATAATTGTACGCGAATGAACCTCATCTGTTTTTTTAGGGTCAGTCTTTGGACCTTGCTGTTCAAAGTAACTTTATGTAATGTCCTGATAATGCAAACAGTCAACACTGCTGTGAGGAGTACAGAGGCAGCCTGGTTACTGACTGCTGAGATAGTAAATACAGTAAAGTGTTTCTAATCCTACAGTACTTCTACTGTACGTTCCTGTGTGCAACTCGCTGTGTTTTTACGTTAAGTTGTACAAATATCTTGATTTAATAAATCTAATTATTGCATTTTTAAGACTTATTTCATTATTTTGTGTGTGCATCAATATCAGTTTTACGTGTACTTTTTATTTATATTTACCTCGCCATCAGACATCCCTTTCCAACGCGGAAGTGAAGCCGTTATCTATACGCTCTTCAAAGCTGCAAGTCTGCTTTGACAGAACCACTGCCTCGTTTGGTGAGTTTGTTTGTATTATTGTGTGACTTTGGTGAGTCCAAACGCCCGCTTTTAAAAACCAAAGTCAAACAATAAAACTCAAACTAACCGGTCGAGGCAGCAGTAGCAACTCCGTTCTTCACACAACTTCTGTTGTGTGACATCTGTCCTGCATTGCTTGTTCTGCAGCTACATACATATAACTAATAAAGTGGGGCTCTGTATCAGGTTCATCTGGCCGTGTCGCAAATGTTTCTGTTAACGTGAACAATGAAGCATGTACATGTACTCAAGTACTCTAGGTACTTGTACTGTACTCGAGTATTTCCATTCTATGCTACTTTACACTTCTGCTCCACTCATTTTTGTAGGAAACTATTGTACTTTTTACTTTTAGATTTAAATAACTAATCGAGAAAAAAAACGTATACATAATATATTACTAAAGGTTAAGCTACTCAGCAGTATATAAAGTAATTAAAATGAACCAGAATATTTGTTCTACCACCAGTAAGGACCAAATAAAGTTCTAGTTTGCAGTAGAGATTAGAGTTTGGGGATAAAACCAGCTAAGTAATCAGGATTTTTAAACACGGATTAAGTGTGGACCCTATCCACTTGAGCTCAGCCAGACTCACAGGCTGTGTCTCAATTCAGGGTCTGCATCCTTCGGAGGCTGCATTCGTAGACCGGTTGCTCACAGCGCTGCGACTAGTGCTGTCCCATTTTGCATTTTTGTTGAAGAGTCCGTCAATGCAGCCGACGAATGCAGCCTTCTGGTCCCAGATTTGGAGGACACATCTGATGTATCCTTCGCGGCCCACCATATCCCAAGATGCATTGCGTGCCGGTGCGCTATTACCGGCAGCTCGGCTGCCTGCATCCGACTGTAGTTAGCCTTGTAAAGTAACTTTTAATAACTTCACTTTCAAACCTCAGAGGTTGAATAATATCTTACTGAGTTTGTGATGATTTTACAGATGATTTATAATTTATATCATGTACATAAACGGACCAACGTGAGCTCAGGTAGACAGGTTGTGAACCTGAAATATCACTTTAAATCCGGTAACGTTTCAAACGTTGAGATTAACTACACGAATACACTGAATTTGAGTATTTTTCTGATTCTGTTCTTGTTTTGTTAGAGAGCCAGGAGCTGAGGGGAGAACGATGAACAAACATTCAGCAACTGTAGCTTTGAATTAAGACATTAGTCCATTTGTAATATCTCCATTTGACCATCCTGTACTTAAGGTTACAGTTACATTAGCTCTCATCCTGTACAAAGCCTTCACTAATAAGACAACCAGTAGATCCTTCTGATGTGTTATTGTTGCCGTCACAGAGATGACAGTTGTGACTGTCATCTTTTTATTCTATTTATTTAAATTGACATAAGACATCCATGTAAATGATTTCTATGTGAATATGTATATATTCTGCTGTGTAAAATGTGTCAATCTTCTAAGTTTGCATCCCTGTGTGATGTGATTTGGACAATTTTGGAGAAAATGTGCCTGTGGGGGGGATGTAACCACACAAAAAAAGAAAGAAAACAAACTCTGGACTAACTAAATATAAAAACAAATCCTTGTCCCGTAAGCCTACCTAAACCGGCACTGTACCACTGCCAACAATGCCAGAATGTGACCACGGGCCACGACTAGGGTTGGGTATCGTTTGGGTTTTTTTCCGATACCGGTGCTAAAACGATACCGTTGCCTAAACGGTGCCTGAACCAATACTTTTTTCTTCAAATTAAACAATATATTAACTGTTTAAAGTATACTATAAATATAAATAAATACAAAACACTTGGCTTCAAACTACAGCTTCAAACTTTTTAACTTCAAACTATGAACAATATATTAACTGTTAACAGTTTACAGTATACTTAAATAAATAACAAATACAAAACACACACACACACACTCTGTACACACACTACAGCTTCAAACTTCAGCAATTCTTTTCCAGAAATATGAGCATATTTGCCCTCTCTGGCAAAATACGACCTCTCCTGACTTATTTTATTTTATTTAACCTATTTTATTTAACCAGTTGGTGGCGCTAATGCGCCAATTCATCGTTTGCCAACCGCCACTACATCTCGAAGTAGAAGAAGAAGAAGCTTCCGCGTGCCTGTGTTGTTGTGCTTATGAGCGGCAGCGCTAAGTACCCGGATGTCGACGAAGGAAGTCAGTAGCCTGCCAGCCGTATGACAGATCTCGTTCTCGTTTTTTTTTTAATAAATCATGGCCGAAGCTTCGCTAGAATGATGGAGGGGTTGTAATAATACTATGAGTGAGGAGCGGAGGACCGATGCTATCGTTAGCATATGTCCTAGGACGAGCTAACCTAGGACGGAGTCATTAGAGTAGTGTTAGGGTTAGATGTTTTCAGGGGAGACCCAGACCGCTGGACTTTCTAGTCGCACCAAAAATGAACTGGATCCGGTTAACAATCAAAAAGTATTTAATAAACAAGAGAAGCTAGAACAGTTGCAAACTGAATTACTCTATCGATATCAATATGTCCCCAGGGCAGAGTTCTCACAAGGCCCACTAAATAGCCCAGCCCAGCTGGTAAACTACCCAGAGTGGTAACGGCGCGACCTCTCGCAAAAACCCTCTGGAACTAAGCCTATATTTAAAAGTCTCTGTCCGAAAGTTTAAATGTCCAGTATCAGCCTCTGTGATTGGCCGAAATTCAATAGCCCCTCCTGGCTTGGGGCAGTTATCATCTCAGTGTTTGGTTGAAGTCGTCCGGACTCCTCCTCAGGTCCTGGTGGTCAGTTGTCCATCCCTCTGTTCTCTGCTGCACCTCTGTAAAGACTCACTCAAAATGATCTCTTTCTCACCCTCAAAACTATTCATACAGTGTTTTAATACCTTTAGTGACTATACTTATATGGTTTAATACATTCAATGAGTAAAATACTGTTACATAATATCCTCTACAAGTAAGAATATTGTAAACATAATACATTCCATAAGTAAATATATTGTGACTTTTTAACCTATTTTGATATTATTATTATTGTGACACTTCTACTCACCACTTGGGGTGTTATTTAGTCCTACTAATAATGCTTTTAATACTGAAATCCTTAACAGTAGTGTAAACAAAGTATTTCAATCGGCTCAGGCAACGAAAGGAAGCACCGAAATCTGCGTTGCATTTTGGTCCGGTAGATACTGGTCGTATAGGAACCGGTACCATACCGGCACCGGTTTTCGGTACCCGACCCTAGCCACGACAAGGCCCGGATTGGGTTTCGTATTTACCGTGCACTGCACCTTTAATACCAGCTCAAACCACTCAAAAGCCCACAGATTATATTTAAGGGTACATGTGGCAGTGAATGACTTTCTGAGACCAAGGATTACCCCAAGATTAAAACATTTATTACAACAAACAACCATTTAATGTTAAAAGACAATAAAAATCTTGTAAGTTGCCTGAAGCCTAATTTTTTAAATGACCAGAGCATGAAGGCCGCACGTCTCGTCAAGATGTTTAAACTCAAGAGCTTAGAGAAATAACCAAGGCCATTATTGATAAACGGCAAACTCAGAGGCATGTATTTATAGGTATATTATTAGTGTTAATGGAGCTTTCCTTATATTGCAGCTTGTGTTCATTCAAAAGAATATTATAGCTATTTGTGCTGAAATGATAGACCTTGGCCCAAATAGAGAAATGATAGAGAAGACTGCATTAAGCACATGCTTCTAAAGCCACACTAACTTAGGTTGCCAATTTAAACAGAAAAAAGAGTTTCATTCCTCATCTCAAGGCTGCTTGTTCAATTAATATTCTGCTTATCTTGCATGGACGGGTTCACTGAGTCCAGAAGGCTACAGGAGGAACCTCCAGAGCGTGCCTGAATATGGGACTGCTCCTGCTCAAGGAAAGAGACAGGAGTTTGGGAACAAGAAAAAGTATCAATCAAAATAGATTTTTATTTATTTACAAACGATTTTCTGTTCCAACATTTTCATCCCCTTTCTGATCACCTATCCAGCCATTGTCATCACTTTGTCAGTAATCATCCCGTAGCTTCAATGAAACAAATCACAGCAGTTGCCCATGCAAACAGTAAAGTTATTTCCACTCCTGTAGTCCGTCCAACCCTGTCTGACACACCGCAGCCAGCGACCACAAACACACATGCGCGCTCACATGCACGATGGCCCACAATGGAAATAAGTCTCAGAGTTTTTGGTGTTTTTCATCCGTAAAACTCATGCGCCAGGGTTTCATCCTGTACTTCTGTTCTTCTCTGTACATGCATTTAATTAGATTTATGCACCTACATCCAAAGTTGTTTAGTCATATATATTTCCAGTTAAATGCATCACTTCAGCCAACGTACAGTACAGCTCAGTGGAACCAGACAGCAGTCAAAAACAAGGGAGAAATGGGGATCGGTGGAGGGTAGACTGTTGTCCCTACTGTCTCTACTGTCCACCAGGGGGCGACTCCTCTGGTTGTATAGAAGTCTATGAGAAAATGACTCTACTTCTCTCTTGATTTATTACCTCAGTAAACATTGTAAACATGAGTTTATGGTCTCAATCTCTAGTTTCAAGTCTTCTTCAATACAGCATGATGTTCAAGAAATGGGTTTCTTGTGATCATTACTTCTTTTCATTGTCAATTAATAAGCCAACAGTGACTACGTTTACACGCTCAATCATATTCCATGATTATTCTGAATAAGAGAATATTCTGAATTTAATGTGCTTCATGTAAACATCATATTATGTTTGTATATTCTGAATTATTGTGAATGGATCATGTTCATATTAAAACATGTGTGATGTGTTGATATTCCCCAGGTTCTACGATCACTCTCTGGACATGTACACAGCTCATTCACTATACATATATATGTATATATATATACAGTATGTATGTATATGAGGATGCAGCATTTACATTAATCAGAGTATGAACGGCTGCATGTAAACAGGAATATTAGTAAATATTCATTTTCTTTATTCATGTAAACTGAATATTTGGAATATTGTCTTTATCGGAATAAAGACAAAAAACAGAATATTGGTGCATTTTAACGTATTTAGTGATTTTCACAGAACCTAAATATCTTGTTTTGTCCAACAAACACTTGATTATACTCAACTAAAAAATAATAAATATATGTAATAAGATATATAAGTAAACAAAGCAGTAAATCATCACATAGAGGAGCTGAAAGGAGGAGTTTGTCCCATAATTTGATGATAACATGGGCATCTATAAATTAATATTGTTATTAGTGCGGAACCAGAGTCTCAGTAGAGTGA
>NW_022280075.1:3145925-3189323 GCF_004355925.1 Anarrhichthys ocellatus | reverse complement strand
AGCTGTCATGGTGTCGCCCCCAGATTTCCCCTCTCTGGCCAATGCGCGCAAAGCCCTTTCTGTACCCTCTCTACTGTATCCAGATACGTGCCTTTGTGCACCAGTTCGACGCAAACCCAAATGGCCCCGTAGCGACCCTCTTAACCATTTAGTGCTAGTACGGGAACAGGGCAGCCCTGTTCACTCACACGGCTCGTCTCCAAAATATGCGTCCGGGCCTGGCGGGTATAGCGGCGGAGATGCTGAGCGGTGCTACCTGCGGTGCCAGGCCGAGGCTCGGCAGCCTCCTGCTGGCCAGCCTCTCCAAAACAGTGCCGCCGATGTCAGGCATGGGGAGCCGCAGATTTCGCTCCACGTCCTCGATGCAGGGATTCTCAGAGATGGCAAGAGAGCGGTCGAAGACTGTCACGTCGTTTTACAACCAGTCTGCCATTGACGTTTCCGCAGAAAAGGTAAGAATGTGACATGTTGGCCGGTGCACTCTTCCGAAACGTTGCTGCCACTACGAGGGAGTAAGCTAGCTGTAGCCGGCTGTAGCTCGATGGTACTGCTAGCTGCTAGCTAGGTTTGTGATGCATTCACGGACACTGAAAAGGCAACGAATACGAAGTCACTTCGTAATTTACAGCTAACTAGCAAAATTACGTTAATACTTGGGACCCGATTTAAAGTATATGCCTTCCTCCAATCTGGAGAAAGCTCTCACCTATAAAATATATGTGATTCATTTACAGAATAATGTCTTTTATTTAAAATAAAACAAATTGGAAAGTCCAGCTTAGCGTTATATCAAACTAAAACACAAGTAGCTACTGTTTGATTTCCAGGACAATGCATTGTTTATGATTATGTGTACAATTATAATACATATTTATTGTAACTCAAAAGTTGCTAATCCCGTTACGTTAGCTCTATCCCCCCCCCCCCTCCCGGAGGCCCTGAATGCATCGCACGGGTCTTCGTGAGAACATTATGTTTTTAGCTCGCGACCTTCGTTAATCGCTGACAAAGTGACGCCATCATTTTAATAAATGATGTCTCTGGTGTTGACAGTACTAGAAAATATGTTTAATAGAAAGCTGGTTTAATCTGGTGTTAAGTTTCTGCGATGGAGGTCAAGTTGACTCAGTTCATGATAAAGTCAGCACTTATATGTCGTTATGTATTTAAGGAAATGTTATGGCTATTTTGCCATAACTGCAGACAACACACTTTCTTTCTATTTTGTCAAAGTCATGTGACTTCCAGCTGTCTGTTGAATAACAGCTTTTAGAGCAAAACACACAGAGCAAGTGTTTCTTCACAGTTAAATGAGGAAGGAATTTGCACCACCCTACTCCAACATGGTCATCAGCTGCAAATATGAAAATGTAGTTGTGCAAAGTAATACGACTATTACATGTCAAGTGCAGATAAAGTTGTTAATTTAAGTGCCTTTAGCCACTGATCTCCAAGAACACAATTGTAGCCGATAATAGTCAGCTGCAGTTTTTGGTCATCTGACTTACAGCCACACATAAAGCTGGTGTAGTGGTTCACAGCAAAGGGCTCCGGAGGAGGTCACAAGATGATTAAAGGGATTTAAAAAAAAAGGGTGGAAAAACAAAAGATGGACGTTGCAGTGGTTGTTCATGGATCTTGTACTTTCCAGTTCTGCAACGAGCAAATCTTTTCCCACTGTCACAGCAGAGTCAACACAGACGCAGCGTCCAAAATGAATAACTGTTGGACTGAGGCGTTCCAGCTAGGCCCCATTTACGCCCGAAGCCTGTAGTAGGAAGCAGGATTTTGGGGTTAGTGAGGTAACCTCAGGGTCACTTCTTACTGGGGGAGATGGCCATGATTCATCCAGGCAATATATCACAGACTGTGTGAATCCGTAAATTACCAGGCTTATAATATCACTGCCCCATCTAGAGCACAAGTAGATCTGACTACGGGTACATTTGTGTAGGCTTATTCTATTAAATTAATGTTTTGCTCTTATAGAACAGAATTAAACATACTTTTCCTTTAAATTCAGACTAACATTTTCCAGTTAAGCAAAGTTTTTGTACATCTGCTTGTGTTTAAATGGTAATATTTAAATATTGTTGGCTTCTTTTGTTAAATAGAAAAAGTATAAAAAATTTATATTTCTGGTCTTGGTACTGAAACTTTGGTATAGTTTAAGCACTAGTACTGATACATTTAACCCATTAATACCCATCCCTGGTTATTTATGAATGTGTGTTGGTCAGGAAAAATGTTTTACAGCTCTTTCTTTTGTAGTTATTGCTCATGGCGGAGAGTCTTTATGGGTCCCACAGTGCCACGTGACCTGCAGTCCTGACTCTAAATGTGTATGTGATCGCACGTGTTAATGTCTCCACAGGCCTCGGTGCGACTGACCTTAGCCACCCTGCTGTATTCTGGGAAGTCTCCCGATGGGCACCACATCCTGGTAAATATTTCCGCCACATTGAGAGAGAACCGCCAGGTTTACCTTTTTTTTTTTATTGACAAGCTCTTTGATCTGTGTGACTCCTCACTGACTTGCTTTCCACTGTCACCTGTGTGTGTGTGTGTGTGTGTGTGTGTGTGTGTGTGTCTGATCTCAGAGCAGTGCCAAGTACCTACACAAGGAGCTGCCTGTACGAATCGCCCATCGCATCAAGGGCTTCCGCAGCTTGCCCTTCATCATCGGCTGCAACCCCACCATTCTGCAAGTGGTAAGAACACGACACAGCCAGCTCCGCTCCTTTGCTGCGGCGTTGCAGCTCTATACCATGACGTGCGAGAGCGTCGGGCCATGCTGCAGATTCTATAATAAGAAAGTGATAAATGTGGCACTGCACAGGAGTATCATGGCTTAACTTTGAACGTAAGGAGGGTAATGCTGTCTCAAAGTGCTTTCACACAGTGTCCTCCTGTCCCCCGTTTCACGAGCAAGTGAAAAGATTTATCAACACAAAAAATGGCCTGGGAGCACCGCCGGCTTCAACGTTTGATTGTTCAGTTTGAGTCAATTCATTCTCTTTATGCAAAGCTGCAATTTGCTCTATGAAAGCTGCGCAGTGAGTTAACGGTTGCTTATTCTTAGAAATGTAGATCGTCGGCAGCTTTGGTGGCAGATTTAAATTCTGTTGTCGGCCATAAAACATAAGGGACTTTAATGTAGCTGGGCTGCAGACACAGGGCTCTTTGTCTAAAAGCACATAGCACAGATTAGACACATTTGATATCTTACTGTGATATGGTACGTTTTGACCTCTTCAGAAGTTGTCCTTTGTGCACTGGCAGCAGACGTAACCTTCAGTATTCACTTTTTGGGTCAATATGACCCATCACCGATAAGGAAGGCTCTTATTTTATAAGAGCAGGGAACAGAGTAAGTTCTAGTATTTGATTCAGACGAGTATATAAAAACCTTGTGGTTATTTCATATAGATTATTTATTCATTGAATTACTAGAAAACGTGCTGTATCGTGATATCATTATAGATAGAAGATTTTGGCCATATCGCCTAGTCCTATTTTAAGGGTCAGTTTGCTGAATCCACAAAAATGCTTCTTGTTGTTTTAACTTTTTTTTTTTTTTACACTAACCTTAGATAACAAGAGACTTAAGATAATATGCTGTGTGTAGTTAGCCAAAATCACAAATGTGATTCATATAATGAATATAATGTGAACCAGTGCTCCTTACAACCCTTTTTTAAAATATGTTTTTTTTGACTATGGACGTTTCTACTTAACGCTGTTCTTCAGGAGGAGGTCACCTCAAAGACAAATGTCCACACTGAAGTGTGTTGAATATCTATAGGAACACCAGGACACATTTCTTAGAAAGACACATTGCTGTTGGAAGTTTTCAAATGCCATTTTGGACAAACAAAATTCCTTCTAAACTCCCATGTGCCGAGGTGGTGGCTGGCGCAAGCCTCACACACAGATGTCTTCAGCTAATGAAACCCAGATCCATTTAGACACATTTCCCCTTGGGGATGAATAAAGTATATATCTAATCTAATCCAATCCACAAACAGGGAAATGTTATCAGATTTTGGATCAACACGTGTCATGTTTCTGGTTTGTCTCCTGGTCCTCCGTGCGGGAACAGTGTTTTTCCCTGCGGTCGGATATTCACCGTCTCTGCATTTCTTGTTGATGATGAACTTTCACCCAGATTCCCTCCTCTCCGGAGCTCCTCTGTGCGGATTACATAATGTGCAGCTCCTTTTGTACGCCACCAGTTGCAATGTAGGCCAGGGCGGCTCGACTCGCCTTATCTGTCTAAAGAAAACAATAGAGGTTGAGTTTCAAAAGATACACATCCAGACTATGAATGAACGTTTGATATAGTCCTGTTATCTGAACTTTAATTTAACTGAGGAACAAAGCTCTTTTTTTTTTCTTTTCTTTTTTCTGGGAAGGAGTTCAACTCTGTTGGTAACAGGTAGAAGCATCTACGTGTTGAAATGTTCTGTAATGTTAGCCACATGTGGACATGTCAGGGGGCTGGTGCTGGGGGTCTGATGCTTCATGGTTGGATGGATGATCAAAGTCTAACTACAGCCTCTCCTGTCTTCTCTTGCAGCATGAACTGTATATCAGAGCCTACCACATGCTCATTGACTTCCCCCAGGTGAGTCTCTCACACACAGACACAGGAAACACACACACAGAGTCACAAGTTCAATTTCTTCATTTATCTGGAAGTGGTTTTACTTCTGACTGTAAACAGGAAGTGTGAACATTTTGTTGTCAAGTCTATTCATCTGCCTGCACGTAGCAATTCAAGGATTGGTCAATGTGTTCAGCTCTTAGTCAATCCGAATGCAGCCACCCCAACTCTTTATTTTCAGCATGTTTTTCATTAAATCTAATGAATAAAAGGAACATCTGCAAATTCCTGATTTGGTCTGATACAAATTCCCTAAATAGAGTTTTGATTTACAGTTATGAATTATCAGAGAAAAGATGCAAACCCACATCTTTGACAAGCTATTTGTTTATTTTATTCTTCTACAAATGATTCCCAGTAGCACTCAGAAAAAAGGATAGTTGTGCCATTTAAGTTCTTACACAGTTTAGATTTGGTTAAATTCAAGGGTCTGCTATATCATGATGGAGGACCGCCTCCAAACAAAAGACGACCGCTTGTGCAATCTTAGTTTCAGGGGTCAGTTTCAGTAAACATGCACAGTGTGGAATGTGGGTCGGTCCTCTTCAGTTATTTCTTGGTTGACAGTGACAGTAAATATGACAAGTGTGTCCATGTGGTCCTGTGGCAGCACATGAATGCAGGTGGTGACAGACCGGCTGAACATGTTTTCTGTTCTGCATGGTCGACACACAGGCTCACATTGGTTCCTACGTTTACACTTATCATTGTGATCTGAAAAGTTCTGGTCTGTGATGAACAGGAAAAGAGGCATTTTGTGAAAACCACATTGAAAGGGGGCAGAGTTTCCTGTTCTGTGAAAGCTGACATGATGGATTATATTGTTTTTATTCATGTTACATAATGGGAGATGCCCTTTGATCAGCTGGAAGGCCTTTGTGCAGGAAATGTAGAGTTTCATGGACGGTTTGAGTATAAATGTAAATATTTCTGTTCTTGTTTAAACAGCAGCGTAGACACAATATACCATGCTGAATTTATCGAGACAGGCTAACATGGAGGAAGTGTTGGGTTTGCATTGATATCAAATTAATATGTACACATCAGAGAACAAGGAAGCCTCTTAGTCAAATATATACAATGTATACTTGCAAGTCAATAAAATAGAGCTTTTTAGTGGGCTGATTTGAAGTGTGCCGCACTATCTACAGATCAAGGATCAGGACGCGGAGGCTCGTTTCTGTAAGCTGGTGCAGCAGCTGCTGGACGACCACAAAGATGTGGTCACCATGATGGCCCAGGGCTTCAGAGAGTGTCGCAGACACATCCAGGTATGAACACCAATGTTGGAATGTATTTCCCCTCTAATGATTTTGTAATAATTAATAGCTTGTGTGTGTATTGTTTTGCCTGCCATTGCAGGACGAGGCAATCATACGCAGCTTCCTGGATACGACACTGTGCTCTCGTCTGGGAATCCGAATGTTGGCCACGCATCATCTCGCCCTTCACGAAGACAATGTACGTCTGAGTGTTTCTGTGATTCAAATTATTTTCAAACCTTTTTTTAAAGCTCAGTAATTTCCCAAAACAGCTGGTCATTGTGTTTTTTTTTTATCAAACATTAGTTCATGATGGGGAATGCTTTCAGTGATAAGGAAGCATGTGTAACTGATTTCATTAATTAAATAGCATGATCTACAGTATACAGCAGGAGAAAGAAAAATCCCAGACATTAAAACCATGGACTGAGATAACTAGTCGATATACAATTCAAAAAATGTTTTATTTATATTTAGTTTCTGTCTTTGATTTGAGTAAAATGTGAGTTGTTTCTGTTCATGTTTCAGGCTGATTTCGTTGGGATGATATGCAGACGTCTCTCCCCCAAAAAGATAGTGGAGAAGTGGGTGGACTTTGCCAGGTAAGCGTTCGGTCACACGGCTTTGTGTATTTATCACCTTTAGATGACTTTTCTGCTTCTGTATGAACTCTGTTGACTGAGAGAAGTCAGAGTTCAGCTGATAAACTCCCCGGAGTGTACGCTTTTTAGTGCCTGGAGCTGTGAAAGAGATATGAGCAATTGTCTTTGTTTACCTTCTCTAATCTAATCTAATGACCTTCTTTTTAGAATTTTTACCGAGTTCAAAAGAAGTTCATTCAGTTTGTGGGCCAATAATCTGCTTGAAAATGACAATATGTTATTTACCTTCCTTTTTAATCTAGCATAATCATCATAATTTGGGCAATATGACCTGCAAAACTAATTCCCATCAGCCTCAGCTGTACGCTGTGTTTACTGCTAATTAGCAAGCGTTGGCACGCTAACACACTAAACCAGGACGGTGGCCATGGTAAACATTAACGGTTCCTCACGTCCACCAGGCGTCTGTGTGAGCACCAGTACGGTAACTCTCCCAGAGTGAGGATCAACGGACACGTTGCAGCTCGCTTCCCCTTCATCCCTCTGCCTCTGGATTACATCCTGCCCGAGCTCCTCAAGAACGCCATGAGGTAACCTTGCTTCATACATACACGCACATTTTGCTCTCGCACATGCAGGACTGCACGGTTAATATCATGGACACGAGCCATGATCTGAGTGGTCGCAAACGAGAGAGTGACACTAAAATAGCCTTTAGTGGAATCTCTATGAGAGGCACTTGAGTGTGGCGATGCTGGTCCACAGCCGCCCAATAACACAAAATACATCACATGCTGTCAGGACAGTCCATTTCACACTTTGTTGAACTGCAAAGTTAAAGTACTTTAAAGTGAGGTCTTGTTTGGTGAGACTGCATGTAAGAGTCCACACAGCCATGTGTGGCTCAAGTAGAGACGCATTCATTCAAACGCAGGTTTGTTAAGACTGTACAACATGTTTTGGCTTGAGTCTTCTTTAAATTATGTCTTCTCTGTTATCTACAAAAACATCTGCTCACTCAAGTAGCCCACATCAGCAAATTGTGCCGACGGTGTCACAGAGCTGAGTCCCACTTGTAGCACACTTATAATAAGTAATACAATAATGTGATTTACAGAATATTATGTTTGTTTATAAACGGACTGAAGCAGACAAAAGAGATTAGTCGAAAAACCAAAAAAAAGAGTCAGTTCCACTCTAGAGCAGTTGTTCAGTCAAGTCACCTAGTGGTTAAATTCAGCATAGCAATGTCCACAAGCCAACCCGAGATAAGAGCGTCCTTTGCATCTACTCCACATGACATTCATCTATTGTCTCTTCAGGGCAACCATGGAAAGCCACCTGGACACCCCGTACAATGTGCCCGATGTGGTCGTCACCATTGCCAATAACGACATTGATTTTGTCATCAGGTGAGTGGCTAGATATCTGTCCAATAGCTACTGGTTTAAAAGAAGGAAAGGACTGCATAAAAAAAGATCCAACGCTGCCATTGATGCCTTCCCTCAAGTATTAAATCCAGCTTCATCCACTCTTGTCAGAAACAGGAACAACAGCAAGGATTTTACAGGAGCCAACTGCTGTTGCTAAAAGCTTCCAAAAATAACTTTCCCTTTTTTCCTTTTGAAGGATTTCTGACCGTGGTGGCGGCATACCTCACACTATAATAGACAAGGTGATGGACTACCACTTCAGCACGGCTGAGGAGAGTGCACAGGACCCCCGAATGAGCAACTTCTTCAACAACATTACCAACAGTGGAAACCAGTCCAGCCCTATGCATGGGTGAGAATCTGAAAGTACCAAATGTCCTTGTTCAGGAAATGTTGACGAAATAGGGAATCTATGCCAATCCTTCCTTTGTAACATATCTGTGTTAGTGTTGGCTTGTTAATATGTCAACAACCTGATGATCACACCTCAGGCTGCATGTACGTGTCTGGATAAGTGTCTGGTTACTTACGGTAGTTTGATTGATGGTTTCACCCTTCGACGTTCACTGAAGGCCCGCCCTACTCTGCCCCTGATTGGCTCGTACTCGTTTCTTCCTTTGCAGAATTTCTTAAGTTTATTGCCGATGAACAAGATTGGTGGAACGTTACTGGGGTTAATGATTGCAACTCAGATTTGGATGTTTTTAAAAGGATGTCTGAATAATACCTTTGTTACTAAAATAAACATTATTGAATGAAAGAATAAGAAAAATGTCACTATAACAGCTGATTCTAAACTTTTGAACGGTCGTGTATTATGTGTACTCGCATTGGTGTCAACATGGTCGAAGTCATCATGACATCCAAGCCACCTTATTATGCCTCCAGGAGGCTTTTGCAGGGACTTCCTGTATGTTATAGCCACCGGTATTTACCTGCAGGTGGCATTTCACAGTTCTGCACAGAACCTGCCCTCCGCTTCATCCACGCTCGGGTTCATGTTTTACAGACAACAGATCATTTTCAACCACTGTGCCTCACTGTCACGTTAACCCCGCTGTCTGTGTCTTTGTGCCATGCAGGTTTGGTTTCGGCTTGCCCACGTCCAGGGCCTATGCCGAATACCTGGGCGGCTCTCTGTCTGTGCAGTCTATGCAGGGCATCGGCACCGACGTCTACCTGCGTCTGCGCCACATAGACGGCAAAGGAGAGAGCTTCAGAGTGTAAAGCGCCCCGTTAGTCGTCCTTGTAGAACCCAAACAAGGAATCGGGCCTTGCAGGAGTACAGAGGGTTCCCCCACCAGGAAAGCTGGCATGAACTACAGGACTTTGGTCCACAAACTGATAGTCTACACACAGTATTTTGGCAGAAACCTCCTAAATTCACCAACTCACTACTTGTTCTCTTTTTGTTTTGCCTTAGACTGATTATAAGCTATGTTAGCTCTCAAGTTGATAATATCGGTTTGTTTTTCCTTTGTGTTTTGTACCCTGTGGCAAGTGAATGTTGAAGGTTATCGGGACAAACTGTGCATGGTAGTGGACATGGATGTCAATGTGGAAGGAAGGAAGGAAAGGAAAAAGAGCTTCAGTTTTAAAGAAGCTCACTTTGAAGTTACTTGTCGCATAGCCTCAAAATAAGTGCAGACGTTTTGATGATTAAATGTTTCAAATGAAACTTCTGAGACACTCCAGCAACCCTGTCAAAATCTCCCCAAAGTACACAGAACATGTTCCGTGATGATCAACATAGTTTGAATAACTGGTACAGAACCTTCCAGTACATTATCAGTTGTTTCTATCTAAATCAAAGGTCTATAAGGGAAAACAGCAGTGCACAAGAACAACTTAAGTGTCCTCAGCATGTGCTGTAATCCTTAACTCTTGACAAAACAGAATAAAATAAAAATCTGTTAGGGAGCAAAATCTCCCTAACAGATTTCTGTCTTGCATTCACAATGAACAATGAGCATCTTTGTCCAGGAGTCATTTTGTGGAGTTTTTAGACGGGGAAGCCAACCGAGGTGTTCAGTTGCCTTACTGTGTGACGCTAGTCCTTCATCCGCATGCCGACTTTTCTTGTTTTCTCTTTTGTTGCCTTTATCGGTTCACACAGATGCACACTGTCCTATTGTTTGGATTTCCCGCTCAACACTTGCGCCTATCACAGCAGCTTTTGACTTTATTTTAACAAAGTAACAATATACCAGATAAGTGTTCTCAAATATTGTCCTTTTTTTTCAATTTGGTCTGACTATAGATGTGTTTTTTTTTTTTTAGAAAGTGTGTCAGTGGTTTGAGTTTGCTGTCTTTTTGAAAATATTTTTGTATAAGAACACATTTCAAGATGGGTCGACTTTTGCACGGTTAAAAAATGGAAGTTCAGATAAGCTACGGTTTCTAGTCATTAAAGTGCATTTACTCCAGATCACAACTAAACTATGATAATAGCTTAAGACACCATATCTTTATTTCACATTATGTTACCTGAACCATGTCATCATCTATCCACGCTCTATCCAAGTCTGTTTCAGTCATTCCTCTCAACCTGAAGACGTACAGATTGCTCTCAAACAAAATGACAAAATATTTAAGTTGTGATCTGAAAATAATTGATTAGCACACCCCCGGCCGTTCTGAGTTTCCAGTTTGAGTTGTACGAGTCAAATGATGCCGTTCAGAAAATGACTGAAAAGGAGGTCATGCAATTTAGATAACCACCTCGAGCACTCCTCACATTTTGTTGAACATTCCACGGTGGGCACCGGTTGTCATGCAACAGATCAACCAGAATTTTCACTTTTATCACAATTTATCTGTTTGGAGTATTTTTCATAATATTCGCTTATTCTGTCATTTTTGTCAGAAAGGAAATTGTGAATGAATAAGATGGGAAATTTATGAACTTTGTAAACCAACATTTTATTTTAAAGCTACGAAAGCTTTAGAAATTGGATAGTCTACCTAATGGGAAAATGTGACACTTTTTTGCCATTTCAAACCTATAAATGTTATCTTACAAATTCAGTAACTTGTTCACTTGGATTTGCACTCACAACAAAATGCAAAATGAGTTTCCTTGAGTTTCAATTTTCAGCTCGTGAGACATCATGAAGGCATAAGTGAACCAGTTATTTCTGTTGTAAGATATTTCTAAATATAATCTAATTTAATTTGTCAAAGGCTCATATTTATTTTGAACTAAATTAGCCCTGTCTAATTGGCTGTTCCAGAGTGACGTAGAACGGCCTGTATTATCTGTACCTGTATTCTTGCTGAGGCTGTGTATGAATTAATGTTTATTGTGGCTTTGAAGGTTTTGACGATGTAGTACATATGTAGTCTATGCATGTAAAGCAAAGGGGGGAGTTAATACCACATAGCTGCCAGACGCAGGTAAACGATGGTTGAAGGTTTGCGTCCCTTTTTCAGACATTAAGATTTTACCATCATTCTGAGATTTTCTTTTATTCAAAATTGTTGCTGGTAAAATGTTGATGGTGGTTTGTAAATTTTCAATTTGGCTGCCAGACTGTAGCATGAAAATCCTGTCTGCCCTCTGCTGGACTGAAAAGAATGTGCAGGCAGACTCTAAACTATTCTTTGGGTAGGGTTGGGTGGGTGCAGTGTATAGTTTTAGAAGGGGAAGAGCGTGTACAACACATCAGGTCATTTCTATTTTCCTGGTTTCTGATTTTGTAATTTTTGCAAATAGAAGTGAGACTCAACAGCAAAAGATAATTTCATGATCATCAAATATTGGAGTCATGTTACTGACTAAACGTGCTGTCATGGAGGGTTTTGGCTCCTAGACTGAAATTGGTTTCAAAAGATTTTTTCGGTTGTCTTCTCTGTGACTCTGTATAGGCATTAAATTGTACTTGGTTGGAACTTTGAGTGTGATCTTAATCTGTTGAAATTTCATAGTTTGTAAAATATGAAAGTATCACATCTGTGGTCTCTCACTTGAACGACTTGTCAGGAAGGGGAAGTTACTGTTGTCACAAGAGTCTTGCCGCTATTTAAGGAAGAATATGTAAATAAATAAAAACAGATGCACATTGTGTAAAGTTAGACAAAACGTTGGTACAGTATGTCAAAAAAGTCATAGATTGGTCATAGACACACACACACAGGAGACAATGAAAACTTCAATATCGTTTTTATTTTTTGACGTCTGGCTGTGAATTTCATCTTCCCAACACAGGTCTCCCTGACCTCTGCAGTATTCCTTTAAGAAGCTCAAAACACGAGAAAGCAAGATATTCTCTCACTCACTGTACAACTAAACTACAAGAGCACTTCTGTCTCTTCTCAGAAACAAACTGAGCAGCACTTTGGTCAGTCATCTTATTTGGAATGTGATAAGTTTATTTTTATTGATTTTTTAAACACAGTAACATAATCTGACCTCATCCAAGAAAGTGCCAACTCTGTGTAGATTATTTTACTTTTACTGAAATGTCTCCATGATTACTATTTAAACTGGATGGGACAAGGTAATGCTGATTACAACATGTTCTCATCTCCATCCTCCTCGACTCAACATTTAAACTTTGTCTCGCACAAATACATTCCCAGCAAAAAAAAAAAAAAAGATCAGCTTGTGTTGTGACCTTTAGCAAAACAGCAGTTCAGAAAAGGCAATAATTCTGTGAGGCAGAACTATATTTGACACATTCATATTTAAGCATTTTTGAGCATCACCAGTCTGCAGAATAGACAACTCTTTTTTTTACACATGCGCCATGGTCTTCGTAAGGAAAAGGACAAAAGGTTTGAGGCATTTGAGATGTTGGACCTAAAAACTTCCCAACAACTTTACAAGAATGCAAAAACATTTTAAGACTTTACAAACGGCCTCAGTTAGTCAGACGTAAGCCACGTTCCCTGCGTTGTGATGCATGACTCGGCACTTTACAGTTAAAACAACGAGCAAATGTGAAATGTGAGCCAGACTGAGGGGCAGGTTGAGTATTAACAGTGAGACCTGACCACATTATGTCTGCGCCAAGGTCGGGGTTCAATACAATTTCATCTTATCCAAATCTTTTTAAATCTCTTCGTGAATCCATTTAACCTGGAAATAGATTTAGAAAATAAGTGAAACTCAAAGTATCTGTTAGCAGCTTTTGATCCTGGATTGCTGTCAGAGTGGTTCATCTTCTTTCGCTAACAAACAATCTTTGGCTGAGCACAGAAACCAGCTGACAGAGAGCACAATAATCAAACAAGTCATTTTGGCGTTGCGGCAAGTAACTTATGGCGTTTACCACATTTTCTCTGGTGAAAGTGAAGGCAGCTCTTTCCTAACAAGGTGTGAGATAAAAGATTCAATAAGAGATCCGTTCGGCTCGGAGTGAATCCAATGTGGAACCAGATCTGAAATGTAACTGGCTATCGTCACCAAACCCTACAATAAAAAACACAGACATGGCACTCACATAATAGCCCTTTTTCTGTAAACCATTTACATGATCCTTGACCAACAGATGTAACAGATGTAAAACACAGACAAGGTCCTACAACGCAACTTTACCCCTAGAATAAATTAGCAGTCTGACATGTATTGGCTCTCTGCGCAGCACAGTGAGGCGCTTTAAAGCTGAGTCCAAGCGAGGCGGTAATGAGGACCAAAACAAATGTCAGAAAAGAGATAAATATGAGACACGAAGGGAAGTCCTTTTAAAGCTGCAGTCATTGATATCACACAGTCAGCAGGCCTCTCTCGTGGCCGTCGAGCTGTATCTTAATCTTGTGCAGTTCCTCGATCTCCTGGTGGTGGCGCTCCGTCTTGTGGTGCACCAGAGTGCGATAGAAGTGAATGGTGAACACCACAAAAATCACCCCCACTGGGACCATGATGATGGTGGAGGCCAGAGCAGCCTGCCAACCGCTGTCCTGCCGCACATGTGGGGCTGGTGTGGGCTTCGTCGTGGCGGTGGCCGTTGTGGCGCAGCAGCTGGTCACCTTTTGGCCCCCGCTGGAGTCTACAGGCAGGAATTTGATCCAGCAAAGGAGAACCACCTCTGCTAAAAACAGCAGGATGCCCAGGGCTGTGGAGAAGCCCCAGGCCAGCTCGATGTAGTAATGCATGCGCTCGTGGGGCGACTCGCTGACGGAGTTGAGGTTGTGGATGTTGCTCACGGCCTCCACGTTGGGAAGGATGCAGGTGCTGATCAGCAGGGCGAAGAGGTGCACCGCCACCAGCACGGTGGTGCACACGCTAAAGGCAATGAGGAGCGCAGGAGGGTAATTGTAATGCATCACCAGCTGCACCTCCACCATGGCCACCTATGTTTAAAAAGGGACATGGATAACCAGGTTACTATCTGTCCATGTGTACGTCACTACCAGAGAAGGCTCACATCAAAACACTGTGCATGTACAGAAACCTGTTCTAACAGTGCCCCGAAAGGAAAAGTCAAAAGTAAAGATTACACTTTGTAGAAACCTGATTAAACATTCAGTAGTTCAAGAAGGTTCAATCTCACATTCTGGGTCAATGCTAGATGAAGTGCTCTGAATTTCATCTCTGTTCTCCATAGCAAAAGTGTCTGAGGCTCATGGGTATCGTAGTATTTAGAGCAATCTACCACACTAACACGGACACAGAACATATAACAGTCACAAGCTGCGAATGCTCAAATTTGAGTCAAAGTTGGTGCAATTTGGAAAGTCCAATTAACTTTCACAAAACAAGCAAATGGCGGTCTGTGCAGCAGCGGGGGCGGGGCTTCACGGAGTCCAGCGTGTCGTCTGCAGCAGGCCCTTTACAGGCCACGCCTCACAGATGCTGGATACACTAACGTTACAAACAAACTCTTCTTCACTTCCCTACAGTCAACAAGCAATGAGCAGGAATTCCGGGGGGGGCCAAGAAATCCGCCCGCTACGAGTGGGGACACATCCTGAAAGACTAGGTACGTGCTCCTAATGGCAACACCACCCGACTTCGCTGCAAGCGGCACTACTAGGAGCCAAGAAGTCGTTCCGAACGGGCACACGCTTTGAATGGCCACGCCCCAAACAGGCACTGTTCAATGTCATGATGATTTAACAGAAAATTAAATCCAGAACAAAATATATAAGCATAACGGTTGCTGTTCAGCAGCACAACACTGTAAGTGTTGTGCTGCCCACAGCTTTGTTTCCACACGTCACTGTGGTGGATTATCTATGTTTGGTTTTTGATATTTCTTATGGTATTGAAAGGAAGTGAAACCATGTGCTGCCAGGACAGCAGCAAAGAACCTGAAAACGTTTGATTGGATGAAGCATAAAGAGAGGTTGTGTTGCGCCGAGTATGACTGACCATTGCGAAGCCGGAAAGCAGTGCAGAGGTCCTGCTGGAGGCCTTCAGCTTGGCCCGGCTCAGGTAGAGCTTCCTCCAGGACAGGGCCTGCACCGAGTGGTGGTTGGAGCTCACCAGCTCCAGGTAACTGCGCCGCACCCAGTCCCTGTAGTCCATTCCGCCGCCACCCGGGCATCGCTCCGAGACCCCCGGGGCCGGGGACCCCATGGGCACGTTCAGCTCACTGCTCATAGCACCTGGTGGGTAGAAATGGGAGATGGAACAACTGCAATTAAAACATTATGTTTCCTCTGACCCATCAATCGCTCTCTGTTCACGTTCAACAACAAACTCCCCCGTTTTCAGGGAAACCAAAAATATTCCAACCGCCTACAGTAAACCTGTTTTGGAGGGGGGAGAGACGTCCGTCGGTCACAATAATGTTTGCTCAAACATGCTGTTGGCAAAGCCAGAAGAGTTGGCGAGAGCAGCAATTCTCACTGCATGTGTGTGAGTGGGAGCAGTAGGAGGAAAGAACTATTATGGGGAACACGATAACGTATGAATACAAATGAAGGGAGTTTTAAAAATAGCACAAACTGTACTGCCAGTTTATTTTTCCTCACAATAATTTAGTACCTAGCAGAATAGAAAATATCGTTTAACATCAAATATTTTCAGTAAAACGCCTTAAAGTTAGAAATCATACATAAACCCCAATAACCGACAGAAAGAAAAGGTTTATATTTTGATCTATTGTGTTATCCTGTAGTTTATGCTTTGCTCTCTCTGCATTATTCTTTAAACATTACTGTGTATAGGTTTAACTACTTGGCCCTCCTTTAATAAAGCACTAGTTAACAGTCCCATGGTTTGATCTCAGAGCTCATCAGTGAACAGGTGATAAAAACAATAAAACTGGGATCATATGGGAGGCTAATGGCAAAGAAAATGCAGACAGTTGTCTTACTTTGCATAATTTTTACTTCACATTTATTTGATTTTTCTCCTCATCACCCAGCCCTGGATGAACATACAGTAAGGTTGTGACACACGGTGCATAACCTCACTTGATTTAGTTGTTGTCATTGTCCATGCAACGTGTGATTCTGTGACTCTGTTGTGAAAATTGAGTCAAAGCTATTTTTAAATACTGAAGAAAAAAATACAAATTTGGCTCCAGCTCATCAGCCTTTCAATATAAACCGCATGACCAAAGATATATGGACACACCGGCCCACTTGTATGCACCGCTGGTCTGTTTTTCATGGTTTGGGTCCCTTAGCTCCAATGAAGGGAAATATTATTGTACAATAGACAATAGCGTGCTTTCAACTTCGAGGCAACAGTTTGAAGAGGGTCATTTCCTGTTTCAAACCGAGGTCCATAAATATACGTATTTCTTTTCCAGTTTGATGTGGAGGAACCTGGCTGGCCTCCAAAGAGCCCTGACGTCAACCCCAAAACACCTTTGAGGATAAACTGGAACACTGAAGATCTTTTCACCCAACGTCAACGTTGGACCTCACTGATGCTTCTTGGATCACAAAGGCATCAAAAAGTAACTTAGTAGAAAAGAGGCTGCTATGTTAATACTCTATTGATGCCCTTAGCTTGGGAAAGATGGACTCAGCAATAAGCACAAGAATGGAATAAAGGTTCTACTGTCCATATACCTTTGGCCACTAGATACTGTATGTGTAGCTCTAACATGTCAGCTCATCTCTACTAACCACAACAACGTCATGCAAACACGACCCACTGGTTTTCCGAATCTAGAAACAACTTGGCCATGAAGGTAACAGAGACAGCGAGCCAAACAGGAAAGATGTAATACACAAGTCTGGGAACTGTTATTATTAAGGCAGCTTCCATAATGAACTCGAAGTGCAAATGTAGCTGTTGGTCACAGCTTCAAATGCAGAGCTGTGAATCTAAATGCAAAGTTTAGAGTGATGCATTATGCCCCCAGAAAATACAAGACATACACTGATCCAACTTGGGAGTGCAGGGCACCGAGTCCTCCTGTGATCCCCTTTTTGCAGGGGTACCACTTCACCCCTCTGTGTATATTTAGAAACACTGGTAACGTTAATTTAGCAGGATCCGTTTACCGAGTTCAGCTGATACAGAAAGCTACTTTGTGGTTATTTTACTCCCAGTCTCGTGCAAGCCGGAAGAGAAAACTGCAAACATTAAAGTAAAAATATTCTGGTGCATGAACGAGGCATGACACCAACTCCACTTGTCATGGTTATAAGTAGTAACATCAGTAAAAAGTGTAACACTATTAAACGGCAGACAGCGACTCCTGTAGCTTAGCACATTTAGTGAGCTAACTAATCAACGGGATTGCTCATCAATTCGCTCATCTGTTGTGCAATTACGACTACATTTTGTTTTTCATCTTACCTGTTTGTCGACGTGCCTTTTGATTTATTTCTAACTCCTAAACTCCAAGTCGGTCTTCTCTCCACACTGCACAAGACAATACAATTGACACCGTCTTGACCGCACCGTGTGTGTGTGTGTGTGTGTTTTGCTTGAACGAACTTCCGCTTATCAACAACGTCTTCGTTCAGCCCTCAAGCAGTCGAGCCACTAAACGTTACTCAAACGCCGCCATATTTAACGTACCTGGGAGCTGGCTTTGCTCTCGCTGTTAGGTAAGTTCGCCAGGCATCGGGTTTCTCTCTTTTTTTCTTCTTCCCCGGGATGTTTGCGGTGGAGACCCGAGGCAGGTGAGGATAACTACAGTCGTTAAAAGAACGTTTCCGGTTGGGCGTGTTGCATTTCAAAATAAAAGCATAAACGATTCACATTGAGAAAAGTGTCAAATCGTGCAACGTAAAGACACTATTCACGCAGTGGTGGAATGCAACTACTCAAGTACTTTACTTAAGTACAATACAGGCTTTTTTTTAGGCTGCATTATTCAATGTTGCAGCCACTCACAGTGGACACTGCTTACAGCCCATTTCACTGTTAATGCAAAACACATGCATTTAAACCTCTCTGATCTGCAGCACACAAACTGTACAACAGTGTGCAGTCCATTCATTGCTGTCCAATATTATTTAAGGCATCTCCATTTCTGAAATGTGGATATATCCTGTTTGTATAAAGGGTCCAGAGTCCATGTTGATGCCAGACACACTCCAAATGTTTATGTCAATTTCATGCTGTGACATATCTGTTTTTCCTCTAGCTGGCTGATGTCTTAGCCAACATGTTAAACTCTGACTAACATTGATTTAATGATGTCACATACTCCACAAAGACATTTCATTTGCTCTTGCCTATCGTGGGCCTGTCTTTAACTCAGCTGAAAAATACTATTTCATACTTTAATACTAAGTGCAACTCTTGAGAAGAAGCTCTGTTGAATATGGTGTCTGAAACATCCTCAGGATAATACTGGTCATGCTCCCATGACGACAATGACAGGACTATTTCATTTTGTGTGAAAAGAATAGTGAGCTACCAATGTGTTGAGTGCAAATGAGCTGTAAGACCATATTACTACTATTTTTGCAAAATGTAACAAAGGAAATGTTGGACTTTTATGTCACCACATTCCTCAAATGATGGACTTTCAGGTGGAATAATAACAATGCATGTCCTGTCACTTTAGGGCAGCTATAGACACGCATCCTGCAACAGAGCCGTTATAAAGAACAAAGACTAGTAACAATCCGAGCTTAATCTACCCCAGCACTGACCCTGACTCACTGCTATCATCTTGATCTTAGTATAATTGCATCTTTGATTGAAAAACAGCACACTGTTGTAGTAAAGTATTACACAACAGATACAGTAGAAGGGGCTTATGAGAATTTGGAAAGATTATGTGTGCAATTGCCATCCAAAGCCATGAAAATAACAGTGAATTCCAGCACTTAAGATAAGACATGGGGCGGGCAGATTGAGAGGTAGAACAAGCAATGTCACTGCAGCTGGCCATGCAAGGACCAAATCTGTGCATGAGGGAGAACAAAATAAGCCAGTGGCAATAAAATCACTCATGACCTAATAATTATTAAAGATTAAATGGCTGGGGGTCAGGAAACAGTTATATATGTTAACTGATAAGCCTGAAAGTATTTTGTATTTCTCTTAATGTCACTGAATCACATTAAAAGACCAAAACCAACAGCGCATTAGTCGGTCTCTCACAATACTACTTAGCTCCCCTGACCTTTCCATTAGTTCCTACTGAAGGTGTAAATCTCTAAAAATGGCTCACAAATACATTTCTATTTTCACTTCTATTCCTCACAACAGCTGGGCAGTTTTAGCAAATCGTACTCAAGCGAAAGCAGTCAATGATAATGGAGTACACAGAGTATTTAAAACATTTAATGAGTATCATCGCAGAGTACAAGTGACAAAGCAGCGTGAAATCAGCAGCCAGAATTGGCTCCATGTTGCAGGGCTGAAAACCCTCAATCAGAGGATTCATTTGCGATACTGCATTGCATCTGGGACACCAGAAAAAAAAAAAAAAAAAGGATTTCCTCTCTTTTCCGTTATCTTTCCTTTCAGAGGGTTTACATAGTTTACACAAAAATCTGTTGAGCAAAGTGCATGTCCAACAGGGCACCGTCAGACCTAAACAAAGAAGAGTTTCCACAGACTGATAGTTAGAGTGCACAGATCTACTGCGATCAGCACATCTGAGCGTGGAGCAGCTCTCTTTGAAAGTTGTACAGGATGCTCTGCCCTTCATATATTTATGCGTCATAGTTACTGTGGATATATTTCTTTACTAGCTTCACCTACAAGTAAAATTTCCTGTTTTGGAAAAATACAAAGTAATATAAAACATATATTTAAAAAAAAGCATTTGTTGCTGTGGAGTACAAATCTAGTGTTTTTCTTTTAAAGCCCTGTTTAATTAAAGGCCTTATTGTGCGTTCACACTGCTTAGCAACACAATAAATCCTACCAATCAAGTGACAATATTCAGTGACAACTGTTCAGTTGTCGCCAGTATTTAAATTTAACAAGTTTGCCAGCCACTAAAACATTCAGAGTGCCAATCAGAGACTCAAGCTTCCGTGTTTGTTTACTGATGACATCTTATTTCTTCGGCAGCTTGATTTCACAAAGGCCTTTTTGGAGGAGAAGCTGATTACGGTGATATTAATCTTTACAGTTCCCTCTGCAGTTGTTCGGAAAAAGAGTCACCACGTAGGCCTACTATCAAAACTGTCCATGACAGAAGGTGGGTGGAGTGGGTACTAAGAGGATGTATTTATAGTCGAAGAGAGTTGGACACTGAAGGTCTAAAACATGATTTCAGAATTTAAATGATGTCTGACGGGGCGTTGGAGAAAAAACAATTACAGTGAGTTGCTACCATATGGGCCTTTTCTGCATAACCTGCTGCTACTTCAAGGCCATTATGATTTTTTAAGTATACTTAAAAAGTACACAAGCAGCGTACTGTATTTTTAGCACACTGGGGGTTTCTGATGGTGCTGAGCAGGCAGAAGGCATACACTGAAGAATACAGAGGATTCATGATCATGTCGAGACCTGTGCATCCTGTGGAGGGTTTTTCCAGCAATCACGTGGTAACAACACTGCCTCATCCTCTATCTACCCCTAAAAAGTGCTTACAGTTTACTATGATAAACCATCAATGATATGCATGCGCAATGCTAAACCAGCAGATAAAATGAAATACATGATTTGGCTCGTTGAAAACGACACGCTGTCTCAACCCCAGTCTGTCAGCACAGGATGAATCATCGGCCAAGTTGCTTGCAGGTCGGACGCACGGCTCAAGGAGGTTGTTGGGGGATTCATTCGGGACTTTATTTAACGCTGACTATCGAGGTGCTGTGGATGGACTCGATGATAGCGGCCAGGCGACTGCACAGGTCGTGGGCCTGCTGGTTGACATGGACTTTGGGTGGGTCTTTAAGAACTACTGTCTCAGCTGAACCGTCCAGAACCCGGGGCAGAAACTCACCCAGCTTCACCTGCAATGAGTCTGAAAACAAAGGGAGAGCAGTAACAATGCTTTGTTTCTTTTTCATTTTGGTTTAATGTTTGTTAGTGTTAGTATCGGTGTATAAAAGGCATGGACTCTTCTGTGTGCATATCACTTTAATAAGATGCTCTGTAGGCATAACAGATGACGAATGTACCTCGCTAATCTTTTTTTGTGTAGAGATCAAAGCAATGATACAGAACGTGTTGATTGGTGGGCTTTACCGGTGCTGATAAGCAGATTCTGTGTGTGAACAGTGAGTTCTCAAGATCAGCATGCACTGGCACTCCATTGTAGTTTGGAGTCACTTGTCTTTCTTCCTGTGGTCCAGATTGTGATTCTGATTCTAGAAAGTAAGAGCCGATTGCTTGTTGTCATGTTTGAATCTCGTACTTTTAACCACACGTCTGTATGTGCCCAGTGTGATGAGGGGTATTTCCAGTATTGTCACAATGCTCAGGCTGTAATTGACTGGATGAAGTAATAAGTAAATGTAATGTAATGTGACACTCATATGTTTCAAATGTAGTCCCGTTGTCTAACCACAGGGTGTCGCCATCGCACTTGTGACCTGGTCTATGACACATGTGTGAAGCTACTTACTTTCTCTGAGGAGTAATATGCTCATTCATATGTAACCCTAGCTTACTGTTTCTGTTAGACTAATTACTGTAATGTTTATTGATATATATTTGTGTTTGAATGAGTCTTGGTGTGACGATTTAGTACTATATATATCACATTTCTTAGACTAAACTACGCAAATAAATGCTACTGGCACAGTTCAGAGAAGAAGTTACATCTCCTCATCTTCATTCCTGTGTCCTGATAATGTTGTAATAAGAGCTAACAATGTGTCAATTCAACTGATCTTACCATCCATTTCCTGGCCCAGGCAGCAGCACCAGTGGCTGCGGATGCTCTCCATGGCGTTGCTGTCTTCCTGGGATAAAGCCGAGTCTCGGCTCATCAGGTGAAGGCAGGGGATGACGGCCTCCTCCATGATGGCGATGCCCTCCTCCACATTGGTCTCCTCACCGCTGCAAAACAGCCGGGATGCACTTTCATTCAATGCCTGCATGGTGGAGGAGGAGGAGGAGGAGGAGGATGGAGGAGAGAGTAAAAGTTATTGTCACGAGGATTTCCTCTGTATTTGCAAGTTGTGTGATCAGTTCATAAGAACATTGCATAATCAGATGAGTTGCCTGATATTGAGTAGATATTATGGTTACGTGTTGGTGCCTCTTGATATATACATTTGCAAGTTAATGATCAAAACCTGATATTCTCCATCACCTTAATTATTCTATGAATAAAGAGCTTAATATGCATTGTTTTTCTTCACCTTCATTCTTCTCTTTCCCTCTGTCACTCTCTTTCTCTCTCTCAAACACACTCACACTGCACTCCTTGGCAGTGGCGCTCACTCAGCTTGTCTCAGTCTTCAGTTCTGACAATTGGGCTACTATAATGCATAAAGTTTGCAGTTTGGGTCGGGTTTAGTGGTTCATTAATGCTTATTGTAGCATATCGGGCGGTGCAGATTGGCTGGGATAATGAGCACAGTAAGGAGGACTCGGAGTAGCAAAGTTACATCCCTAATCAAGCATGAGATAATGAGAAATTAAAAAATGTTTATGCCATATGATCGGAAGCTCCAGAACAGATACTAAACAGGATTTGAGGTGAGGTTTTTATCTCAACTTCTGGTTCCAGGGTCAATGATGAACTTTGAACTTCAACTTCATCGTCACTTTTTCAAATATAACAAAACAAAAATGGCCGTAATGCTGACTGCATTGTATGAACTACTGAGACTGTAAGTAGGACACTAAGCCAAGTGCTTCTTATCTAAAACCTTTGTCCTGCTAGTGACACAGTCTAAATATAGCAATGTTGGTCTGTTTGTCCTCCAGTCTGTTTGTTCCAGAGCAAGATATGTCAGTAAATATTGGCCAAATTTCATGAAATGTCACATGGACACCGATAGTTTCCAGAGGACGACTGCTATGATTCTGATGACTCCTGAAATGTCCCATAATGCAGCAGGCCATCATCAAAGTTACATTTTCATATTGTAACTTTTATTCAAACAACCTCTTTATTGTTATTCTAACCTTTATGAAGAAGGATTGAGCTCAGTGATGTTATGCTTCACAATAATGTACTGTAGTCACACACACACGCCTTACTCACAGTGAGGCATTTCCTCCTGTAAACGGCAATAAGAGACTTGTCCACACCACGTTTCTCTCCATTCTTCAGCAGGGTGGCGTTGGTCTCGTACGCATGAGCCAGGAAGATCAGTGCCTCCCGCATCCTGCAGCAAGCACGCACGCACGCACATGCACGCACGCACGCACACGCACACACACACACACACACAGCAACGGTCATCATGTCATTATCTGCAATTTATTGATCTGACCCGCACATGCTGGGCCATTGTGGCTAAGTGGATAGCAGGGCCATCTTTCAATCAGAGGGTCGGTGGTTCGAACTCCGGCTCCGCTAGTCGCATGTCGATGTGTCCTTGAGCAAGACACTTAACCCCAAAAATTGCTCCCGTAGCTGTGCCTACGGTGTAGAAATGTGATAGACTCTGAATTGTAAGTCGCTTTGGATAAAAGCGTCTGCTAAATGACTGTAATGTAATGTAACGCTGGCCGGGCGGTGCAGTGGTGGTTTACATTCGACACCTACCTCCCATGCTGGTAGTGCTCCAGTCCAGTCAGCTGGTAGACAAACACCGTTCTGAACAGCCTGTAGTCATCATGCCACTGCTGTGAAAGAGCACACAGGACAAAAAACTCCATTTGTTATTTGCGCTGTTTTCTCAATTTTGTGATCACATGTTTCTGTCACTCAGCGAGGCAGTAATTTATTCCATTTCACTCCTCTCTTAAAGGACAAGGCTGGCGATATTCTGTATTTGTATTACTGTCAACAAATCTAATAACAAGAAAGCAACAGATGTATCCTTTTAATAAGTGATATATCTGATGTTAAGTTTGTATTACATTCAAGTGTGTCAACCTTTGGTCCAATAGGCATGAAGTTGTACTGAACAGATGCCTGTCCCTCATTTTATGTCTCTAACGTATATCTTTGCTGTTTCAGTACACTGCCATATACTGTATGTAGCAAGATTGATTGACGATATTTTTTTGACAAATGTCTGTCTCAAATTTACATTTACTGTCTATGTCTACATATCGATGATTGGTATACTTTTCTTGAACTTAAAGCAATCAAAGACGGCAGCAGAGACAGAATAATTTCCAGCAAAATTAGTACAAAAAATGGGACAGAAAAATCCCCAAAGAACAGTGTATCTGTCAATATCCAAAATGGCAGAGATCAGCCCACCAAGTACTCATCCATATCCATGTCATCTGGCTTGATGAGGCGCAGCTTGGTTCGAGCTTCCCTCTTGATACTGATGGCCCTGCATGTACAGAAAGGACATCATGGATGCTTTTAATTTACAAAAGGATTGGTACAGGAACAGTCACACTGTGATGCAGTTCTCTGCTCTGGACACTAGATGGCGGTATAAGCATGCTGAATGCTCTAGGACTGCTTTTCTAAGTCTTATGATGTGCTGCTGCTCTGAGTGAAGCCACGTTACATTATTTACTCACCTACTCCTGCTATGTGTAAACATTGTAAACAACCAGATAGAAAACTCTCGAACATTAAATGTTTTCAAATCAATTCATCACGGCTCCTAATGCTTTTAGCCTCATAACTTGTTTATATATAATGTAACAGAAAAAGGTCTGCACCAAATGTCTTTTTTTTTTAACATTCGAAGCTTCTATTGAGGCTTTTGAATAAAGATTTGGATGTCTGTAGTGGTGTTTTGTGTCATCATCACCCGCTGTTAGACCTCCCAGTTAATGGGAGTGCGTGCCTTCCTTTATGTGCGGCGAGTGGGAGAGCAAAGAGTCTTTTGACAGCAGTGAATACGTTGTTTTTGAAAGGCTTAACACCACCAAATACGGATTGAAGTCGAATATTTTGTCACATAAAAACATGTTGTGAATTTTGGAAAAGATTACGTCTTAGAATTTAGAGGTTTCTCTGGATTTTGGGGTTTTTCATCCACTTTCTTTTATAATGTCAGCTCACCTAGATTGTGACAATAGCTTATCTGTATTCTCATGTTTTGAAGTTTTAAAAACATTACCCAATGTAAATAATAATGTCCGAGACTCGTCAATGAGCCATTTCTCTGTATCTGTGTGTACCTTTCATCGAAGCTCAGGTTGCGGTCGGTAAACTGCTCCAACAGCGTCCTCTCAATAATGCGATTGGGTGCCTTGTTCTGAAAGAAGTAGACCAGAGCGTGCTGCAGACGAGCATCCTCCTGGGGTGTGGTCTCCTCCTGGGAGAGCTCAAACAAGCGGGAATACTCCTCGTGGAAGGCCTGAGGGAACAGATGGATCAATTTGTCAATATGCTCATGGTGGGAAAACTATAAAAAGGTAGATGGATGGATTTAATTTGATGCAACCTAACAGTGACTGATCGACCTCTGAATGAATCATACAACAAGAGTTTTGGTGCTAATACATTCTTCATTTATAATGGGTTACTAAAGTTGGAAATCTCATCAGAAATACTTATAAACAAGTCATTTTTTCCCTTTGGCCTTCAAGTAACAACCCAAGTATCTCGTCATGAGATACAATGACCCTGTATACCATAACTAACCCATAACTAAGACCCTAGTACACTATTTGCAATGTTTTCTGTGTTTCTGAGTATTTTCTGTGCCGTCATTAATTTGTGAGGGATTTTGGATTTCATGAGTCTAAAATGCTCAAAGACGAGGTTAAAACGCTCATCTTGTTATTGACGTTGACCTTCTTACATCTGGAACAGTTAATTTAATATCTGCTTTTCTTTAGGAGCCCTTTTATCCTCTTATAAGCCTAATGTTATTCAATACAGTACACGTTCTGTTCTGTGTTGATGAATGAATGAATTAACCTCATTACATCTGAATGTTTTTCTGTTCTTAATTCTAATAAATATGTGGGACAAAAATAACTATTCAAAACTATATAGAGAGGAAAGATTGCTCTTAAATGTAAAGGAAGCAGTTTAATGTAGCAATGTGGCAAAACTATTTCAGAAAACATGATTATTTAATTATTTTGTGAAATGTAGATTTGAATGTGAGATGCAATACATACCTTGATGAGGCCAGCCTCAGGGCCTTCCTTATCGAAGGTTTGCCTGGCCTTGGCTATGGCTAGAATGACGCCCTGCATAGCTGGAGTCAGCATCATCTGGGAAATGAGGAGGAAGATGAGATTATAACACCAGCTGGGCAGCAAACCATTTGAGAATGAAAGCTGCTCATTATGTCTGTGTAAAGACCCTGAACTGTTGAGGGCTTCACACATGTCCACATTCTGGGATGTTGCAAACGTATTGTATATATTTTTGCTCAAATAGGACTCTGGTGGTGATCGTGTCAGAGATGGAAAACATCCTTAAAGTCAGAAGCTAAAACTGTAAAACAGCAACATTTAGACAAAAAGCTGTGAATGAGCAGCAGGAACAGCTTACACGTACAGGCCTTCATTTTAATTTCTGTGTTTGAGTTGGGGGGGTATTTTTTTAAATTATTAATTGAGGAACTATCTATAAGGTGGTGTCATAAATGTAACATCAGATCTGAAAAAGTAAACCTCGTGGCAAGTTGACAAAAAAAGCATTCACATCTTAAGTCTAAGGTAAAATATAATAATGTATTAAAGGAGTAAAAAAAAAAATAGCTGCATCCCGGAAGACTCGGAATAGACAAATCCTTTCTTCTATTTCATTTATTTATTCATGATAACACATTCTGACCTCTTCATTGTATCCATCAGCATCAGCTCTGACCATGATCCTGCCCACGTTGGGGATCTCCACTTCTGAGACCTCGTCCTCAGTCTGTCGCTGTCTGGCCGGGACCTCCTGCGCCTCCTTCTCCTCCTCCTGCTGCTGCTTCGCTTCATGTTCAGGTGCCTCTCTGGAAGCCTCTGGCTCGCTTTCAGCTTGAGGGCCAAGGCCTGCTGCCTGTGTGTCGTCCTTCTTCACTTGGAGGTCAGATGGTGTCGGGTTACTGAGCTCTGCTTCAGGGCCAGAAGTCTTGACAGAGAAACAAGACGCACATTACTATGGCTTCCATCCATACATTATCTATATATCCGCTAATCCTCTTCAGGGCTTTGCATAGTGTGCCTCCATGTAGAAATACACCCACCCTCATCTACACATCTGTATGCATTTTAAACACCTGTGAAGCAAAGTCTGGAAAATGTTGTGGAGCACGTGTTTCTATTTTAACGGTGAACAGGTGAACAAATTGGCAAAGGAAATTGAAAATAGCTCCTTGTATCCAGTGAAAGGTTGATCTTATTATATAAAGTCAGGTGGGTCAGCAGACAGTCTGCAGCTGAATACATTTGGAAATACACTTAGGGAATAATATTCATTTGCATGTGATAAATCAATGTGTCAAATGGAGCTCCCGATATGTCGACAGGACACAAGTGGTAATGAAGTAGTTTACCACTTTATTTAATGCCATCTAATGAAACAGCTTACAATAAATCTTATATTTATGAGGCTTATAATCATGTTCTGTTGACAGAAGTGCTGATTCATTTAATGGTGTAAATAGGGCCATTGTAGGTTAAAAAAAATAAAAAATAAAAAATAATAATTATGGATAGACTATGCAAGGTTGTATTGAACTGCACTGGTGTTTCTGAATATTTTCCAACAACGGAAACTAAAAGTGATAAAGTGTAAATTATATGATATGCCTCTGAACAAGCTACTGACTGTCAAATAAAGCCGCTGATAGCAGTAATCACTCCTAACCTTTAGTTTATCTGTGCATTACTCTCTACACCCTGCCTGACATTAAGCCTGGACCTCCATTGCTATGCTAAGTGGTGAAATGATATCCTTGACCCAGATGTACACACTTTATTTTTGTGGCCTAGAATTACTGACCCATATTCTACAGGGGGCATAGCAGAACTTGCCCAGGGGAGTCACAGACTTGCCCACCTGACACTGAAGCTCTCTCTCAGCCGAGGTGCAGCCCTGGCTGGGCCCCGTGGTGTCAGTGACTGCCGCACTGCTGGTATCGTCTGGCTGGCAGCCGGGGCTCTGGGGTAATGGTGGTGGCGTTAATTCAAGTTCTTTTGGGGTCAAAAAAAGAGACAGGAGAGAGACTGTGAGAGCGCACACATGACTGATAAAATGTACTGTTCAGTAGTCAGTTTTACTTGTACAGTGGCTATAAAAACCTTGCCCCATTCCCTTTTCTCTAGCCACCACTACAGACCTTCAGGCTTCTCTCTGGGATCCGGCTCTGGGTCTTTCGCCGCTTCTGTGTCTGGTTCTGGCTCTGAAGAAGCTCCCTGCTCCAGCTCCTCAGTGGTTGGTCCTGACTGGGGTGCTGGCTCAACTGGTGTTTGGTGTACATTGACTGGACTGGGGTTTGGGGGCTCTGCAGAGGCTGTAGACTCTCCCTGTGGGGTGGCGGTCTGGCAGAACTGCTCCTCCCATTCACTGAGCTCCTGCTGGAACCAGCGGTTGTCTTCATGGACGTAGCGTCTGAGGACGGATGGCAGGGAGTCCATGCCATGCAGCACCTGGCCGGTCTCATCATCTGTGTCTTCTAGATGGATGTGGGGTAGTGTCAGTAATAGACTTACACAAAACAATCCACATACTGACAGTAAGTACTTAAGAAATGACAGGAGAATTAGTTAATTGTTATTACACACGATGGCATTTTTCCATATGCCACTGTTCATAATACATAATTAGTGACATTTTTATTACAGACAGGGACTGAGCTTTTACTGTTATAGTTTCTAACATTATGGAATAGCCTTTAAACATGAGGTTAGCTGAGTCAAAGCTACATTAAAAATATGTAAGTATTCTTTTAACTTCTATAATTGATAAGCACTCTTTTTTACATGATTGTGTGTTGTTTTTACTCCCTTGCACACATAATCCTGTTTCTTGTTTGCAAGGAAGAACATTATTTATGAATGCTTTCTGACAAACATGGACAAAAACATGGACAAAAACACACATCCGACATTCAATCTAGGATTATTCAAAAATGAATCTAATCTGATAAAATCAAATCATATAACTGAAAAACACACAGAGATGTACCTGTGACAAGGTTGGGTAACCTGTCATCAATGTACATCAGGCAGTAGGCACTGGCGTTGGTCATTCCACCAAAGGAGTCTCGCTCCAGCTCCTCCCATGATGACTCGGTGATGCTTACATCATTGTACTTCATCCAGCGCTTGTTGGCATGGTCATAAATGTAGGCCCAGTAATGGCCTGCTGATGCCTGGCCTTCATGGACGAGCACTGCATGGAGTCTGTAGGGTGCCTAAATATTAGGACAGTGGGAGACAGCGTTGAATCGCCACTGTACAAAACACCTACAGCATTGGGATCAATATAGACTACTGAGATGTGACTGTGCAGCTCTGCATTCAATGCAGTATAACATTCATCAGATCTGCTTGTATCTTATTGGTATTCTGTTGACTTGTTTACGTTACATTATTTTCTGTTCCTCCACGGAGATCAATACAGTTTCATCTAATCTCCGTCGATGCACTTTCTGCAGCTCCAGTTGTAAAACATGTGATTGAATTGCTGTTTGTCAGAGTGAATGAGGCGAGTGTAAGTCTTACCTGGCAGAGACAGTTGTCTATGTACATGCCCTCCAGCGTCTGAGTGAGCCTGTCAATACTGGCCTTTAGCTCTGACACACGTACACACAAAAACAAAACACAGAAAGAAACCACAGAAATTAAGTACACATATAGCGATGGGAAAATCAATTTCTTTTTGGTTTTTTTATTTCTTTTACCCAATATTTTCCTCATAAAAGGACAGTTTGGGAGAGCAGGGCTTGACAATTGACATATAATCTATTTCCTGGGAAAAGCATTTTGCAGCTAAAGAGCCCAAAAACAGAGCCCATGCTGCTAAGATAGCTAAAGAACATCAAGACTATATTCTATAGACCTTTATTTAAAAGCAATGTTAGCGTGTACACTGTAATAGAAGCATACCATTTATGTCATTCTCTACTTCTGTCCTCCAACGCTGCAGGCAGGTCTTCACAAAGAGCAGCTCTTCTTCAGTGACGCTGTGGGGGGCTGGGTGTGGTGGGCAGTCAACCGGGAGTCTGCACTGGGTGAAGGGCTTGTATATGGGGGTCCGCTGACAACTGGAAACACTGGAAACCGGACCGTCCAATGAATCTGTGTCTTCTGGTTCACTGGGAAATGAGAATGAGAATGTTTCGGTGTAATGTAAGTTTCGTAAAGAAGGAACTTTGGTCTGTTTATGCTGTGCTAGTAAAAGTCTGTCGACAGTAATTTATTCAGGGGCCATTGCCTTGGCTCGTACAGTTCTCTGGTCCTCTGTGTACTCAACCTGTTGTCTTTGGAGATGACTTCACTAAGGGGGTGGCTTGCAGGAGTCGGAGAAGCTGGTCTCAGATCTTCAGCCGGGGAAACACTTGTGGGCTTGGTGGTAGCGAACTCCAGCACAAACTGCAGCATGTCAGCCAGAGGATACTTGGTAGGTCCAGAGCCATAGTTTTTGTAGCTGTTAATAAAGACAGGACACGATTTGTACAAGATTTGTTTCCAAAACGCAGAGAGGTTTAAAAGTCACATCTCAGCTTTAAGAGGTAACTTACCACTCGAGTTTCTGTTGAAGGGCAGCTAGTTGATCCTTGAGTTTTTTCACTTCTCCTCTCCTCTCATGGGTCTGTTCTATGTTATTGTGAAGATATCTGTACATAGAAAAATCAGGCAATTCCCAAAACTGATCAGTACATGTGTGAAAGATTTGTTGTAACATCTGAATAGACAAGCAACAACCTTGATTTTTTTCCGATACATTTGTAATACACTCAGCCCTATGATGGCATAAGTTTGTGAGATAATCCTAGTGAAAAGTGGTGCAGGCATGCGTCCTTTAAAGTTATATACTGTGGAAGCTCCTTTTGCCCCGTAGAAACAAGGGAAACTGTAGGAATGTACACATGTATGATTGTGATATCTGTACAAAGCTCACCTGTCCATATAAATGATTTGTGGGAACTCCAGTTTCTTGTGTATCTTTTCAGGACGACCCAGCTGGGTGTTGAATTCAAATCTAGACAGTTCAAATGTCAAGACTGGTGGTAACGTTTTGAACCATCTCTACAACCAAGAGAAAATATGACACCTGATAAGAATCAGAAAATACCACATACCTAGAAATTCTATTGTTAGTCGGTTGTTGAAATTGTTTACCTCACGGCCAGATGTGACGCCGGGATCTGAATGCAGAGACTCGATCTCTTTCTCAACCATAGCACCTTCCAGGCATTCATCCAGGTTATTGAAGCCGTTGACTTGCAGGGGGTACTGGCCAAACTGCTCGATATTACACAACGTCTTACCTAAGCAGAGTCACATAGATGTGAGTGACTGAGAACAGAAGTCATATTGATGTCACTGTGACAAACACTAATATAAAACTCATACCCTCATGTCTTCTTTCTGTCACGAAGGTACCATAGAAAAGCTGGACCATGGGGTTTTTCTGTTTGTCTTCTACCTTACTGAAAGCAAAACATGACATTATATTATTGTAATTCAGCACACAAAGAGAGAATAATGTGGATGACATCAACATATAACTTACTCATTGGCAGCCAGCTGAAATGCATCCTCTAGCCAGTCAAGCAGTTTGTGGGAAAACTCACTGACATCCTGAAATGAAGACAAGAGATAAGATAAGATGTGAAGTTGTAATAGGAAAGGATTAAGTCAGGGTCAAAGAATTAATAAAGTCACATGAGTTGATTCTTGATCTTGGAAACAGTAGCTTAACAAAAAAAAAAAAAATGTTCCTAAGGGCTTCAACCTCATCTCAACATCTGGCTAAGAAAATTGCCCACTTCTCACCTCATCAGTGCGCACTCTGGGAAGGCAGTTAAGACACGGGGCCTCCCATCACAGGATGCAGCCTGTCTACACTTTAAGCTCTCCTTAAGTTAAGTGCTGTACCTGTTGGGCCTCGGTGGTCCTGAAGGCGTCTCGCAATAACTCCACAGCAGCAGAAGGATCCACAAACCTGCGGGTGGAGCCCACCATGAGAGCAAATAGACAGCGCAGCTCCTGCATGAAAGCTATGTTCCTCTTGTCCTGTTAACACAAGTTCAGAGTCAAACTTCACCCCTGTTACACTAACACATGGTGGCTATGTTCATAATAACAGAATATCTCCACAGCTTGATCACCTCTTATGTTTATGTGTATGAATTAGACGTTTTAACATGAAATTATTCAAACAAATCTCCTGTGAAAACGGCAGTGGCAGAGTAACCAACTGTTGTGCATGAGTTTACTCACAGAATGGCTCTTACACTTCTCCAGTATTCGCTCAGACAGATGGTAGCTGAGAACCAGCCTCCTGAACACGGGCAGGTGGAACAGTGACTGCAACAAGACAACAAAACAAGGACCGGTTAAGGTCAGATGTTGGCAAATCATGATAACAGTGGTCATGCATTGCAGTCGTGGTATAACTTAGAAAGATCAAGGAAGAAACTTGTTCCTCGAACAACACAGTCAATGATATTTAGCCTTACATTGATATGTTTCACCAGATACTACATGGGAGTTTTAACAGATTTAGATGACAATAAAATGGGAAATTACCAATAAGTAAAAAGTGGTTTTCTGACTTTAATGAAACATGTAGTTTGCGGTCCTTCCTGCAAGACACAGAGCTTCTTAAGATGCTCCAAACCTTCTACTAGTGGGTAGGACACACTCATTAATCTGTAATCTTTTCTATAATGTTACGATGCCTTCGGGAGAAACCTGTTAATAAGCTTCACAAGGATTTACTATCATCTCAGTTTTCAGATGGTTTTGGGAAACAAGACGTACGGGAAATGTACTCTGACTTTGAGGCAAAAAGCATGAGAGTAGGTAGTGGGGTTAGATTGCAAGCACTCAGCATTGATGTTGGGCTAAGAACAGCATTTCCCTGGTTGTATACAGCACAACTTCTTATCAAAAATAAGGTTTTTTTTGTTCATCAGATTGATTCTTCAATCAAATGAATGAGGTGCAAATTTCTATTTTTCTAGTAGTTTTAATAAAATCATAGTTTATATTATTATAAAATAGAATATTTCCTTAACCTTAAAGGATACTAGTGTCTTACTATTATACTAGTAACTGTAGGAGAACATATTTTGAAAAAATCAATCCTGAATTTGATGGTATTCTTATTTCATTTCACACATAATGCTCAGACACATCAACCATGTCAATTAGTTATGAGCTGCTTCTGTTACTCGTGATAAACTAAATACATTAATCGCAGTCAGATCCTCTCATGACACATAAGAGTATGTGTGGTGGTGGTGAGCGAAGCTACTGAGCACTTATGAATATCTTGATATATAAATTTCCATTTAAGTAGGAAATTCAATTATGGCTTATCTCCATTTTACTGTAATGTATACCACGAAGGATAACAGAGGGAATATGAGCTGACAACTGAATGATGTGGTCACTCAGCCTCAATCTGATAGCATAATTACTTTTTAAAGGGAGACTGCTTTATCAAGATTCGGGCTCTGTTGAATCTACAACAACCAGTTCAATTGTAACAAACAGTATCGACACCAGAAAACAAAAACAAAAACAAAAGGCTATCATTTCAACACCATTTGTATTCAAACAACACTGCCTCATTTCCCCTTTTCTATTCCCAGACAATAAACCCTGTCCTTTGGTGGTTTGACTTCTAAATCGATGTAGTGACAAATCTGAGTTCAACAAAGACAAACAATCAGTGTCTCCTCTCTGTCCATTCCAGGATGTCCACTGCTCGCTCCATCATCACATCACTTGCTAGTGCACAGCCTGTGCATCTCAATGGGGGGGGGCTCCAGTTTCTGCCGAACGACCCGATTCAGTTTGGAATGGAGTTGTAATAGAATTCGCAGCTCAGAGTAATGTTCTCATTTTGCAGAAATATCCCCACACCTTCTTCCTTTCTTCCTGATGTTTCCAATAACTCTATTAGCATTAGTAAGTGAAGAGATGAGACAGAAAAGTGAGGCTTAGTTATGCAAGAAAAATTGCAGGAGGCTGTGTTTTATGGTGAATAATGCACAGTTGTGTTCAGTGGAATTGTACCTTGTATGATTTTATATGACAAATAAATTGATTGGTTGAACGAGTCTGTGCTCCAGTTTGTTCAGAGAGTGAAATTCTAGTATTATTCAATTAGCAGGTATCAGTACTGTCTACGCTCACCATACCTGGCTTGTTAGCTGAACTGGTTGTACTACTAGACACTTTAAGGAGTCAGCTGTTTGTTTGTTTTTCCGATAGGTACAAACAAGACATCCCAATTAATATCACAGTTGTTCACGATGCACCTGGCTAACAAAAGCTAGCTAAATGGTGCTAACTTAGCATTTGTTTTGCTAACGAGACCTGCCCTCATCGAGCCTCGATCTTCCGCAGGTCCATCCTCTCGCCCAAATATGGTCACTTCTGGTTGGAAAAAACACTCACTTTGAGCTTCACTTTGGCTCTTCAGAAACCTATCGGTGACGTCACGGAGACTTCGTCCAAATTTTATACAGTCTATGGGTGCGACGCCTCTGACAGACTAAAGTTAGATATCTTGGAAGGGAAACTCCAAGTCTATAAATGTTTGTTCAGCCAAGTGCGAGAGCTATTTTAAGTTTTAGCAGCACCAGGATATGAGACACTGTTAGAACACTAGGACACTAGTGCGCTTAACAGACTATATGCTATGTGTTATAATATATTTACTATATATATTACAAGGCACTACTAATGTTATGTACAGAGGTTAGAGAAAACAAAAAGGAAACATATGGGACTGTATCTGATATGTGTCAAAGCAGAGTACATCCCCATCACTTTGATGTAACCAATCTTTCACACTTATTCTCACCTGGATGACGGCACTGAACCAGCAGGTGTTGCCAACATTGCGAATGCCCACGGGCCAGTCGTCCTGACGGATCCACTCTGCAGGGTTGCACATATCACTCTGGGCTTCACATCTCTTCCTCTTCATTCTCGCTGCATTCTCCTCTACACTGGCCTCCAGAGCCCTGCAGTACATCAAATTACCCATTTCAAAGCACTGAACTGACAACTGTATTAAACACAGGTGGACTTAGTTAAGACTCCCTGTCCTGTGCAGAGGTTGAATAAGAAGACTAAATCTCTCAGGAAAACACAAACTGTGTCATGAGACAGGGACAAATGCATGCTAAATTATTACCATGCTGATGTTTAGCAGGTGAGGATTATCATGAATGCATTTCTATTTTAGCACAAAACACAAAGTACAGCTGATAAGAATGTCATGATTTATGCAGGTATTTGGTCATTAACCAAAGAATGATGGTTGCGCTAGACACAGAATCAGGGGTTCACATAAGTCATTATTATTCATTGTGTGTAAATTATTAATGACTGCATCACATTTTGAGCCAGTGGATGACTAAAAACTTTGATCTGCAAGTGTGACTTGATGAAAAGTCAGCTGATCATCAATAACAAGCTTATGAATGTCTGTACAAAATGTTATTACGGTATTGAGATATTTCTGTCTTTACCAAAAGTGGTGGAGCGACCGACCGACTCACCGTCATTGCCAACCCCAGAACCAAGTGTGGCTACAAAGTAAATGCATCTGTTTTAGCCTTTCAGCCCATTTGTTTCAACCTCTGCTCGACAAGGCTTCAGGTTGATTTATACACGTACAGAGAATATGAAACAGCTGAGTCTTTCATATTCCCTTCTGTTGTTTCCAGTGGAAAATCTACTGTCTCCATTTTCATACTTTAAGTCAGCAGTAAATAAAAAATAAAAAAATCACAGTCACCAGTAACAAAGAAGCATTGCATGAAAAGCCGGTTCTCTTGTACCTATTAAATTCTCTCTCCTCTTCCTGGGCATTGTGGGACTCCTGCAGGCTGAGTTCTATGGCCGTCTGCAGTTCATCCTTAGGGAGTCCTGACAAAACAGACAGCAGTGTGTCAGCAAGATCTCACTAGTAAAAACTGTTTCAATAGATTACATAAACTTTAACACATAAATGAACAAATGAGTGTTTCAGATTCAATATCTGAAAAGGCCTACAAATGATCCTAACAAGTAAATGTAGTCAGAATTTTGTGCACGCTTGTTTTGTCCCAATGTACCTTTCTGGCCCTCCCAGGCCTCCGCAGAGGTCCCCAACTCCTGTGGTTCTCCAGGATCCTGAACCTCTGCAGACTGGGTTGTCAGCAGTCCAACAGCATTTCCAATGTCCCCCTGACTGTCCTTAAAGAGAGGGGACAAGGAAAAGATAAGGCCCGACATATCTAGATATCATTAATCTGCAGAATATGTAGCAATACCATACATCACAAGAGCAAAATAAGCAAATAAGAAATGCATGCAAATACAAATATAGCAACCACCGAGTAATTAAAATAATACAAGCATGTACTTAGATACAGTTAACTAGCCTAATTAAGGGAACACAGCACCCTTTTTGTGTTGGAAACCAGCAGTAGACAACCATTTCTAATTTTGTATAGAACTCTGAGAGCACGTGCCCCTCCCGAACCTGTGAGCTCCTGCTGTTTCTCTGTCTGCCCCTGGTGCAACAGGTTGGATGATGCCTGAACAACAGTCAGCCAGACTGTTTATTGTACTGCTTGTCAATTATCACTTTTATGAGGCTCCTATTAACTCAAGCTCCTAGGGATTTTTTCATTTGCAGTTGTGTTTCAAAACATAAGCGGTGTGCTGGGGTGGAAACTAGGCGCCCAGGGGGTGCTTTTAATGTAATCAAAGAGTGTTCCTTTAACATTAATTACACAATAACAGCAAGGGCTATGTTTTTTTAGCCAACTAGCAGTATGACTCTAGGGATGGATTCCCATGACATTTAGAATAGACTTTCATGTTCTCCACAGGATGGTCTGTCTTAACACATCTCTTAACACGTTTACGCTCACAACATAATAAACACCAATGGTCACCAAAGACCCTGTTCTCTCACACCATCCTCCGGCTAATGTTTACATTTAATACACCACAACTGCTAAGGCTCAAATACTTGAATTTGGGATTTTGGCTGTAACATCATTTCTGAAATGTCCCCCATGTCATAGGGGGGGTTGAGGATAAGTGTGATCACTGTCAACTAAATTAAACTAAAGAGGAGTTGGATAGTAATGTTAATCAGTAAGTTATCTTAGTCATAAGTGGTCTTACAGCATACTGTAGGAATTGCAAATTTGTTTAGCTCAACAGATCTAACAAAAATGCCTTTTGGTCAACTGGAATCTGTGTAATGAAACAGTTGCCTATGTCTTATTATGTGCTTTGATTAAGTTACACAGAAAGGCCATTCACTTGCTTGCATTGTAGTAAAATAACATAGTACACACAAGGGAGCCACCATCCATTGTCTCCTAAAAGCTGACGATGAGTTCTTAGGTCTTACATTCAAAGCTTTGTAGAGGATCTGAGGGTCCTGGATGCCAGTGATCTCCCTCAGCTGGTTCATCAGGATTTTGCTCTGCTGAGTGAAAGGATTGGACAAAAGGGAAACGATGGTCAAGCTTGAGATACTTGGAGCATTCCAGCCAACAAGTCCTTTGTGGTACTCACATAGTTTGGGTTAGTGATGGAGTGGCATTTGTCTCCCATTTGGGCTGACCAAATGGACAAAACTGGGCCACAAGTGGGCTATCCCCTTGAGGTAACAAGCAGATATCCCACTTTTTGCCCAAGAAAGTCCCACTTGCAGTCCACCTTGTCCCACATGCTGTTCTTGGGAACACCTGAGGATATGCGTGGGCCTCACTTATAGCCTGTGACCCAGTGTGCAGACACACATGGGGTCTATATGGAGCTGAAGGACAAATGTCCAAATGTCAACATCGTCATGCCTATATGAGGTCCACATGTCAGCTGGGTCCTGACAATGGCTTAATGAAACAGAGCCAAACTCAGCGGCTTCAGTCAGCAGCATTGAACACATTTTTTGAAATATGCTTATAGTCGCTTTCTTACCGAGCGTTAGATGAGAGGATTGATGATGGACCGATTCCTCTAGGAAGACACTAGTTTCAGCCACCAAATAGTCAAGCACATAACCCCCTCATAAAACGGCAAATTGTACTTTTTACACGTCAGAGATGCTGGTAGGCGGACCGTGTTTTGGACAAAGCCAGACTAGCTGTTTCCCCCAGTTTCCAGCCAAGCTTAGCTAACTGGCTGCTCGCGGTAGCTTAATATTTACTGCACTGACAAATAAGTGTATTTTTCTTATTGAAAATTATAAAAAAAGGCTTTTTGTGTTTTACAAGGGTATTCTTGGTAAGGGTGATATGTTGAATAATCTATATCAGCCTAATCGTTTCCTTTAAACTAAACTCAAACACTACAATAAATGTGGTGGGGGGAAACCAAATGCTTCCCAACATGGCAACATCCCATCATCCACCTTTGAACAGGTCATCAACATTTGTAAACACAAACTCTCAAAAGCCGTCATATGTTTAGACCTCATAGACATAAAGTATTGGAAAGTAATAACATAAGCCTGCTGAGTGAGCGGCGCTATATAAAGCCTGCTAACCCAACAGCAGGTGTACATGTCAGGGTATCTCTCACTCACACACACACACACACACACACACACACACACAGGATGCCAAGAGCAGGCTGACCAGACTTATATGGAGCCCTGGGGCTATCTGAGACCCTCTTAGTTAGCCTCTATTTTAGGTTGCTGACATGGATAGCACAGGCTTCTGTTTATCATTCCACTCACCATGCCACCAGACCAGAGTGACTAAGGCACTGGGTCTCTCTCTCACACACACACCTATGTCAATACCAAATAGAAAAATGAGGCAAACAAAGAGTATAACGGAAGTTCTACTGTATGTAAACCCTAACCTTTAGTACATAACATAATTAGAAGCTTGGCTCAATGACTGTCTACTGGAATGGTTAATTAGAAATGCCGATGGATAGAGCTGAAGGCTGCTTTAATGGCTACAGAGCCAAATACTGATTAAATGAAGTGTTACACTCCAGAATGATGTAGTTATTTAATGGAATATGGTACTGATAAATCATGTGTCCTATGAGACTAGCAACTGAGGACATCAGACGTAAAATGTGAACATTTTATTTATCAGACATTTGTTTGTCATATTCGCTGAATTTGCCTTCAAACCAAAATGCCAGTAATTTAGCATGTAAATATGCAGCTTAAGAAATTAATTTCCAAAATTCAAATTTGACTAGAATACGAGCTTCTTGGTGTATTTTCTTTCTTTTCTAAATATTATGTTAATCTTTTTTATTTTTTTTTTCTACCTAGTGTTTAAATAAAAACGATGTTAAAAGTAACTTTAAAATTCCAGATTTTTAGTACAGCTTTGGCCTTCGCACATCATTGGGGTTAGTGTTAACGTTAGTTCCTCGTGCATTCCGATGCAAATGTCACTTTGTTATGTTGGTTCCGTCATCCTTTGGGCTCACCGAGTTCGCTGAGTTCTCTCCATCTTCAGTCTGTTCACCTCTCATTGCAGATGAAAAAAGAAAAGACGTGGATTTCTTCCTGTTTTCACCAAACGCTTTCAAACCCCGACTCCGCGTCAAACCAGCTCCATCTGTCACAATCTCAGAGAGCGACTAGCTGCGCGCGCGCTCACCTGTTAGGACATGCGCGTGGGCGAGAGCGATCGCTAAAGCACGCGCCCTCTCTTACACAATTAACGTGACAGGACAGTTCTTAATGCAATGCAGTGACAGACTTCCTTAATACCCGGATGATTTGTGGTGGGGTATAAGTCTTTAACTCAATACCCACTTGTACTTTACTTAAGTATTTTCATTTTATCCTACTTACTACACTCCAATTCAGCAGCAAATATTAAACATTTTACTCCACTACATGTATTTAACAAATGTAGTTAGGCCTACCTGTCATGAATATAAATTGTAAATTAACTAATAAATGATGATGTGTTATTAGGCTATAGGTTATGCTAGGCAGCAGTATTTAAAGTAATAACTCAAATGAACCCCACCTTTACCAGCTGCAAGATTAAGGTGATGAACACATAAATGCATCACTATTTATACTCCAATAATAATACTTTTGGTAGTTTTAGTATATTCTGCTGCTAATACTTTTTTACTTTTACTAAAGTAAGATTTTGAATGCAGTCTATATGTCTTGTGCATAATTCCAAACACATTACTCTCACTTTTGGTATCTTTAGAAGCTTTGTGATCTTTGATTTTGAATAAAGGTGTTAGGGAAGTTAATGGAGAACTGTAAATACGACAAACTTCACAAGAAGGAAAGGAGATGGAACAACTAGTTAATTGGAAGTTTAGATTGCATCATGACTTCCTCCATTTGGTGTGTTCAGCTGGGTTAAAACAGCTTTAAAATAACAGATACCTAAGTGTTTATGCTCCTCTGTAATGAAGCAATACACTGGCACTAAACAACCCTTCAGGGAGTCATTATTATATGTATCACCTTACCCGGGCAGTGGAAAATCAATACCAGCGCCACCAAAATGTCTGCACTACCCTGTTCATTGTTCTTCCCCTACACCGAGTACCGCTACTCTTGAAACTGTGGATATTTTTGTGTTGACAGAGGAGATGTTTTGATGTGACATCTGGATAACATCTGTCTTTTGGAAGGCTGATTTCTGTGAACTTGATGTCTCTCATTTGGCTGACTCTGTTGCTCTCAGGTAAGCTACTCCTTTTGGCTAAAGATACAAGGCATTTCCATGAATAGTATGAGGTATTCACTTGTAAGTTTAAAATAGCCTGCATGTTTGTGTTGCAACCATTTCTGCTTTGTAAAATTTCCCATTAAACTAAAGCTGGCTATAAAGTTTTTAGATAGTTTGAACAAAATTGTTTGCTCCTTTTTTAGTGTGGCAGCTCTATGACTCATTGCTTATTTTACTTATATTTGATCCGTTCTCTCACAGATTCAGTTTTAGTAATTTCTCAATTTCCAAACCGTACTGTTTTAAAACATTGCATTTGAAGCACCACAACCACCAAGTAAGCAAATACATATTATTGTATAAAACGTTTCAGAATTGTAAAGCTATACAAAGCCCACATGTAAAGTGTTTGGCCTTAAAAAAAAATTCTGACTCATAAAAACAAACTTAATTTCTATTAGGCCTGTCAATGTAAAAATGTGATAAACTTTCAATCATTAACAACACATTTACCACCACTATGCACTGTACCATATTAAATAGAGCAACTGATGCATCCCAAAACCTTTTAGCAAAGCTGGACTAATTGGGTAAGAGACCCTGAGACCCCCACGTTACAGTTTCATGCTTCATCACTAAACAAATTAGCAATTAATCAAATTACCACAAGCACATTGCCACACAGTGAACTGGAGCTGGTCTGGGTGGTTATCTTTGTCTTTCAGCTCATCTGGCTAAATGTGTGCCAGAGAAGCCAAAGAGATCAGCTCTGAACCAGCTGACCAGGACCCTCCTCAGGAAATATGACTGCGGAGTTCGACCTGTTCACAACTGGACCACTCCTACCACTGTCTACATAGACCTCATCCTGCAGTCCATCCTTAATGTGGTATGCATGCTGTGAAAGCACTCTGCTCACACTGCTGATAAAATTCTGCTTTTTTTACTCCACCGGTTAGAGATCCGATATAATCAAAGTCCACACAGTAGCCTCAATTTAAAATCATCTATTAGGTATCATTACGGTTTTCTCCTTTCTGCAGGATGGAAAGACCCAGAGCATAACTACCAGTATTTGGCAAAGACAGGTGGGTGGCGTCTCAGTTTCCTTTTAACTTCTTATTGTAAAGCTTCAGGAAACAAGCCTTTTCCTTCTCCTTAAAAACCACATTTTTAAAATTAAAACAGCTGTGATTATCTACCTCCTCAGTGACTGACTTCTACCTTAAGCTTTAAACAACTTATGCAACACAGTGGGTTTTCAATGAAACATTTCTTGACGATATGCTGCAAATCTTGTGAATTTACAATAACTCTCTACACACGTGTGAATTATGTCGTATCGATTGGATTACGCTTCATGATTACAAAAAAAATCAAGCACTAAAGTCAAATTTTTGCTTTAAATTATTTTGTAAATATTTGATTTTCCATTGAAATTCCTAAACTATATAATTTTAAAACACACATACTGCTCTGCTTTCAGATCTGGACAGATGAGTTCCTGGTTTGGGACCCAGAGGAGTTTGATGGCATCAATGATATCTCACTGTCATCTGATGCCATCTGGATCCCTGACGTTATCGTTAGTGAATTGTAAGAAATTACTGAAACGATCCCTTTAAAAATATTTTAGTGTCAGTCTACAGTGCCTTTCAGTATATCCAAGGTCTAAAGGAATGTGTTTTCCAACCTTTCAAGTAACTATTGACTTCCACTGATTCCAGCTAACTAAAAAAATTCCACTTGCAGAGACCCTGGTCTAATGCCCAACCCTAAGCTTTGAACCCTTAAATTAAAGCAAATATGAGTAGAATTTAAAAATGCCTTACTTGCTCCCCATAGAGATTTTAAAAAGTATATCTACAAGTTGTTAGATAACATAGACAGTCTAACATATATAAACTAGAATTGCCGCCTTGCGGGCTATTTGCCTCTTCCAACGAGTGAAGTTGCAGTTTAAATTCATGACCATCTCTGTCCAAAATGTCATCACTTCACAATGTCCTTCTATAAGATAAGATGAAATTTACATTCATTGCAAATTAATTATTGAGTTATGGCCAAAAGTGTGTTTTATGAGGTCACTGTGACATTTTCCCACCAAATTTTAATCAGTCTAATCAGTTGAGTCCAAGTGGACGTCTGTGCCAGATTTAAAGACATTCTCTCCAGGCGTTGCTGACGTACTGAGTTCACGAGGATGAAATGGACGGAGGGGGGGGGGGGGGGGGGGGGGG
>NW_022280075.1:3135721-3145825 GCF_004355925.1 Anarrhichthys ocellatus | reverse complement strand
GACAGCCTGAAAACATAATGCCTTCAACCACAGAAAAGAAAAACACTTCAGAATGCATTGAAAAATATTCAGCAATAATGTTACGTTGCCTGCATGATTTATAGTAAATGGTCTAAAACGGCCAAAAAACACATTCTGGTCCCATAACATGGCTAACTATTGGACGTGGATTAAAATGGTTATATAAGAAATTGTGTAATCGTCCCTCTTATTGATATTCTCCTGCTTCTGTCCTATGGTATTTGTGATAATTATAATTCACTTCTCATTAAATCTAATTGAAAGTAAACTTCCACAGAGGCCATACACATGTGATCATTCATAGCACTTGGCCCTCCAAATGGCCACTACAGCCTGACCGGTCTATGTCCTGTTGTCCCCCCCTCCTCTATGTGTGTTCCCAGTGTGGACGAGGGGAAGTCCCTACCGATCCCCTATGTATACGTCAACTCCTCTGGCTCAGTGAAGTACTACCGACCCATGCAGGTGGTGCTGGCCTGCAGCCTGGAGATGTACGCCTTTCCATTCGACAAGCAAAACTGCAGCCTCACCTTCCGCAGCTGGCTTCACTCAGGTGTGTTTGCTGCCTGTGATCAGGTGGTGGTCTGTAAGCCAATTCAATAAAATTTGTATTTGCAGAGTAGAGGTTTACACCTGCGCTACCCATGAGGAATATGGTGCAACTACCTGATCTTAGAACCTTCCAAACCTTAGGGGAGATAGGAAAAACACATTTTAGTCAGTGTTAATAGCTTTTTCCAGAGCTTTCAACAGTCTTCATCAGAGAATGGAGCTAGATCAGTTGTATAATCAAGGGCCCACCAGTAGCTTTCCAGTAAGACTCCTCTATATGCCTGGTTGTTCTTCAACACCTTAAAGGGCAGGTACATGTTTTTTTTATTTTATTGAGGTTTTTATATCATTCTGTAGCTTCCCAGTGGCGTTCCGTATTAAAATTCAAATTCTGACCCTAGTACATATGTTTTCCCATCAAAATGCTAATTTCTCAAGCCCTTCACAAATGGCTGTCTGACAGAAAGTTAAAATGATGAAAATATTCTAAATATAGCACACAATTTCACTGATACCGATTTTTTTTTAGGTGGCAAAAAAAGCCACTTTACCTCGCCCTCAGAAAGCACTTTCCAACTTAATGAAATAGATACAATTTCCAATTCACCTTGTTTGCATGTTATTGGACAGGGTAGGGAAAACTGAAGTACCAGGAAGAAATCCATACAAACACACCATCTGTGTGCTGATGATAAAATATATTTACTGCTTTCCTTTTCATCCTTCATTATCTCTCTCTCTCTTGCAGTGAAGGAAATAGACCTGGCGCTGTGGAGGAGTGCAGAGGCCATTGCTAATGACAAGAGGGAGTTTATGAATGACGGAGAATGGGAACTGTTGTCCATTCCTTCAAGCTACTGGCAAATCCACCAAGACGACACCGACTACGCCCACATCCAGTTCAACGTATGTGCCTCAATGTCTCAATCGTGCTCATTCAGCACATTAACGCAGGGGGAATAGATTTGAATAAGGGGGTTAAAGTAATGTCAGAGAGTGTGTCTGCACTGTGATTGCTTATCGATGGTGAGCTCTAAACTGTAGCCGCTCTGTGGGTTGCCCCCCTCCACGCTGTGCGGCGGAATTGTAAAGTGTAAAGCAATTGGCCGAGACCTTCATGGATCGGGCTAGTGGGCTAATGCCAAATGATGGGAGGGAGGCTGTTTGTGGCAAGTAAAGAGACAGATAGAGAGGGAGGCTGATAGACAGGGGAGGGTGAGCAACCATAATGAGACTGTCTCAGTGGCTGCCTGATCAATGGACTTCTTGTTAGTGGTGAGGGAAATGGCCCCATTGCCCATTGCAGGTGGAGAGCAGGGATGGCTGCTATTTATTCAGCTGAAAGAGCGAAAGGCTGTCTGATAATGGAGCATTTCATGGCTCACTGGGATATTGTTACGTTGTGGCAGTTTTGGTGCTAAAGGATAGACATGTCATATGAAAGGGGTTTCTGATGGAAAATGCTTTTGTTCCATTCCAGATCATAAAGAAATGTTGATTTTAACTGAACTCAAGAAAGATCTGTTTGAAGAAAGATCAAAACTAAGACAAATGAAAGCAACACTATCTGCATGGCTAGACAACAAGAGGGAACATTAGATTGAATAAATAATATTATTTCTGCTATAGTGTCTTTATCAGATTACTGCCTCTTTGCCCTCATCTTTCATTCAGGTGTTGATCCGCCGGCGCCCCCTGCTGTATGTGGTGGGTCTGCTCATCCCCAGCATCTTCCTCATGCTGGTAGATGTGATCAGCTTCTACCTGCCTCTAAGCAGCGGTACCCGCATAGCCTTTAAGATCAGCATACTCCTGGGCTACACCCTCTTCCGAGTCAACCTGACAGATGAACTGCCCGCCACAGCGGTCAATACTCCACTCATAGGTGGTGTTTGCTGCTTAGATCATTTCAGTTTAATCCTTATATTCATTTTGCTTTGTTGTAGACTCAATTGTTTGGTATACATGTACAACATAAAATGGACAGTACAGTTTTTACTGCTTCTGTACATTTGACAGTTATTGCAACCAGAAAGGCGATAGTTCAAATTCCCAAATGCCGTAATCTAGCTATTGTGCAACAAGCGTTTTCTGTTTTCCCTCCCATCTCCACCCAGGCGTGTTCTTCGCCGTGTGCATGGCCATGCTGATGCTCAGCCTGATCAAGTCTATTCTGGTGGTGAAGCTGCTCCACCACAGTGAGAAGGAGGTCAGGCAAATGTCAGTGTCTGCCTGCCTGCTGGACAAGTACGGCTCAGCTGCTCATGGCTTCACAGAGAGCGCTTTAACCTCCATTAGGACCCTCGATCACATCAACCCCTCCGGAGGTAAGCTACGAGCTCAAAGACGTTTGATGTTGCAGAAGTCCCGCTGACACAGTGCTAGCACAGTGATAGCACAGTGTGTTTTTGCTTAATGCTTCACCAAATCAAAAGGTCTGTTTGCAAAAAACACAGTTTGAAGAGTGAAAGAACACAGCCGAGGCATTTTAGAAAGTTCAAACTTGGAATGATTTCTAACCTTGAATATGAAGGCAAAATAAATAATACCGCAGTCTTGGAACTGTTTGGTCATATGAAGCTGTGCAACCACCTTAATATTATGAAATCATCTTAAGGCTAAGATGTCCTTAAACTCATCGTATACTTCAGCTTGTGGAGACTTTACAAAAGTATCTGTAAGACTCTCTTAAAAAGAGTTGCAAAGTCAGAGTTGTTGTGCAATTATTTATCTCTCTGATATATTCCATCTGAAAGCTTTCCATTAAAGATAAAGGGGGGGGGGGGGGGGAGAGCTGTTTTTCGTCCAGTCTGGTGAAAGCCTTTTGGAAAGGATCACAATATTGATGTCAGGGATATTAATACTGTCCCATAATGATTGCTTTCAATTGCTTACAAATGTAATTAGAGAACCTGCCTGCATCTATATTCATATTGTTGACATTTCAAACCAGATTATGAGTTTGAACCCTCACTGGAGGAAGATCTGCTGTCCCTGAATGAGATCCAGGATGCTCCATCTGGGCTGGAGTGGCTTCTCCAGGAGCTGGTTTCCCTCCACCTGGCTTTATCCCAGGAGGACAGTGAGTCTTCGGTTCAGGCTGAATGGCTGGCCCTTTGCTCGAAGCTCGACTGCTTCCTGTTCCGCTTCTACCTCTTGGTTCTGGCCTCGTATGCCAGTACGCTGCTGATGCTCTGGGCCAGTTGGAGCTTTGCCTGACCGCATTATCAGAGACTTAATGATTATTTGAATACTGTGAAAGAACTTCTGGCTTATGATGTTTTTTTTACAGTGATTTGGAGAAGCCAAAGTATGTTTCAATGCAAAGAAAGGGATGGAGAATTATTATTGCAGACAAGTGTATTTTGGTCATAATTAATTTCCCTTAGGTTATTAATTAGAATTACATAGAACAGGATACACTTTATATTGTGTGCCAATATTTAACCAATGCCTTTAAAATATACTGTTTCATTACAATTAAGGTCTTATTTTTGTGTGTTTTGTAGTAGTGGTAACTTTGCGCTAATCAAAAGAGAAGGTGTGAGAAACACTAGCAATCAGAATATTGATCAGGTTGTAAACAAACCAGAATATAAATGAAGTTCAGGCAGAGCACCTACATTGCACATGCATTTTGTAACTACCATTGTATCATATTAATACAAGTTTTAGGTGGCCTTTATAAACCAGGTCTATTACTCTTCTAATTCTCTAATGCAAATGTTGATTGTTGTGCAAATCCCTCCAACACCCCAACTTCCTTCTCATGTCATTGAACATTCATGACTGATGATTACAGCAGGTCAAAGTTGAAGCATGAAATCCACCTGTAAACTATGATGAATGTGTACAATGGATAATTTGGGTAATCACTTTACTGTTTGCCTTTAATTGATCTTTTAAATAAATGTTTGGCATATGTCTTATCTGATCATGTTTCGTGCCTTCTCACCTTTTTTTTGCAATGTCATCATGTTTCCCAAATCTCAGCTATTGGACTATAACCAATACTGATTGCCAAAACTACAACAATACAATTCAAGTTGTCTGAAAATAGACCTATCCTTTATATATACTGCTCGCCTAACCTCCAGATATTGCATTGCCGCTGTAGAGCAACATTATAGTTTGAGACATGATTGTTTCTTATCGGTTATCATGAATTCCCGACAGTGAAGATTGACTCAAAGATACCGTATAATAAAGCAGCTCTCTGGAGAAAATCCTCCAGTGTGCCAGTGTGATGCTATGATACTGTATTCACACTTTAATCTCCATCCCACTGCCACAAAATAGATCAATAAAACCCATTCAGAGCTCAGCTGCTGTGTCTCCATTCCCTGTTGGTTTCCTAATAGTCATGACTAGAATATCAAACGTGCGTCATAGCAAACTTGCCGGTGGAAAGATCCATATTAATGCAATTTTCACAGTATCTGCGAACCTCGTCTTCCAGTGGATCTGGTTACATGATGTTATGCAACTAAGCTGAAGATAAATGTTCAGTCAGTACTCTGTTACTGTCTGTATGAGGTAACAAATGGCTGTATATTAAGTTCAAAGCTTTGTGTATTTACATTGTTGTGAATGTGACTTTCATCTCAATATGACTGCATCTGTTCTTTAGAAATAAAAGACAATCCCGTAAGTGTATTGTTTTGTGAAGATAATACAGAACAGAAGTGACAATAAAAGCCTCACAAAGTCAAACCAACCAGAAACCTGTCTATTCATATTTCTGATTTACACCAAGTCATGATAAAACGATCTGTATAAACATTTTGGAAGACAGCTATGAGCCCTCAGAGGCTGCAGTGTTCATGTTCATGTTAATTGCACTGTGGGAAGCTGAAAAAGTAGGCCACCAAATACATCTGTATGAAAATTTTGGCATCGGAGCTTTACAGACGGAATGGACGGTATATGGGGGGATGATTCTCAGTTCTTCTGGGATGTTTCTGTACATTAGCTATTCAGCCAGGCACAAACAAATCCAAAGAAAGCATGGTCAGGTGTAAAACAACCCTCTAGATAAACAAGTGCAAATTCCCTCATACTGGTATCCTTTGATAGTGAGTAAAACAAGAGTGGAAACTGCTGCCATTACTCAAATAAACAAGAAGCTGACCGCAAATCAGGTCTTATCGGCCGACCTCACTGATGCTCTAGCAACTGAGTGGTAGCAACTCTCTACAACCAGGTTCCAAAGTCTTGTGGAAAGCCTTCCTCAAAGAGGGGAGGCTGTTATTGCAGCATATGAATGCCCATAGAATACATGTTCAGCTGTCACATATGGCAGGGATGTTCAGGCGTCTACATACTTTTGGCCAGGTTGTGTATTTGTCAGTGGAGTTCTTTTATTCAAATGTTGTTGGTGAGCACACAACTGGCAAACTAAATCTCATTTGATCAAATAATTTCCTTTCAATAATGGCAACCTTCAATATTTGGGATCTCAGCATTAAGTAGAGTAAGGCAGGAAACTATGTTTTAAGTGATAGAGGACATTAAACGCTGAAACTTTGCTGTCAGTAAGTTAGTTGACACTCTTGCCTAACAGTCTCTTAATTGTGCTAAATCACTATAACATACTGGCCTGATGTTGGCATACTACTTAATTAGATGATCACTCAGACGTGACATACGATCCGGTCACTAGCTTTCATTTCTGCAGTCTTTCAGCTCCATTTATCTCTGAGAGCGGGTGCTTTATTGAACACGGAGGAGTGGCGTCAGCTCAGATGGCTACACCCTCAGGAGCTGAGTGACGCTAACAAGGTTTTGAAAGTGGATGCGAGCGAAGTTATGGATAAAGTGGATGGATATGGAGGATATGGGTGTGAGGCATCCCGTGGCCTTTCATCAGAGCAGCAGTCAGCCTTCCACAGTGGGGGAAGAAAACACAGGTGAACTGGCAAGATGAGACTGTCATCAGCCTGGACTGCACTCATTTTCCTTCTTATTCAAGGAGCATCGAGAGCCTGCACAGGTACAGCAGCTTCTGTTTTACTACAATATATGCTTTCAAATACTTGACTGTTGGCCTACCTTATCATGACAAAGTCCCTTAACTCTTACTTGTCAGCAAAATTTGAGTCATAAGCCCTTTAAATGTCTGAGAAAAGGTGTATATTAATATATATTATTTTGACTCTGTGGTCTGACTGCAATATTAAAGGTAATTGCTTAAATATTACTCACATATTAGAAAAATTGTTCGAATCATAGTTTACAAGACGGAATCATTTTAGTTAATTTGACATTGGCATTATTATATTAAAACCAAGATGTTGTCTTATATCTCTCGCTGACAATATGAGATAAACACTATGTTTGACTTCTCCATGTCAGTGCACATAACATGATTTAATATTTTATATACGTTTTCAGTGAAGAAACTGGGCAGCAGCCCAGGAAGATTTGCCAACGCCACATTAGTGCGGCTATCTGAGTTTTTGAATGCGGGTTATAAGAAGGGAGTGAGACCAGTGAAAGACTGGAGGACGTCCACTCTAGTGGCCATAGACCTCATGGTTTACTCCATCCTCAATGTGGTGAGTTACACACTTCCTGAATGTTACCCTAACCTGCCAACAGTGAACTACGATGCAGTTTTATGTACTGTATATCATCTACTGTGCATACCATGACTCCTTTAATTATTGTTCTATATTCCATCTGCATAATTATTTGCATTACACATACAAACGTACAAACCTCATTGAGGCTGTAGAGGCTTATATTTGATTAGTAGCACTTATATTAAAACAGCAGAACGAATGGATTAACCTCCTACGGTCCCTGTGGAAAAAATTGGTTGTTGTTTTTTCAGGTCTGTCGGCTGGTCTTTGAAAGGCATACGGTATATTAATCAGCGTTTTATGGTGGGGTTGAATCTGTAATGATAAATGTAGCAACTAATTGGTCAAAATGTATACAGGAATTAAAATTCCAGTATAAAATGAATATAGTATGTAAACAAACACTTGAATTGAATAGATCTGCTCCATTGTCACCAATATGGAATCCAGCATTTGGGTCTGTATTTCGGCACAATATCCAACGTTAGTATTGATGCATCCCAACTATTAAGTGTTTGTAATACATCAGAGCATATTCTTGAACTATTCATTTGAAGCTTTATTAAAAAAATAATCCGATTGATGTGCGTGTGTTACATTTAAATGTTCTTTAAATATGCAATCAGCACAATATAAAATAAATTGATTTATTCAAATACAATTTTTAAATTATTTTTTCTAAAACTCTGATGTCTTCTATTCCACTACAGGATGAGAAGAACCAGGTGTTAACAACGTATGTGTGGTACAGACAGGTAAGACAAAAGAATTTCCAAACATCACAACATGTACTGTAAGTTGCCCCATAGACGCTACATCAGGAACACAGCTACTTTTATTTACTGCATTATTACACTATCAAATATTTGATCCATTAAACTAATTTCTTATAATTATAATAGCAAACTCAGTGTAATTTCTGATTACATTTGTAAATTTGTAAGGTTTTAACTGTGCGATATTTGTGCATCTTATTCCTCTTCAAAACCAGCTGTCTTTACAGTCTAAATATAACATCTGTTACTGAAACACTATTATTATATGTGTTTACACTCTATCCTGCAAAAATCCATATCAAATCATCACTAATTTAGCTTCTTCCTGTCGACAATACTTTAGTCATGGACGGATGAATTCCTGGTGTGGAACCCAGAAGACTTTGATGAAGTCAAACAGGTTTCTATACCTACTACTAATGTGTGGGTGCCTGACATCCTCATCAATGAGTTGTAAGAACTGCTTCTGTTGACACCATCGCTTCTGCTCCTTCTAATATTCCATCAGCATCCGTCTTTGCTTCTCAACAAGTTGTTGTTGACATGTTTGTCTCTGACTTGCAGCGTAGATGTGGGGAAGTCTCCAGACATACCTTACGTCTACGTGACACATGACGGTCTGGTGCGCAACTACAAGCCCATCCAGGTGGTCACAGCCTGCACTCTCAACATCTACAACTTTCCATTTGATGTCCAGAAATGCAGCCTCACCTTCCAGAGCTGGCTACATACCAGTAAGACATTCATCACTTTCTCTCACCCTCATTTACGATGTGATTGAACATTTATTTTGTTTTAACTTCAAAATGAGCACAGAATGGAACCGACTTCCTTTAGAAACATATCTACATCAATGACTTAAACCTGCATTAAAGGACTATCACAGCTCATTACAACTTGGGTAATGTTTTCAATTACTAAGAAAAAAATATTTCAGACTTGTATACAATATAGACAATATAATAGCAGTCTTTTCGCAAATATTTATACTAAAACCCTTTACCAAACTAAAACTATGATAGAATAGGCTCTCAGTACATTCCCCATTCTAGAGCTTGTATTTCAGATTTCAAACATTTTTGGAGTATTTACAGGTACTTCACATTATGCAGCCCTCTCAGTGACACAAATAATCTGCCATTATGCTACTTTTGATTTAATTCTGGCAAAATGGTGAAAAATAGGGATGCACCAATATCGTGACCATACTGACTAAAATAGCTCGATTGATATGGGTGATAATGGGGCCGGTCTATTCAATTCAATTCTATGTTGAGATACTTTTCGTTGAGTTTGTAGTTTATATGCTACATACTTTATATTCTGGAATGTTATTCCTGTGTAACTTTTGACCAATTTGGTGCCACATTAAAAAGGTTTACACCAGCAACTTTATTTTAATCAAGTTGCTGATTAATTATTTTAATGAAAAATAACAATTCAGTAAATTTACATCTATGTACTTCTTTCTTGTTTTACAAAGTTAGGATAGCAGTGTTTAAATCAAGCCTGCTGTTTCCCGACATAATAAAGAAAGATCCCAGTCACACAGTAAGGCATACAAACACTGATCGGTGCATTCCTATTGAAAAATATTCACCGCATCAGACAACAACAGCCGCCTCTGTCTTCAACTCTTCTCATTAAGACTTGAGTGAAACAACCGCTCTGTTCTGTGCATCTGTGAACTCTCCCCCGCTGTGACATGCGCTGAGAGAACAGAGTGGAGGGCGAAAGGTAACTTGTTGCCATGGCCGTTTCACGCTGCTCCCGACATTGTGTTCGATCTGTAGTTGATGACATCAACATCACCCTGATGCGAAGCCCCGAGGAGCTCAGGGAGGACAAGAGCGTCTTCATGAACCAAGGAGAGTGGGAGCTGCTCCACATACTGTCCAACTACAAGATCTTCAGTGTTGACAATGACGACTATTATGCTGAGATGAAGTTCCATGTAAGTATTTGAAATAATGATTTTAAGATGTATGTGTGTGTGTGTTATATGCAAGGCAAAAAAGTGGGGTGTTGCATCAAAGGTTTTGTCTTTAGGTGGCCTGACCTCAAGACATGCCAGTCTGCTGTTACTAGACATTCATTATGATCTTCTTCTTTCTCTTTCTTAACAAACAATTTTCCAAATTATATATATATATATATATATATATATATAT